>NW_026527610.1:0-300000 GCF_022682495.2 Desmodus rotundus | reverse complement strand
GAGTCCGTTGATGACGAGAAAGCGATTCTGTAGATCCTTGCACTCAAACCCAGCAAGGTAATTGATAACAGAGCAAAATAGCTGATGATAAGTTCTGAAGAGGGTATGAGATATGGTAGAAGGCGCTCATTTCCAATTCAACTGATATGAGCACATTGATCTAGTGCTGCGTTTTTGCTTAAAGCCACACTTCCCAGGAACATGTTCATTCCCGAGTAACTTGGCAGCTTTCAAACCGTTCACTCCTGTGCTGTGTGAGAGAAAGTCACTCGAGTCGAGTAAGGGGACTGCTAGCTGCACATGCGTTGCTACGTTGAAAACACTGTGTGGTCAAAGTGAGGTAGTAGGCTGTTGCTTCTCTTCTTCCTGGGGCTACGCTTTTCTGATGGAAAAAGTACCTAGGAGAAAACTCGACTGTGGAAGCTCCTTCCCCTGCAAGGATCACAAAGTGCTATGCCAGCATTCCCTCCTTTGCTGACGGGAAATCATTTCCGGAGCTCTTGGGCTATGACATGAGCCAGAGATCCTATATTGCAGCAAGGTACTTGGACAGGATGCTGACAAGAGTACGTACTGTGTGAGACACCACTGCTTTCATCTCCTACTGCAATGAGAACGTTGATAACACGTCAAATAGTGTGGATGGCTTTTGTTGAGAACACTTTTCGCACGACTTGATATAATCCCTGGATGATGCAGGGGAGCGCAAACTCTTCACTGCTGTATTGTCAGAGTGGAATGAATGCCCTGGTAGGCCCATGCGGTACTTTTCGCTCCTTCCTCCTTGAACGCTTCACGAACGGGTGGAGTCCGAGGGACGTAGTATAGTCTCCATAGTTTCTTAGGCTACAGTCTTCTTCTCCCATCACATCTACGACTGAGATGAGAACATTGAGAAGACGTTGAACACTGAGACGGCTTTGGAAAAAAACCCGCTTCCTACGAAATTCGTTGATTCCCGAGTGATTTTGAGGCGCAAACAAATCTTCACGGACGAATTATCTTCCCCTGGGAGCCCCACAGGCTACTCTGAGATTCATATTCCCTTAGATCTTCCGAGACTTGGAGTCCAAGTCACGTAGCATGGCCTAGCGGCCTTCCAACGTCCGGATACGCTTTCCTCCCAGCACGCACAATTTGGCGAAAACAGTGGTAGCCAGGCTTACTCTAGTTCCTAGTAGGCACAGGCCTGTGCTTCCGTTCACTCATTGGTTTTGGGGAACGTGATTCCGGAACTCTCTGGCTAGCAAAGTTACAGCCAGGATGGCCATACAGAAAACCCTGTGAAATGACGTTCTAAATCGGTGGGTTCTCTCAGCACCCCATACATTTCGCACTCTACTGAAACGAGTCCATCGACCTAGTGTTACCCGCTGGAGATGAAATTCGCTAATAAGGCCCTTGTATGAAACAGCCTGATTCCCCAGTTGTTTGGAAGCTTTGCATGAATTCCTGGCTGTTCGAGCAGAAGGAAATTCAGTCGAAAACAGTCAGTGGACTGTGAGCTTCATGTGCATATCTATGTTCAAGAAACAGTTCTGTCCACAAGACATAGTAGTCAGTAGCTGCAGGAAATCTTCGGACTCTGCTATTTTGCTGGAATAAATAGAGCGGCGAAAAGCCCACACTCGCAGCTCATTGTCCTGCAAAGTTCAGATGCTGCTATGCTCCTGTTCATTCACTACTGATGGAAAATGATTTCAGTAGCATTTTGGTTAGGACACAACCCACAGCTCTGATATATCAGACACGTTCTGTTTAAAGATAGTGTTAGGGTTAGGGCTAGCATTAGGATTATGGTAAGGAATAGCTTTCTTAATAGGGTTAGCGTTAAGGTTAAGGATAGGGATAGGGTTAGGGTTAGGTTTAGGGTTAGGGATAGGGATAGGGATAGGGTTAGGGTTAGGGTTAGGGTTAGGGTTAGGGTTAAGGATAGGGTTAGGGTTAGGGTTAGGGTTAGGCTTAGGTTTAGGGATAGGGTTAGGGTTAGGGTTAGGTTTAGGAATTGGGTTAGCGATAGGGTTAGGGTTCGGGTGTGGGTTAATGTTACAGGTAGGGTAGGTCTAGGGCTAAAGCTCGATGAGGGCCGCAGTTAGAGGAAAGTGTGTCCTAGAAGATAGTGTATTTCATAGCTGTCATAGTCCTGTGCTTTCATTGAGTCCGTTGATGACGAGAAAGCGATTCTGTAGATCCTTGCACTCAAACCCAGCAAGGTAATTGATAACAGAGCAAAATAGCTGATGATAAGTTCTGAAGAGGGTATGAGATATGGTAGAAGGCGCTCATTTCCAATTCAACTGATATGAGCACATTGATCTAGTGCTGCGTTTTTGCTTAAAGCCACACTTCCCAGGAACATGTTCATTCCCGAGTAACTTGGCAGCTTTCAAACCGTTCACTCCTGTGCTGTGTGAGAGAAAGTCACTCGAGTCGAGTAAGGGGACTGCTAGCTGCACATGCGTTGCTACGTTGAAAACACTGTGTGGTCAAAGTGAGGTAGTAGGCTGTTGCTTCTCTTCTTCCTGGGGCTACGCTTTTCTGATGGAAAAAGTACCTAGGAGAAAACTCGACTGTGGAAGCTCCTTCCCCTGCAAGGATCACAAAGTGCTATGCCAGCATTCCCTCCTTTGCTGACGGGAAATCATTTCCGGAGCTCTTGGGCTATGACATGAGCCAGAGATCCTATATTGCAGCAAGGTACTTGGACAGGATGCTGACAAGAGTACGTACTGTGTGAGACACCACTGCTTTCATCTCCTACTGCAATGAGAACGTTGATAACACGTCAAATAGTGTGGATGGCTTTTGTTGAGAACACTTTTCGCACGACTTGATATAATCCCTGGATGATGCAGGGGAGCGCAAACTCTTCACTGCTGTATTGTCAGAGTGGAATGAATGCCCTGGTAGGCCCATGCGGTACTTTTCGCTCCTTCCTCCTTGAACGCTTCACGAACGGGTGGAGTCCGAGGGACGTAGTATAGTCTCCATAGTTTCTTAGGCTACAGTCTTCTTCTCCCATCACATCTACGACTGAGATGAGAACATTGAGAAGACGTTGAACACTGAGACGGCTTTGGAAAAAAACCCGCTTCCTACGAAATTCGTTGATTCCCGAGTGATTTTGAGGCGCAAACAAATCTTCACGGACGAATTATCTTCCCCTGGGAGCCCCACAGGCTACTCTGAGATTCATATTCCCTTAGATCTTCCGAGACTTGGAGTCCAAGTCACGTAGCATGGCCTAGCGGCCTTCCAACGTCCGGATACGCTTTCCTCCCAGCACGCACAATTTGGCGAAAACAGTGGTAGCCAGGCTTACTCTAGTTCCTAGTTGGCACAGGCCTGTGCTTCCGTTCACTCATTGGTTTTGGGGAACGTGATTCCGGAACTCTCTGGCTAGCAAAGTTACAGCCAGGATGGCCATACAGAAAACCCTGTGAAATGACGTTCTAAATCGGTGGGTTCTCTCAGCACCCCATACATTTCGCACTCTACTGAAACGAGTCCATCGACCTAGTGTTACCCGCTGGAGATGAAATTCGCTAATAAGGCCCTTGTATGAAACAGCCTGATTCCCCAGTTGTTTGGAAGCTTTGCATGAATTCCTCGCTGTTCGAGCAGAAGGAAATTCAGTCGAAAACAGTCAGTGGACTGTGAGCTTCATGTGCATATCTATGTTCAAGAAACAGTTCTGTCCACAAGACATAGTAGTCAGTAGCTGCAGGAAATCTTCGGACTCTGCTATTTTGCTGGAATAAATAGAGCGGCGAAAAGCCCACACTCGCAGCTCATTGTCCTGCAAAGTTCAGATGCTGCTATGCTCCTGTTCATTCACTACTGATGGAAAATGATTTCAGTAGCATTTTGGTTAGGACACAACCCACAGCTCTGATATATCAGACACGTTCTGTTTAAAGATAGTGTTAGGGTTAGGGCTAGCATTAGGATTATGGTAAGGAATAGCTTTCTTATTAGGGTTAGCGTTAAGGTTAAGGATAGGGATAGGGTTAGGGTTAGGTTTAGGGTTAGGGATAGGGATAGGGATAGGGTTAGGGTTAGGGTTAGGGTTAGGGTTAGGGTTAAGGATAGGGTTAGGGTTAGGGTTAGGGTTAGGCTTAGGTTTAGGGATAGGGTTAGGGTTAGGGTTAGGTTTAGGAATTGGGTTAGCGATAGGGTTAGGGTTCGGGTGTGGGTTAATGTTACAGGTAGGGTAGGTCTAGGGCTAAAGCTCGATGAGGGCCGCAGTTAGAGGAAAGTGTGTCCTAGAAGATAGTGTATTTCATAGCTGTCATAGTCCTGTGCTTTCATTGAGTCCGTTGATGACGAGAAAGCGATTCTGTAGATCCTTGCACTCAAACCCAGCAAGGTAATTGATAACAGAGCAAAATAGCTGATCATAAGTTCTGAAGAGGGTATGAGATATGGTAGAAGGCGCTCATTTCCAATTCAACTGATATGAGCACATTGATCTAGTGCTGCGTTTTTGCTTAAAGCCACACTTCCCAGGAACATGTTCATTCCCGAGTAACTTGGCAGCTTTCAAACCGTTCACTCCTGTGCTGTGTGAGAGAAAGTCACTCGAGTCGAGTAAGGGGACTGCTAGCTGCACATGCGTTGCTACGTTGAAAACACTGTGTGGTCAAAGTGAGGTAGTAGGCTGTTGCTTCTCTTCTTCCTGGGGCTACGCTTTTCTGATGGAAAAAGTACCTAGGAGAAAACTCGACTGTGGAAGCTCCTTCCCCTGCAAGGATCACAAAGTGCTATGCCAGCATTCCCTCCTTTGCTGACGGGAAATCATTTCCGGAGCTCTTGGGCTATGACACGAGCCAGAGATCCTATATTGCAGCAAGGTACTTGGACAGGATGCTGACAAGAGTACGTACTGTGTGAGACACCACTGCTTTCATCTCCTACTGCAATGAGAACGTTGATAACACGTCAAATAGTGTGGATGGCTTTTGTTGAGAACACTTTTCGCACGACTTGATATAATCCCTGGATGATGCAGGGGAGCGCAAACTCTTCACTGCTGTATTGTCAGAGTGGAATGAACGCCCTGGTAGGCCCATGCGGTACTTTTCGCTCCTTCCTCCTTGAACGCTTCACGAACGGGTGGAGTCCGAGGGACGTAGTATAGTCTCCATAGTTTCTTAGGCTACAGTCTTCTTCTCCCATCACATCTACGACTGAGATGAGAACATTGAGAAGACGTTGAACACTGAGACGGCTTTGGAAAAAAACCCGCTTCCTACGAAATTCGTTGATTCCCGAGTGATTTTGAGGCGCAAACAAATCTTCACGGACGAATTATCTTCCCCTGGGAGCCCCACAGGCTACTCTGAGATTCATATTCCCTTAGATCTTCAGAGACTTGGAGTCCAAGTCACGTAGCATGGCCTAGCGGCCTTCCAACGTCCGGATACGCTTTCCTCCCAGCACGCACAATTTGGCGAAAACAGTGGTAGCCAGGCTTACTCTAGTTCCTAGTAGGCACAGGCCTGTGCTTCCGTTCACTCATTGGTTTTGGGGAACGTGATTCCGGAACTCTCTGGCTAGCAAAGTTACAGCCAGGATGGCCATACAGAAAACCCTGTGAAATGACGTTCTAAATCGGTGGGTTCTCTCAGCACCCCATACATTTCGCACTCTACTGAAACGAGTCCATCGACCTAGTGTTACCCGCTGGAGGTGAAATTCGCTAATAAGGCCCTTGTATGAAACAGCCTGATTCCCCAGTTGTTTGGAAGCTTTGCATGAATTCCTGGCTGTTCGAGCAGAAGGAAATTCAGTCGAAAACAGTCAGTGGACTGTGAGCTTCATGTGCATATCTATGTTCAAGAAACAGTTCTGTCCACAAGACATAGTAGTCAGTAGCTGCAGGAAATCTTCGGACTCTGCTATTTTGCTGGAATAAATAGAGCGGCGAAAAGCCCACACTCGCAGCTCATTGTCCTGCAAAGTTCAGATGCTGCTATGCTCCTGTTCATTCACTACTGATGGAAAATGATTTCAGTAGCATTTTGGTTAGGACACAACCCACAGCTCTGATATATCAGACACGTTCTGTTTAAAGATAGTGTTAGGGTTAGGGCTAGCATTAGGATTATGGTAAGGAATAGCTTTCTTATTAGGGTTAGCGTTAAGGTTAAGGATAGGGATAGGGTTAGGGTTAGGTTTAGGGTTAGGGATAGGGATAGGGATAGGGTTAGGGTTAGGGTTAGGGTTAGGGTTAGGGTTAAGGATAGGGTTAGGGTTAGGGTTAGGGTTAGGCTTAGGTTTAGGGAAAGGGTTAGGGTTAGGGTTAGGTTTAGGAATTGGGTTAGCGATAGGGTTAGGGTTCGGGTGTGGGTTAATGTTACAGGTAGGGTAGGTCTAGGGCTAAAGCTCGATGAGGGCCGCAGTTAGAGGAAAGTGTGTCCTAGAAGATAGTGTATTTCATAGCTGTCATAGTCCTGTGCTTTCATTGAGTCCGTTGATGACGAGAAAGCGATTCTGTAGATCCTTGCACTGAAACCCAGCAAGGTAATTGATAACAGAGCAAAATAGCTGATGATAAGTTCTGAAGAGGGTATGAGATATGGTGGAAGGCGCTGATTTCCAATTCAACTGATATGAGCACATTGATCTAGTGCTGCGTTTTTGCTTAAAGCCAGACTTCCCAGGAACATGTTCATTCCCGAGTAACTTGGCAGCTTTCAAACCGTTCACTCCTGTGCTGTGTGAGAGAAAGTCACTCGAGTCGAGTAAGGGGACTGCTAGCTGCACATGCGTTGCTACGTTGAAAACACTGTGTGGTCAAAGTGAGGTAGTAGGCTGTTGCTTCTCTTCTTCCTGGGGCTACGCTTTTCTGATGGAAAAAGTACCTAGGAGAAAACTCGACTGTGGAAGCTCCTTCCCCTGCAAGGATCACATAGTGCTATGCCAGCATTCCCTCCTTTGCTGACGGGAAATCATTTCCGGAGCTCTTGGGCTATGACACGAGCCAGAGATCCTATATTGCAGCAAGGTACTTGGACAGGATGCTGACAAGAGTACGTACTGTGTGAGACACCACTGCTTTCATCTCCTACTGCAATGAGAACGTTGATAACACGTCAAATAGTGTGGATGGCTTTTGTTGAGAACACTTTTCGCACGACTTGATATAATCCCTGGATGATGCAGGGGAGCGCAAACTCTTCACTGCTGTATTGTCAGAGTGGAATGAACGCCCTGGTAGGCCCATGCGGTACTTTTCGCTCCTTCCTCCTTGAACGCTTCACGAACGGGTGGAGTCCGAGGGACGTAGTATAGTCTCCATAGTTTCTTAGGCTACAGTCTTCTTCTCCCATCACATCTACGACTGAGATGAGAACATTGAGAAGACGTTGAACACTGAGACGGCTTTGGAAAAAAACCCGCTTCCTACGAAATTCGTTGATTCCCGAGTGATTTTGAGGCGCAAACAAATCTTCACGGACGAATTATCTTCCCTGGGAGCCCCACAGGCTACTCTGAGATTCATATTCCCTTAGATCTTCAGAGACTTGGAGTCCAAGTCACGTAGCATGGCCTAGCGGCCTTCCAACGTCCGGATACGCTTTCCTCCCAGCACGCACAATTTGGCGAAAACAGTGGTAGCCAGGCTTACTCTAGTTCCTAGTTGGCACAGGCCTGTGCTTCCGTTCACTCATTGGTTTTGGGGAACGTGATTCCGGAACTCTCTGGCTAGCAAAGTTACAGCCAGGATGGCCATACAGAAAACCCTGTGAAATGACGTTCTAAATCGGAGGGTTCTCTCAGCACCCCATACATTTCGCACTCTACTGAAACGAGTCCATCGACCTAGTGTTACCCGCTGGAGATGAAATTCGCTAATAAGGCCCTTGTATGAAACAGCCTGATTCCCCAGTTGTTTGGAAGCTTTGCATGAATTCCTCGCTGTTCGAGCAGAAGGAAATTCAGTCGAAAACAGTCAGTGGACTGTGAGCTTCATGTGCATATCTATGTTCAAGAAACAGTTCTGTCCACAAGACATAGTAGTCAGTAGCTGCAGGAAATCTTCGGACTCTGCTATTTTGCTGGAATAAATAGAGCGGCGAAAAGCCCACACTCGCAGCTCATTGTCCTGCAAAGTTCAGATGCTGCTATGCTCCTGTTCATTCACTACTGATGGAAAATGATTTCAGTAGCATTTTGGTTAGGACACAACCCACAGCTCTGATATATCAGACACGTTCTGTTTAAAGATAGTGTTAGGGTTAGGGCTAGCATTAGGATTATGGTAAGGAATAGCTTTCTTAATAGGGTTAGCGTTAAGGTTAAGGATAGGGATAGGGTTAGGGTTAGGTTTAGGGTTAGGGATAGGGATAGGGATAGGGTTAGGGTTAGGGTTAGGGTTAGGGTTAGGGTTAAGGATAGGGTTAGGGTTAGGGTTAGGGTTAGGCTTAGGTTTAGGGATAGGGTTAGGGTTAGGGTTAGGTTTAGGAATTGGGTTAGCGATAGGGTTAGGGTTCGGGTGTGGGTTAATGTTACAGGTAGGGTAGGTCTAGGGCTAAAGCTCGATGAGGGCCGCAGTTAGAGGAAAGTGTGTCCTAGAAGATAGTGTATTTCATAGCTGTCATAGTCCTGTGCTTTCATTGAGTCCGTTGATGACGAGAAAGCGATTCTGTAGATCCTTGCACTCAAACCCAGCAAGGTAATTGATAACAGAGCAAAATAGCTGATGATAAGTTCTGAAGAGGGTATGAGATATGGTAGAAGGCGCTCATTTCCAATTCAACTGATATGAGCACATTGATCTAGTGCTGCGTTTTTGCTTAAAGCCACACTTCCCAGGAACATGTTCATTCCCGAGTAACTTGGCAGCTTTCAAACCGTTCACTCCTGTGCTGTGTGAGAGAAAGTCACTCGAGTCGAGTAAGGGGACTGCTAGCTGCACATGCGTTGCTACGTTGAAAACACTGTGTGGTCAAAGTGAGGTAGTAGGCTGTTGCTTCTCTTCTTCCTGGGGCTACGCTTTTCTGATGGAAAAAGTACCTAGGAGAAATCTCGACTGTGGAAGCTCCTTCCCCTGCAAGGATCACAAAGTGCTATGCCAGCATTCCCTCCTTTGCTGACGGGAAATCATTTCCGGAGCTCTTGGGCTATGACATGAGCCAGAGATCCTATATTGCAGCAAGGTACTTGGACAGGATGCTGACAAGAGTACGTACTGTGTGAGACACCACTGCTTTCATCTCCTACTGCAATGAGAACGTTGATAACACGTCAAATAGTGTGGATGGCTTTTGTTGAGAACACTTTTCGCACGACTTGATATAATCCCTGGATGATGCAGGGGAGCGCAAACTCTTCACTGCTGTATTGTCAGAGTGGAATGAATGCCCTGGTAGGCCCATGCGGTACTTTTCGCTCCTTCCTCCTTGAACGCTTCACGAACGGGTGGAGTCCGAGGGACGTAGTATAGTCTCCATAGTTTCTTAGGCTACAGTCTTCTTCTCCCATCACATCTACGACTGAGATGAGAACATTGAGAAGACGTTGAACACTGAGACGGCTTTGGAAAAAAACCCGCTTCCTACGAAATTCGTTGATTCCCGAGTGATTTTGAGGCGCAAACAAATCTTCACGGACGAATTATCTTCCCCTGGGAGCCCCACAGGCTACTCTGAGATTCATATTCCCTTAGATCTTCCGAGACTTGGAGTCCAAGTCACGTAGCATGGCCTAGCGGCCTTCCAACGTCCGGATACGCTTTCCTCCCAGCACGCACAATTTGGCGAAAACAGTGGTAGCCAGGCTTACTCTAGTTCCTAGTTGGCACAGGCCTGTGCTTCCGTTCACTCATTGGTTTTGGGGAACGTGATTCCGGAACTCTCTGGCTAGCAAAGTTACAGCCAGGATGGCCATACAGAAAACCCTGTGAAATGACGTTCTAAATCGGTGGGTTCTCTCAGCACCCCATACATTTCGCACTCTACTGAAACGAGTCCATCGACCTAGTGTTACCCGCTGGAGATGAAATTCGCTAATAAGGCCCTTGTATGAAACAGCCTGATTCCCCAGTTGTTTGGAAGCTTTGCATGAATTCCTCGCTGTTCGAGCAGAAGGAAATTCAGTCGAAAACAGTCAGTGGACTGTGAGCTTCATGTGCATATCTATGTTCAAGAAACAGTTCTGTCCACAAGACATAGTAGTCAGTAGCTGCAGGAAATCTTCGGACTCTGCTATTTTGCTGGAATAAATAGAGCGGCGAAAAGCCCACACTCGCAGCTCATTGTCCTGCAAAGTTCAGATGCTGCTATGCTCCTGTTCATTCACTACTGATGGAAAATGATTTCAGTAGCATTTTGGTTAGGACACAACCCACAGCTCTGATATATCAGACACGTTCTGTTTAAAGATAGTGTTAGGGTTAGGGCTAGCATTAGGATTATGGTAAGGAATAGCTTTCTTATTAGGGTTAGCGTTAAGGTTAAGGATAGGGATAGGGTTAGGGTTAGGTTTAGGGTTAGGGATAGGGATAGGGATAGGGTTAGGGTTAGGGTTAGGGTTAGGGTTAGGGTTAAGGATAGGGTTAGGGTTAGGGTTAGGGTTAGGCTTAGGTTTAGGGATAGGGTTAGGGTTAGGGTTAGGTTTAGGAATTGGGTTAGCGATAGGGTTAGGGTTCGGGTGTGGGTTAATGTTACAGGTAGGGTAGGTCTAGGGCTAAAGCTCGATGAGGGCCGCAGTTAGAGGAAAGTGTGTCCTAGAAGATAGTGTATTTCATAGCTGTCATAGTCCTGTGCTTTCATTGAGTCCGTTGATGACGAGAAAGCGATTCTGTAGATCCTTGCACTCAAACCCAGCAAGGTAATTGATAACAGAGCAAAATAGCTGATGATAAGTTCTGAAGAGGGTATGAGATATGGTGGAAGGCGCTGATTTCCAATTCAACTGATATGAGCACATTGATCTAGTGCTGCGTTTTTGCTTAAAGCCAGACTTCCCAGGAACATGTTCATTCCCGAGTAACTTGGCAGCTTTCAAACCGTTCACTCCTGTGCTGTGTGAGAGAAAGTCACTCGAGTCGAGTAAGGGGACTGCTAGCTGCACATGCGTTGCTACGTTGAAAACACTGTGTGGTCAAAGTGAGGTAGTAGGCTGTTGCTTCTCTTCTTCCTGGGGCTACGCTTTTCTGATGGAAAAAGTACCTAGGAGAAAACTCGACTGTGGAAGCTCCTTCCCCTGCAAGGATCACAAAGTGCTATGCCAGCATTCCCTCCTTTGCTGACGGGAAATCATTTCCGGAGCTCTTGGGCTATGACACGAGCCAGAGATCCTATATTGCAGCAAGGTACTTGGACAGGATGCTGACAAGAGTACGTACTGTGTGAGACACCACTGCTTTCATCTCCTACTGCAATGAGAACGTTGATAACACGTCAAATAGTGTGGATGGCTTTTGTTGAGAACACTTTTCGCACGACTTGATATAATCCCTGGATGATGCAGGGGAGCGCAAACTCTTCACTGCTGTATTGTCAGAGTGGAATGAACGCCCTGGTAGGCCCATGCGGTACTTTTCGCTCCTTCCTCCTTGAACGCTTCACGAACGGGTGGAGTCCGAGGGACGTAGTATAGTCTCCATAGTTTCTTAGGCTACAGTCTTCTTCTCCCATCACATCTACGACTGAGATGAGAACATTGAGAAGACGTTGAACACTGAGACGGCTTTGGAAAAAAACCCGCTTCCTACGAAATTCGTTGATTCCCGAGTGATTTTGAGGCGCAAACAAATCTTCACGGACGAATTATCTTCCCTGGGAGCCCCACAGGCTACTCTGAGATTCATATTCCCTTAGATCTTCAGAGACTTGGAGTCCAAGTCACGTAGCATGGCCTAGCGGCCTTCCAACGTCCGGATACGCTTTCCTCCCAGCACGCACAATTTGGCGAAAACAGTGGTAGCCAGGCTTACTCTAGTTCCTAGTTGGCACAGGCCTGTGCTTCCGTTCACTCATTGGTTTTGGGGAACGTGATTCCGGAACTCTCTGGCTAGCAAAGTTACAGCCAGGATGGCCATACAGAAAACCCTGTGAAATGACGTTCTAAATCGGAGGGTTCTCTCAGCACCCCATACATTTCGCACTCTACTGAAACGAGTCCATCGACCTAGTGTTACCCGCTGGAGATGAAATTCGCTAATAAGGCCCTTGTATGAAACAGCCTGATTCCCCAGTTGTTTGGAAGCTTTGCATGAATTCCTCGCTGTTCGAGCAGAAGGAAATTCAGTCGAAAACAGTCAGTGGACTGTGAGCTTCATGTGCATATCTATGTTCAAGAAACAGTTCTGTCCACAAGACATAGTAGTCAGTAGCTGCAGGAAATCTTCGGACTCTGCTATTTTGCTGGAATAAATAGAGCGGCGAAAAGCCCACACTCGCAGCTCATTGTCCTGCAAAGTTCAGATGCTGCTATGCTCCTGTTCATTCACTACTGATGGAAAATGATTTCAGTAGCATTTTGGTTAGGACACAACCCACAGCTCTGATATATCAGACACGTTCTGTTTAAAGATAGTGTTAGGGTTAGGGCTAGCATTAGGATTATGGTAAGGAATAGCTTTCTTATTAGGGTTAGCGTTAAGGTTAAGGATAGGGATAGGGTTAGGGTTAGGTTTAGGGTTAGGGATAGGGATAGGGATAGGGTTAGGGTTAGGGTTAGGGTTAGGGTTAGGGTTAAGGATAGGGTTAGGGTTAGGGTTAGGGTTAGGCTTAGGTTTAGGGATAGGGTTAGGGTTAGGGTTAGGTTTAGGAATTGGGTTAGCGATAGGGTTAGGGTTCGGGTGTGGGTTAATGTTACAGGTAGGGTAGGTCTAGGGCTAAAGCTCGATGAGGGCCGCAGTTAGAGGAAAGTGTGTCCTAGAAGATAGTGTATTTCATAGCTGTCATAGTCCTGTGCTTTCATTGAGTCCGTTGATGACGAGAAAGCGATTCTGTAGATCCTTGCACTCAAACCCAGCAAGGTAATTGATAACAGAGCAAAATAGCTGATGATAAGTTCTGAAGAGGGTATGAGATATGGTAGAAGGCGCTCATTTCCAATTCAACTGATATGAGCACATTGATCTAGTGCTGCGTTTTTGCTTAAAGCCACACTTCCCAGGAACATGTTCATTCCCGAGTAACTTGGCAGCTTTCAAACCGTTCACTCCTGTGCTGTGTGAGAGAAAGTCACTCGAGTCGAGTAAGGGGACTGCTAGCTGCACATGCGTTGCTACGTTGAAAACACTGTGTGGTCAAAGTGAGGTAGTAGGCTGTTGCTTCTCTTCTTCCTGGGGCTACGCTTTTCTGATGGAAAAAGTACCTAGGAGAAAACTCGACTGTGGAAGCTCCTTCCCCTGCAAGGATCACAAAGTGCTATGCCAGCATTCCCTCCTTTGCTGACGGGAAATCATTTCCGGAGCTCTTGGGCTATGACACGAGCCAGAGATCCTATATTGCAGCAAGGTACTTGGACAGGATGCTGACAAGAGTACGTACTGTGTGAGACACCACTGCTTTCATCTCCTACTGCAATGAGAACGTTGATAACACGTCAAATAGTGTGGATGGCTTTTGTTGAGAACACTTTTCGCACGACTTGATATAATCCCTGGATGATGCAGGGGAGCGCAAACTCTTCACTGCTGTATTGTCAGAGTGGAATGAACGCCCTGGTAGGCCCATGCGGTACTTTTCGCTCCTTCCTCCTTGAACGCTTCACGAACGGGTGGAGTCCGAGGGACGTAGTATAGTCTCCATAGTTTCTTAGGCTACAGTCTTCTTCTCCCATCACATCTACGACTGAGATGAGAACATTGAGAAGACGTTGAACACTGAGACGGCTTTGGAAAAAAACCCGCTTCCTACGAAATTCGTTGATTCCCGAGTGATTTTGAGGCGCAAACAAATCTTCACGGACGAATTATCTTCCCCTGGGAGCCCCACAGGCTACTCTGAGATTCATATTCCCTTAGATCTTCCGAGACTTGGAGTCCAAGTCACGTAGCATGGCCTAGCGGCCTTCCAACGTCCGGATACGCTTTCCTCCCAGCACGCACAATTTGGCGAAAACAGTGGTAGCCAGGCTTACTCTAGTTCCTAGTTGGCACAGGCCTGTGCTTCCGTTCACTCATTGGTTTTGGGGAACGTGATTCCGGAACTCTCTGGCTAGCAAAGTTACAGCCAGGATGGCCATACAGAAAACCCTGTGAAATGACGTTCTAAATCGGTGGGTTCTCTCAGCACCCCATACATTTCGCACTCTACTGAAACGAGTCCATCGACCTAGTGTTACCCGCTGGAGATGAAATTCGCTAATAAGGCCCTTGTATGAAACAGCCTGATTCCCCAGTTGTTTGGAAGCTTTGCATGAATTCCTCGCTGTTCGAGCAGAAGGAAATTCAGTCGAAAACAGTCAGTGGACTGTGAGCTTCATGTGCATATCTATGTTCAAGAAACAGTTCTGTCCACAAGACATAGTAGTCAGTAGCTGCAGGAAATCTTCGGACTCTGCTATTTTGCTGGAATAAATAGAGCGGCGAAAAGCCCACACTCGCAGCTCATTGTCCTGCAAAGTTCAGATGCTGCTATGCTCCTGTTCATTCACTACTGATGGAAAATGATTTCAGTAGCATTTTGGTTAGGACACAACCCACAGCTCTGATATATCAGACACGTTCTGTTTAAAGATAGTGTTAGGGTTAGGGCTAGCATTAGGATTATGGTAAGGAATAGCTTTCTTATTAGGGTTAGCGTTAAGGTTAAGGATAGGGATAGGGTTAGGGTTAGGTTTAGGGTTAGGGATAGGGATAGGGATAGGGTTAGGGTTAGGGTTAGGGTTAGGGTTAGGGTTAAGGATAGGGTTAGGGTTAGGGTTAGGGTTAGGCTTAGGTTTAGGGATAGGGTTAGGGTTAGGGTTAGGTTTAGGAATTGGGTTAGCGATAGGGTTAGGGTTCGGGTGTGGGTTAATGTTACAGGTAGGGTAGGTCTAGGGCTAAAGCTCGATGAGGGCCGCAGTTAGAGGAAAGTGTGTCCTAGAAGATAGTGTATTTCATAGCTGTCATAGTCCTGTGCTTTCATTGAGTCCGTTGATGACGAGAAAGCGATTCTGTAGATCCTTGCACTCAAACCCAGCAAGGTAATTGATAACAGAGCAAAATAGCTGATCATAAGTTCTGAAGAGGGTATGAGATATGGTAGAAGGCGCTCATTTCCAATTCAACTGATATGAGCACATTGATCTAGTGCTGCGTTTTTGCTTAAAGCCACACTTCCCAGGAACATGTTCATTCCCGAGTAACTTGGCAGCTTTCAAACCGTTCACTCCTGTGCTGTGTGAGAGAAAGTCACTCGAGTCGAGTAAGGGGACTGCTAGCTGCACATGCGTTGCTACGTTGAAAACACTGTGTGGTCAAAGTGAGGTAGTAGGCTGTTGCTTCTCTTCTTCCTGGGGCTACGCTTTTCTGATGGAAAAAGTACCTAGGAGAAAACTCGACTGTGGAAGCTCCTTCCCCTGCAAGGATCACAAAGTGCTATGCCAGCATTCCCTCCTTTGCTGACGGGAAATCATTTCCGGAGCTCTTGGGCTATGACACGAGCCAGAGATCCTATATTGCAGCAAGGTACTTGGACAGGATGCTGACAAGAGTACGTACTGTGTGAGACACCACTGCTTTCATCTCCTACTGCAATGAGAACGTTGATAACACGTCAAATAGTGTGGATGGCTTTTGTTGAGAACACTTTTCGCACGACTTGATATAATCCCTGGATGATGCAGGGGAGCGCAAACTCTTCACTGCTGTATTGTCAGAGTGGAATGAACGCCCTGGTAGGCCCATGCGGTACTTTTCGCTCCTTCCTCCTTGAACGCTTCACGAACGGGTGGAGTCCGAGGGACGTAGTATAGTCTCCATAGTTTCTTAGGCTACAGTCTTCTTCTCCCATCACATCTACGACTGAGATGAGAACATTGAGAAGACGTTGAACACTGAGACGGCTTTGGAAAAAAACCCGCTTCCTACGAAATTCGTTGATTCCCGAGTGATTTTGAGGCGCAAACAAATCTTCACGGACGAATTATCTTCCCCTGGGAGCCCCACAGGCTACTCTGAGATTCATATTCCCTTAGATCTTCAGAGACTTGGAGTCCAAGTCACGTAGCATGGCCTAGCGGCCTTCCAACGTCCGGATACGCTTTCCTCCCAGCACGCACAATTGGGCGAAAACAGTGGTAGCCAGGCTTACTCTAGTTCCTAGTTGGCACAGGCCTGTGCTTCCGTTCACTCATTGGTTTTGGGGAACGTGATTCCGGAACTCTCTGGCTAGCAAAGTTACAGCCAGGATGGCCATACAGAAAACCCTGTGAAATGACGTTCTAAATCGGTGGGTTCTCTCAGCACCCCATACATTTCGCACTCTACTGAAACGAGTCCATCGACCTAGTGTTACCCGCTGGAGATGAAATTCGCTAATAAGGCCCTTGTATGAAACAGCCTGATTCCCCAGTTGTTTGGAAGCTTTGCATGAATTCCTCGCTGTTCGAGCAGAAGGAAATTCAGTCGAAAACAGTCAGTGGACTGTGAGCTTCATGTGCATATCTATGTTCAAGAAACAGTTCTGTCCACAAGACATAGTAGTCAGTAGCTGCAGGAAATCTTCGGACTCTGCTATTTTGCTGGAATAAATAGAGCGGCGAAAAGCCCACACTCGCAGCTCATTGTCCTGCAAAGTTCAGATGCTGCTATGCTCCTGTTCATTCACTACTGATGGAAAATGATTTCAGTAGCATTTTGGTTAGGACACAACCCACAGCTCTGATATATCAGACACGTTCTGTTTAAAGATAGTGTTAGGGTTAGGGCTAGCATTAGGATTATGGTAAGGAATAGCTTTCTTATTAGGGTTAGCGTTAAGGTTAAGGATAGGGATAGGGTTAGGGTTAGGTTTAGGGTTAGGGATAGGGATAGGGATAGGGTTAGGGTTAGGGTTAGGGTTAGGGTTAGGGTTAAGGATAGGGTTAGGGTTAGGGTTAGGGTTAGGCTTAGGTTTAGGGATAGGGTTAGGGTTAGGGTTAGGTTTAGGAATTGGGTTAGCGATAGGGTTAGGGTTCGGGTGTGGGTTAATGTTACAGGTAGGGTAGGTCTAGGGCTAAAGCTCGATGAGGGCCGCAGTTAGAGGAAAGTGTGTCCTAGAAGATAGTGTATTTCATAGCTGTCATAGTCCTGTGCTTTCATTGAGTCCGTTGATGACGAGAAAGCGATTCTGTAGATCCTTGCACTCAAACCCAGCAAGGTAATTGATAACAGAGCAAAATAGCTGATGATAAGTTCTGAAGAGGGTATGAGATATGGTAGAAGGCGCTCATTTCCAATTCAACTGATATGAGCACATTGATCTAGTGCTGCGTTTTTGCTTAAAGCCACACTTCCCAGGAACATGTTCATTCCGAGTAACTTGGCAGCTTTCAAACCGTTCACTCCTGTGCTGTGTGAGAGAAAGTCACTCGAGTCGAGTAAGGGGACTGCTAGCTGCACATGCGTTGCTACGTTGAAAACACTGTGTGGTCAAAGTGAGGTAGTAGGCTGTTGCTTCTCTTCTTCCTGGGGCTACGCTTTTCTGATGGAAAAAGTACCTAGGAGAAAACTCGACTGTGGAAGCTCCTTCCCCTGCAAGGATCACAAAGTGCTATGCCAGCATTCCCTCCTTTGCTGACGGGAAATCATTTCCGGAGCTCTTGGGCTATGACACGAGCCAGAGATCCTATATTGCAGCAAGGTACTTGGACAGGATGCTGACAAGAGTACGTACTGTGTGAGACACCACTGCTTTCATCTCCTACTGCAATGAGAACGTTGATAACACGTCAAATAGTGTGGATGGCTTTTGTTGAGAACACTTTTCGCACGACTTGATATAATCCCTGGATGATGCAGGGGAGCGCAAACTCTTCACTGCTGTATTGTCAGAGTGGAATGAACGCCCTGGTAGGCCCATGCGGTACTTTTCGCTCCTTCCTCCTTGAACGCTTCACGAACGGGTGGAGTCCGAGGGACGTAGTATAGTCTCCATAGTTTCTTAGGCTACAGTCTTCTTCTCCCATCACATCTACGACTGAGATGAGAACATTGAGAAGACGTTGAACACTGAGACGGCTTTGGAAAAAAACCCGCTTCCTACGAAATTCGTTGATTCCCGAGTGATTTTGAGGCGCAAACAAATCTTCACGGACGAATTATCTTCCCCTGGGAGCCCCACAGGCTACTCTGAGATTCATATTCCCTTAGATCTTCAGAGACTTGGAGTCCAAGTCACGTAGCATGGCCTAGCGGCCTTCCAACGTCCGGATACGCTTTCCTCCCAGCACGCACAATTGGGCGAAAACAGTGGTAGCCAGGCTTACTCTACTTCCTAGTTGGCACAGGCCTGTGCTTCCGTTCACTCATTGGTTTTGGGGAACGTGATTCCGGAACTCTCTGGCTAGCAAAGTTACAGCCAGGATGGCCATACAGAAAACCCTGTGAAATGACGTTCTAAATCGGTGGGTTCTCTCAGCACCCCATACATTTCGCACTCTACTGAAACGAGTCCATCGACCTAGTGTTACCCGCTGGAGATGAAATTCGCTAATAAGGCCCTTGTATGAAACAGCCTGATTCCCCAGTTGTTTGGAAGCTTTGCATGAATTCCTCGCTGTTCGAGCAGAAGGAAATTCAGTCGAAAACAGTCAGTGGACTGTGAGCTTCATGTGCATATCTATGTTCAAGAAACAGTTCTGTCCACAAGACATAGTAGTCAGTAGCTGCAGGAAATCTTCGGACTCTGCTATTTTGCTGGAATAAATAGAGCGGCGAAAAGCCCACACTCGCAGCTCATTGTCCTGCAAAGTTCAGATGCTGCTATGCTCCTGTTCATTCACTACTGATGGAAAATGATTTCAGTAGCATTTTGGTTAGGACACAACCCACAGCTCTGATATATCAGACACGTTCTGTTTAAAGATAGTGTTAGGGTTAGGGCTAGCATTAGGATTATGGTAAGGAATAGCTTTCTTATTAGGGTTAGCGTTAAGGTTAAGGATAGGGATAGGGTTAGGGTTAGGTTTAGGGTTAGGGATAGGGATAGGGATAGGGTTAGGGTTAGGGTTAGGGTTAGGGTTAGGGTTAAGGATAGGGTTAGGGTTAGGGTTAGGGTTAGGCTTAGGTTTAGGGATAGGGTTAGGGTTAGGGTTAGGTTTAGGAATTGGGTTAGCGATAGGGTTAGGGTTCGGGTGTGGGTTAATGTTACAGGTAGGGTAGGTCTAGGGCTAAAGCTCGATGAGGGCCGCAGTTAGAGGAAAGTGTGTCCTAGAAGATAGTGTATTTCATAGCTGTCATAGTCCTGTGCTTTCATTGAGTCCGTTGATGACGAGAAAGCGATTCTGTAGATCCTTGCACTCAAACCCAGCAAGGTAATTGATAACAGAGCAAAATAGCTGATGATAAGTTCTGAAGAGGGTATGAGATATGGTAGAAGGCGCTCATTTCCAATTCAACTGATATGAGCACATTGATCTAGTGCTGCGTTTTTGCTTAAAGCCACACTTCCCAGGAACATGTTCATTCCCGAGTAACTTGGCAGCTTTCAAACCGTTCACTCCTGTGCTGTGTGAGAGAAAGTCACTCGAGTCGAGTAAGGGGACTGCTAGCTGCACATGCGTTGCTACGTTGAAAACACTGTGTGGTCAAAGTGAGGTAGTAGGCTGTTGCTTCTCTTCTTCCTGGGGCTACGCTTTTCTGATGGAAAAAGTACCTAGGAGAAAACTCGACTGTGGAAGCTCCTTCCCCTGCAAGGATCACAAAGTGCTATGCCAGCATTCCCTCCTTTGCTGACGGGAAATCATTTCCGGAGCTCTTGGGCTATGACACGAGCCAGAGATCCTATATTGCAGCAAGGTACTTGGACAGGATGCTGACAAGAGTACGTACTGTGTGAGACACCACTGCTTTCATCTCCTACTGCAATGAGAACGTTGATAACACGTCAAATAGTGTGGATGGCTTTTGTTGAGAACACTTTTCGCACGACTTGATATAATCCCTGAATGATGCAGGGGAGCGCAAACTCTTCACTGCTGTATTGTCAGAGTGGAATGAATGCCCTGGTAGGCCCATGCGGTACTTTTTGCTCCTTCCTCCTTGAACGCTTCACGATCGGGTGGAGTCCGAGGGACGTAGTATAGTCTCCATAGTTTCTTAGGCTACAGTCTTCTTCTCCCATCACATCTACGACTGAGATGAGAACATTGAGAAGACGTTGAACACTGAGACGGCTTTGGAAAAAAACCCGCTTCCTACGAAATTCGTTGATTCCCGAGTGATTTTGAGGCGCAAACAAATCTTCACGGACGAATTATCTTCCCCTGGGAGCCCCACAGGCTACTCTGAGATTCATATTCCCTTAGATCTTCAGAGACTTGGAGTCCAAGTCACGTAGCATGGCCTAGCGGCCTTCCAACGTCCGGATACGCTTTCCTCCCAGCACGCACAATTTGGCGAAAACAGTGGTAGCCAGGCTTACTCTAGTTCCTAGTTGGCACAGGCCTGTGCTTCCGTTCACTCATTGGTTTTGGGGAACGTGATTCCGGAACTCTCTGGCTAGCAAAGTTACAGCCAGGATGGCCATACAGAAAACCCTGTGAAATGACGTTCTAAATCGGTGGGTTCTCTCAGCACCCCATACATTTCGCACTCTACTGAAACGAGTCCATCGACCTAGTGTTACCCGCTGGAGATGAAATTCGCTAATAAGGCCCTTGTATGAAACAGCCTGATTCCCCAGTTGTTTGGAAGCTTTGCATGAATTCCTCGCTGTTCGAGCAGAAGGAAATTCAGTCGAAAACAGTCAGTGGACTGTGAGCTTCATGTGCATATCTATGTTCAAGAAACAGTTCTGTCCACAAGACATAGTAGTCAGTAGCTGCAGGAAATCTTCGGACTCTGCTATTTTGCTGGAATAAATAGAGCGGCGAAAAGCCCACACTCGCAGCTCATTGTCCTGCAAAGTTCAGATGCTGCTATGCTCCTGTTCATTCACTACTGATGGAAAATGATTTCAGTAGCATTTTGGTTAGGACACAACCCACAGCTCTGATATATCAGACACGTTCTGTTTAAAGATAGTGTTAGGGTTAGGGCTAGCATTAGGATTATGGTAAGGAACAGCTTTCTTATTAGGGTTAGCGTTAAGGTTAAGGATAGGGATAGGGTTAGGGTTAGGTTTAGGGTTAGGGATAGGGATAGGGATAGGGTTAGGGTTAGGGTTAGGGTTAGGGTTAGGGTTAGGGATAGGGTTAGGGTTAGGGTTAGGGTTAGGCTTAGGTTTAGGGAAAGGGTTAGGGTTAGGGTTAGGTTTAGGAATTGGGTTAGCGATAGGGTTAGGGTTCGGGTGTGGGTTAATGTTACAGGTAGGGTAGGTCTAGGGCTAAAGCTCGATGAGGGCCGCAGTTAGAGGAAAGTGTGTCCTAGAAGATAGTGTATTTCATAGCTGTCATAGTCCTGTGCTTTCATTGAGTCCGTTGATGACGAGAAAGCGATTCTGTAGATCCTTGCACTCAAACCCAGCAAGGTAATTGATAACAGAGCAAAATAGCTGATGATAAGTTCTGAAGAGGGTATGAGATATGGTAGAAGGCGCTCATTTCCAATTCAACTGATATGAGCACATTGATCTAGTGCTGCGTTTTTGCTTAAAGCCACACTTCCCAGGAACATGTTCATTCCCGAGTAACTTGGCAGCTTTCAAACCGTTCACTCCTGTGCTGTGTGAGAGAAAGTCACTCGAGTCGAGTAAGGGGACTGCTAGCTGCACATGCGTTGCTACGTTGAAAACACTGTGTGGTCAAAGTGAGGTAGTAGGCTGTTGCTTCTCTTCTTCCTGGGGCTACGCTTTTCTGATGGAAAAAGTACCTAGGAGAAAACTCGACTGTGGAAGCTCCTTCCCCTGCAAGGATCACAAAGTGCTATGCCAGCATTCCCTCCTTTGCTGACGGGAAATCATTTCCGGAGCTCTTGGGCTATGACACGAGCCAGAGATCCTATATTGCAGCAAGGTACTTGGACAGGATGCTGACAAGAGTACGTACTGTGTGAGACACCACTGCTTTCATCTCCTACTGCAATGAGAACGTTGATAACACGTCAAATAGTGTGGATGGCTTTTGTTGAGAACACTTTTCGCACGACTTGATATAATCCCTGGATGATGCAGGGGAGCGCAAACTCTTCACTGCTGTATTGTCAGAGTGGAATGAACGCCCTGGTAGGCCCATGCGGTACTTTTCGCTCCTTCCTCCTTGAACGCTTCACGAACGGGTGGAGTCCGAGGGACGTAGTATAGTCTCCATAGTTTCTTAGGCTACAGTCTTCTTCTCCCATCACATCTACGACTGAGATGAGAACATTGAGAAGACGTTGAACACTGAGACGGCTTTGGAAAAAAACCCGCTTCCTACGAAATTCGTTGATTCCCGAGTGATTTTGAGGCGCAAACAAATCTTCACGGACGAATTATCTTCCCCTGGGAGCCCCACAGGCTACTCTGAGATTCATATTCCCTTAGATCTTCAGAGACTTGGAGTCCAAGTCACGTAGCATGGCCTAGCGGCCTTCCAACGTCCGGATACGCTTTCCTCCCAGCACGCACAATTTGGCGAAAACAGTGGTAGCCAGGCTTACTCTAGTTCCTAGTTGGCACAGGCCTGTGCTTCCGTTCACTCATTGGTTTTGGGGAACGTGATTCCGGAACTCTCTGGCTAGCAAAGTTACAGCCAGGATGGCCATACAGAAAACCCTGTGAAATGACGTTCTAAATCGGTGGGTTCTCTCAGCACCCCATACATTTCGCACTCTACTGAAACGAGTCCATCGACCTAGTGTTACCCGCTGGAGATGAAATTCGCTAATAAGGCCCTTGTATGAAACAGCCTGATTCCCCAGTTGTTTGGAAGCTTTGCATGAATTCCTCGCTGTTCGAGCAGAAGGAAATTCAGTCGAAAACAGTCAGTGGACTGTGAGCTTCATGTGCATATCTATGTTCAAGAAACAGTTCTGTCCACAAGACATAGTAGTCAGTAGCTGCAGGAAATCTTCGGACTCTGCTATTTTGCTGGAATAAATAGAGCGGCGAAAAGCCCACACTCGCAGCTCATTGTCCTGCAAAGTTCAGATGCTGCTATGCTCCTGTTCATTCACTACTGATGGAAAATGATTTCAGTAGCATTTTGGTTAGGACACAACCCACAGCTCTGATATATCAGACACGTTCTGTTTAAAGATAGTGTTAGGGTTAGGGCTAGCATTAGGATTATGGTAAGGAATAGCTTTCTTATTAGGGTTAGCGTTAAGGTTAAGGATAGGGATAGGGTTAGGGTTAGGTTTAGGGTTAGGGATAGGGATAGGGATAGGGTTAGGGTTAGGGTTAGGGTTAGGGTTAAGGATAGGGTTAGGGTTAGGGTTAGGGTTAGGCTTAGGTTTAGGGAAAGGGTTAGGGTTAGGGTTAGGTTTAGGAATTGGGTTAGCGATAGGGTTAGGGTTCGGGTGTGGGTTAATGTTACAGGTAGGGTAGGTCTAGGGCTAAAGCTCGATGAGGGCCGCAGTTAGAGGAAAGTGTGTCCTAGAAGATAGTGTATTTCATAGCTGTCATAGTCCTGTGCTTTCATTGAGTCCGTTGATGACGAGAAAGCGATTCTGTAGATCCTTGCACTCAAACCCAGCAAGGTAATTGATAACAGAGCAAAATAGCTGATGATAAGTTCTGAAGAGGGTATGAGATATGGTAGAAGGCGCTCATTTCCAATTCAACTGATATGAGCACATTGATCTAGTGCTGCGTTTTTGCTTAAAGCCACACTTCCCAGGAACATGTTCATTCCCGAGTAACTTGGCAGCTTTCAAACCGTTCACTCCTGTGCTGTGTGAGAGAAAGTCACTCGAGTCGAGTAAGGGGACTGCTAGCTGCACATGCGTTGCTACGTTGAAAACACTGTGTGGTCAAAGTGAGGTAGTAGGCTGTTGCTTCTCTTCTTCCTGGGGCTACGCTTTTCTGATGGAAAAAGTACCTAGGAGAAAACTCGACTGTGGAAGCTCCTTCCCCTGCAAGGATCACAAAGTGCTATGCCAGCATTCCCTCCTTTGCTGACGGGAAATCATTTCCGGAGCTCTTGGGCTATGACACGAGCCAGAGATCCTATATTGCAGCAAGGTACTTGGACAGGATGCTGACAAGAGTACGTACTGTGTGAGACACCACTGCTTTCATCTCCTACTGCAATGAGAACGTTGATAACACGTCAAATAGTGTGGATGGCTTTTGTTGAGAACACTTTTCGCACGACTTGATATAATCCCTGAATGATGCAGGGGAGCGCAAACTCTTCACTGCTGTATTGTCAGAGTGGAATGAATGCCCTGGTAGGCCCATGCGGTACTTTTCGCTCCTTCCTCCTTGAACGCTTCACGATCGGGTGGAGTCCGAGGGACGTAGTATAGTCTCCATAGTTTCTTAGGCTACAGTCTTCTTCTCCCATCACATCTACGACTGAGATGAGAACATTGAGAAGACGTTGAACACTGAGACGGCTTTGGAAAAAAACCCGCTTCCTACGAAATTCGTTGATTCCCGAGTGATTTTGAGGCGCAAACAAATCTTCACGGACGAATTATCTTCCCCTGGGAGCCCCACAGGCTACTCTGAGATTCATATTCCCTTAGATCTTCAGAGACTTGGAGTCCAAGTCACGTAGCATGGCCTAGCGGCCTTCCAACGTCCGGATACGCTTTCCTCCCAGCACGCACAATTTGGCGAAAACAGTGGTAGCCAGGCTTACTCTAGTTCCTAGTTGGCACAGGCCTGTGCTTCCGTTCACTCATTGGTTTTGGGGAACGTGATTCCGGAACTCTCTGGCTAGCAAAGTTACAGCCAGGATGGCCATACAGAAAACCCTGTGAAATGACGTTCTAAATCGGTGGGTTCTCTCAGCACCCCATACATTTCGCACTCTACTGAAACGAGTCCATCGACCTAGTGTTACCCGCTGGAGATGAAATTCGCTAATAAGGCCCTTGTATGAAACAGCCTGATTCCCCAGTTGTTTGGAAGCTTTGCATGAATTCCTCGCTGTTCGAGCAGAAGGAAATTCAGTCGAAAACAGTCAGTGGACTGTGAGCTTCATGTGCATATCTATGTTCAAGAAACAGTTCTGTCCACAAGACATAGTAGTCAGTAGCTGCAGGAAATCTTCGGACTCTGCTATTTTGCTGGAATAAATAGAGCGGCGAAAAGCCCACACTCGCAGCTCATTGTCCTGCAAAGTTCAGATGCTGCTATGCTCCTGTTCATTCACTACTGATGGAAAATGATTTCAGTAGCATTTTGGTTAGGACACAACCCACAGCTCTGATATATCAGACACGTTCTGTTTAAAGATAGTGTTAGGGTTAGGGCTAGCATTAGGATTATGGTAAGGAATAGCTTTCTTATTAGGGTTAGCGTTAAGGTTAAGGATAGGGATAGGGTTAGGGTTAGGTTTAGGGTTAGGGATAGGGATAGGGATAGGGTTAGGGTTAGGGTTAGGGTTAGGGTTAGGGATAGGGTTAGGGTTAGGGTTAGGGTTAGGCTTAGGTTTAGGGAAAGGGTTAGGGTTAGGGTTAGGTTTAGGAATTGGGTTAGCGATAGGGTTAGGGTTCGGGTGTGGGTTAATGTTACAGGTAGGGTAGGTCTAGGGCTAAAGCTCGATGAGGGCCGCAGTTAGAGGAAAGTGTGTCCTAGAAGATAGTGTATTTCATAGCTGTCATAGTCCTGTGCTTTCATTGAGTCCGTTGATGACGAGAAAGCGATTCTGTAGATCCTTGCACTCAAACCCAGCAAGGTAATTGATAACAGAGCAAAATAGCTGATGATAAGTTCTGAAGAGGGTATGAGATATGGTAGAAGGCGCTCATTTCCAATTCAACTGATATGAGCACATTGATCTAGTGCTGCGTTTTTGCTTAAAGCCACACTTCCCAGGAACATGTTCATTCCCGAGTAACTTGGCAGCTTTCAAACCGTTCACTCCTGTGCTGTGTGAGAGAAAGTCACTCGAGTCGAGTAAGGGGACTGCTAGCTGCACATGCGTTGCTACGTTGAAAACACTGTGTGGTCAAAGTGAGGTAGTAGGCTGTTGCTTCTCTTCTTCCTGGGGCTACGCTTTTCTGATGGAAAAAGTACCTAGGAGAAATCTCGACTGTGGAAGCTCCTTCCCCTGCAAGGATCACAAAGTGCTATGCCAGCATTCCCTCCTTTGCTGACGGGAAATCATTTCCGGAGCTCTTGGGCTATGACACGAGCCAGAGATCCTATATTGCAGCAAGGTACTTGGACAGGATGCTGACAAGAGTACGTACTGTGTGAGACACCACTGCTTTCATCTCCTACTGCAATGAGAACGTTGATAACACGTCAAATAGTGTGGATGGCTTTTGTTGAGAACACTTTTCGCACGACTTGATATAATCCCTGGATGATGCAGGGGAGCGCAAACTCTTCACTGCTGTATTGTCAGAGTGGAATGAACGCCCTGGTAGGCCCATGCGGTACTTTTCGCTCCTTCCTCCTTGAACGCTTCACGAACGGGTGGAGTCCGAGGGACGTAGTATAGTCTCCATAGTTTCTTAGGCTACAGTCTTCTTCTCCCATCACATCTACGACTGAGATGAGAACATTGAGAAGACGTTGAACACTGAGACGGCTTTGGAAAAAAACCCGCTTCCTACGAAATTCGTTGATTCCCGAGTGATTTTGAGGCGCAAACAAATCTTCACGGACGAATTATCTTCCCCTGGGAGCCCCACAGGCTACTCTGAGATTCATATTCCCTTAGATCTTCAGAGACTTGGAGTCCAAGTCACGTAGCATGGCCTAGCGGCCTTCCAACGTCCGGATACGCTTTCCTCCCAGCACGCACAATTTGGCGAAAACAGTGGTAGCCAGGCTTACTCTAGTTCCTAGTAGGCACAGGCCTGTGCTTCCGTTCACTCATTGGTTTTGGGGAACGTGATTCCGGAACTCTCTGGCTAGCAAAGTTACAGCCAGGATGGCCATACAGAAAACCCTGTGAAATGACGTTCTAAATCGGTGGGTTCTCTCAGCACCCCATACATTTCGCACTCTACTGAAACGAGTCCATCGACCTAGTGTTACCCGCTGGAGATGAAATTCGCTAATAAGGCCCTTGTATGAAACAGCCTGATTCCCCAGTTGTTTGGAAGCTTTGCATGAATTCCTCGCTGTTCGAGCAGAAGGAAATTCAGTCGAAAACAGTCAGTGGACTGTGAGCTTCATGTGCATATCTATGTTCAAGAAACAGTTCTGTCCACAAGACATAGTAGTCAGTAGCTGCAGGAAATCTTCGGACTCTGCTATTTTGCTGGAATAAATAGAGCGGCGAAAAGCCCACACTCGCAGCTCATTGTCCTGCAAAGTTCAGATGCTGCTATGCTCCTGTTCATTCACTACTGATGGAAAATGATTTCAGTAGCATTTTGGTTAGGACACAACCCACAGCTCTGATATATCAGACACGTTCTGTTTAAAGATAGTGTTAGGGTTAGGGCTAGCATTAGGATTATGGTAAGGAATAGCTTTCTTATTAGGGTTAGCGTTAAGGTTAAGGATAGGGATAGGGTTAGGGTTAGGTTTAGGGTTAGGGATAGGGATAGGGATAGGGTTAGGGTTAGGGTTAGGGTTAGGGTTAGGGTTAAGGATAGGGTTAGGGTTAGGGTTAGGGTTAGGCTTAGGTTTAGGGATAGGGTTAGGGTTAGGGTTAGGTTTAGGAATTGGGTTAGCCATAGGGTTAGGGTTCGGGTGTGGGTTAATGTTACAGGTAGGGTAGGTCTAGGGCTAAAGCTCGATGAGGGCCGCAGTTAGAGGAAAGTGTGTCCTAGAAGATAGTGTATTTCATAGCTGTCATAGTCCTGTGCTTTCATTGAGTCCGTTGATGACGAGAAAGCGATTCTGTAGATCCTTGCACTCAAACCCAGCAAGGTAATTGATAACAGAGCAAAATAGCTGATGATAAGTTCTGAAGAGGGTATGAGATATGGTAGAAGGCGCTCATTTCCAATTCAACTGATATGAGCACATTGATCTAGTGCTGCGTTTTTGCTTAAAGCCACACTTCCCAGGAACATGTTCATTCCCGAGTAACTTGGCAGCTTTCAAACCGTTCACTCCTGTGCTGTGTGAGAGAAAGTCACTCGAGTCGAGTAAGGGGACTGCTAGCTGCACATGCGTTGCTACGTTGAAAACACTGTGTGGTCAAAGTGAGGTAGTAGGCTGTTGCTTCTCTTCTTCCTGGGGCTACGCTTTTCTGATGGAAAAAGTACCTAGGAGAAATCTCGACTGTGGAAGCTCCTTCCCCTGCAAGGATCACAAAGTGCTATGCCAGCATTCCCTCCTTTGCTGACGGGAAATCATTTCCGGAGCTCTTGGGCTATGACACGAGCCAGAGATCCTATATTGCAGCAAGGTACTTGGACAGGATGCTGACAAGAGTACGTACTGTGTGAGACACCACTGCTTTCATCTCCTACTGCAATGAGAACGTTGATAACACGTCAAATAGTGTGGATGGCTTTTGTTGAGAACACTTTTCGCACGACTTGATATAATCCCTGGATGATGCAGGGGAGCGCAAACTCTTCACTGCTGTATTGTCAGAGTGGAATGAACGCCCTGGTAGGCCCATGCGGTACTTTTCGCTCCTTCCTCCTTGAACGCTTCACGAACGGGTGGAGTCCGAGGGACGTAGTATAGTCTCCATAGTTTCTTAGGCTACAGTCTTCTTCTCCCATCACATCTACGACTGAGATGAGAACATTGAGAAGACGTTGAACACTGAGACGGCTTTGGAAAAAAACCCGCTTCCTACGAAATTCGTTGATTCCCGAGTGATTTTGAGGCGCAAACAAATCTTCACGGACGAATTATCTTCCCCTGGGAGCCCCACAGGCTACTCTGAGATTCATATTCCCTTAGATCTTCAGAGACTTGGAGTCCAAGTCACGTAGCATGGCCTAGCGGCCTTCCAACGTCCGGATACGCTTTCCTCCCAGCACGCACAATTTGGCGAAAACAGTGGTAGCCAGGCTTACTCTAGTTCCTAGTAGGCACAGGCCTGTGCTTCCGTTCACTCATTGGTTTTGGGGAACGTGATTCCGGAACTCTCTGGCTAGCAAAGTTACAGCCAGGATGGCCATACAGAAAACCCTGTGAAATGACGTTCTAAATCGGTGGGTTCTCTCAGCACCCCATACATTTCCCACTCTACTGAAACGAGTCCATCGACCTAGTGTTACCCGCTGGAGATGAAATTCGCTAATAAGGCCCTTGTATGAAACAGCCTGATTCCCCAGTTGTTTGGAAGCTTTGCATGAATTCCTCGCTGTTCGAGCAGAAGGAAATTCAGTCGAAAACAGTCAGTGGACTGTGAGCTTCATGTGCATATCTATGTTCAAGAAACAGTTCTGTCCACAAGACATAGTAGTCAGTAGCTGCAGGAAATCTTCGGACTCTGCTATTTTGCTGGAATAAATAGAGCGGCGAAAAGCCCACACTCGCAGCTCATTGTCCTGCAAAGTTCAGATGCTGCTATGCTCCTGTTCATTCACTACTGATGGAAAATGATTTCAGTAGCATTTTGGTTAGGACACAACCCACAGCTCTGATATATCAGACACGTTCTGTTTAAAGATAGTGTTAGGGTTAGGGCTAGCATTAGGATTATGGTAAGGAATAGCTTTCTTATTAGGGTTAGCGTTAAGGTTAAGGATAGGGATAGGGTTAGGGTTAGGTTTAGGGTTAGGGATAGGGATAGGGATAGGGTTAGGGTTAGGGTTAGGGTTAGGGTTAGGGTTAGGGATAGGGTTAGGGTTAGGGTTAGGCTTAGGTTTAGGGAAAGGGTTAGGGTTAGGGTTAGGTTTAGGAATTGGGTTAGCGATAGGGTTAGGGTTCGGGTGTGGGTTAATGTTACAGGTAGGGTAGGTCTAGGGCTAAAGCTCGATGAGGGCCGCAGTTAGAGGAAAGTGTGTCCTAGAAGATAGTGTATTTCATAGCTGTCATAGTCCTGTGCTTTCATTGAGTCCGTTGATGACGAGAAAGCGATTCTGTAGATCCTTGCACTCAAACCCAGCAAGGTAATTGATAACAGAGCAAAATAGCTGATGATAAGTTCTGAAGAGGGTATGAGATATGGTAGAAGGCGCTCATTTCCAATTCAACTGATATGAGCACATTGATCTAGTGCTGCGTTTTTGCTTAAAGCCACACTTCCCAGGAACATGTTCATTCCCGAGTAACTTGGCAGCTTTCAAACCGTTCACTCCTGTGCTGTGTGAGAGAAAGTCACTCGAGTCGAGTAAGGGGACTGCTAGCTGCACATGCGTTGCTACGTTGAAAACACTGTGTGGTCAAAGTGAGGTAGTAGGCTGTTGCTTCTCTTCTTCCTGGGGCTACGCTTTTCTGATGGAAAAAGTACCTAGGAGAAAACTCGACTGTGGAAGCTCCTTCCCCTGCAAGGATCACAAAGTGCTATGCCAGCATTCCCTCCTTTGCTGACGGGAAATCATTTCCGGAGCTCTTGGGCTATGACACGAGCCAGAGATCCTATATTGCAGCAAGGTACTTGGACAGGATGCTGACAAGAGTACGTACTGTGTGAGACACCACTGCTTTCATCTCCTACTGCAATGAGAACGTTGATAACACGTCAAATAGTGTGGATGGCTTTTGTTGAGAACACTTTTCGCACGACTTGATATAATCCCTGGATGATGCAGGGGAGCGCAAACTCTTCACTGCTGTATTGTCAGAGTGGAATGAACGCCCTGGTAGGCCCATGCGGTACTTTTCGCTCCTTCCTCCTTGAACGCTTCACGAACGGGTGGAGTCCGAGGGACGTAGTATAGTCTCCATAGTTTCTTAGGCTACAGTCTTCTTCTCCCATCACATCTACGACTGAGATGAGAACATTGAGAAGACGTTGAACACTGAGACGGCTTTGGAAAAAAACCCGCTTCCTACGAAATTCGTTGATTCCCGAGTGATTTTGAGGCGCAAACAAATCTTCACGGACGAATTATCTTCCCTGGGAGCCCCACAGGCTACTCTGAGATTCATATTCCCTTAGATCTTCAGAGACTTGGAGTCCAAGTCACGTAGCATGGCCTAGCGGCCTTCCAACGTCCGGATACGCTTTCCTCCCAGCACGCACAATTTGGCGAAAACAGTGGTAGCCAGGCTTACTCTAGTTCCTAGTTGGCACAGGCCTGTGCTTCCGTTCACTCATTGGTTTTGGGGAACGTGATTCCGGAACTCTCTGGCTAGCAAAGTTACAGCCAGGATGGCCATACAGAAAACCCTGTGAAATGACGTTCTAAATCGGTGGGTTCTCTCAGCACCCCATACATTTCCCACTCTACTGAAACGAGTCCATCGACCTAGTGTTACCCGCTGGAGATGAAATTCGCTAATAAGGCCCTTGTATGAAACAGCCTGATTCCCCAGTTGTTTGGAAGCTTTGCATGAATTCCTCGCTGTTCGAGCAGAAGGAAATTCAGTCGAAAACAGTCAGTGGACTGTGAGCTTCATGTGCATATCTATGTTCAAGAAACAGTTCTGTCCACAAGACATAGTAGTCAGTAGCTGCAGGAAATCTTCGGACTCTGCTATTTTGCTGGAATAAATAGAGCGGCGAAAAGCCCACACTCGCAGCTCATTGTCCTGCAAAGTTCAGATGCTGCTATGCTCCTGTTCATTCACTACTGATGGAAAATGATTTCAGTAGCATTTTGGTTAGGACACAACCCACAGCTCTGATATATCAGACACGTTCTGTTTAAAGATAGTGTTAGGGTTAGGGCTAGCATTAGGATTATGGTAAGGAATAGCTTTCTTATTAGGGTTAGCGTTAAGGTTAAGGATAGGGATAGGGTTAGGGTTAGGTTTAGGGTTAGGGATAGGGATAGGGATAGGGTTAGGGTTAGGGTTAGGGTTAGGGTTAGGGTTAAGGATAGGGTTAGGGTTAGGGTTAGGGTTAGGCTTAGGTTTAGGGATAGGGTTAGGGTTAGGGTTAGGTTTAGGAATTGGGTTAGCGATAGGGTTAGGGTTCGGGTGTGGGTTAATGTTACAGGTAGGGTAGGTCTAGGGCTAAAGCTCGATGAGGGCCGCAGTTAGAGGAAAGTGTGTCCTAGAAGATAGTGTATTTCATAGCTGTCATAGTCCTGTGCTTTCATTGAGTCCGTTGATGACGAGAAAGCGATTCTGTAGATCCTTGCACTCAAACCCAGCAAGGTAATTGATAACAGAGCAAAATAGCTGATCATAAGTTCTGAAGAGGGTATGAGATATGGTAGAAGGCGCTCATTTCCAATTCAACTGATATGAGCACATTGATCTAGTGCTGCGTTTTTGCTTAAAGCCACACTTCCCAGGAACATGTTCATTCCCGAGTAACTTGGCAGCTTTCAAACCGTTCACTCCTGTGCTGTGTGAGAGAAAGTCACTCGAGTCGAGTAAGGGGACTGCTAGCTGCACATGCGTTGCTACGTTGAAAACACTGTGTGGTCAAAGTGAGGTAGTAGGCTGTTGCTTCTCTTCTTCCTGGGGCTACGCTTTTCTGATGGAAAAAGTACCTAGGAGAAAACTCGACTGTGGAAGCTCCTTCCCCTGCAAGGATCACAAAGTGCTATGCCAGCATTCCCTCCTTTGCTGACGGGAAATCATTTCCGGAGCTCTTGGGCTATGACACGAGCCAGAGATCCTATATTGCAGCAAGGTACTTGGACAGGATGCTGACAAGAGTACGTACTGTGTGAGACACCACTGCTTTCATCTCCTACTGCAATGAGAACGTTGATAACACGTCAAATAGTGTGGATGGCTTTTGTTGAGAACACTTTTCGCACGACTTGATATAATCCCTGAATGATGCAGGGGAGCGCAAACTCTTCACTGCTGTATTGTCAGAGTGGAATGAATGCCCTGGTAGGCCCATGCGGTACTTTTTGCTCCTTCCTCCTTGAACGCTTCACGATCGGGTGGAGTCCGAGGGACGTAGTATAGTCTCCATAGTTTCTTAGGCTACAGTCTTCTTCTCCCATCACATCTACGACTGAGATGAGAACATTGAGAAGACGTTGAACACTGAGACGGCTTTGGAAAAAAACCCGCTTCCTACGAAATTCGTTGATTCCCGAGTGATTTTGAGGCGCAAACAAATCTTCACGGACGAATTATCTTCCCCTGGGAGCCCCACAGGCTACTCTGAGATTCATATTCCCTTAGATCTTCAGAGACTTGGAGTCCAAGTCACGTAGCATGGCCTAGCGGCCTTCCAACGTCCGGATACGCTTTCCTCCCAGCACGCACAATTTGGCGAAAACAGTGGTAGCCAGGCTTACTCTAGTTCCTAGTTGGCACAGGCCTGTGCTTCCGTTCACTCATTGGTTTTGGGGAACGTGATTCCGGAACTCTCTGGCTAGCAAAGTTACAGCCAGGATGGCCATACAGAAAACCCTGTGAAATGACGTTCTAAATCGGTGGGTTCTCTCAGCACCCCATACATTTCGCACTCTACTGAAACGAGTCCATCGACCTAGTGTTACCCGCTGGAGATGAAATTCGCTAATAAGGCCCTTGTATGAAACAGCCTGATTCCCCAGTTGTTTGGAAGCTTTGCATGAATTCCTCGCTGTTCGAGCAGAAGGAAATTCAGTCGAAAACAGTCAGTGGACTGTGAGCTTCATGTGCATATCTATGTTCAAGAAACAGTTCTGTCCACAAGACATAGTAGTCAGTAGCTGCAGGAAATCTTCGGACTCTGCTATTTTGCTGGAATAAATAGAGCGGCGAAAAGCCCACACTCGCAGCTCATTGTCCTGCAAAGTTCAGATGCTGCTATGCTCCTGTTCATTCACTACTGATGGAAAATGATTTCAGTAGCATTTTGGTTAGGACACAACCCACAGCTCTGATATATCAGACACGTTCTGTTTAAAGATAGTGTTAGGGTTAGGGCTAGCATTAGGATTATGGTAAGGAATAGCTTTCTTATTAGGGTTAGCGTTAAGGTTAAGGATAGGGATAGGGTTAGGGTTAGGTTTAGGGTTAGGGATAGGGATAGGGATAGGGTTAGGGTTAGGGTTAGGGTTAGGGTTAGGGTTAGGGATAGGGTTAGGGTTAGGGTTAGGGTTAGGCTTAGGTTTAGGGAAAGGGTTAGGGTTAGGGTTAGGTTTAGGAATTGGGTTAGCGATAGGGTTAGGGTTCGGGTGTGGGTTAATGTTACAGGTAGGGTAGGTCTAGGGCTAAAGCTCGATGAGGGCCGCAGTTAGAGGAAAGTGTGTCCTAGAAGATAGTGTATTTCATAGCTGTCATAGTCCTGTGCTTTCATTGAGTCCGTTGATGACGAGAAAGCGATTCTGTAGATCCTTGCACTCAAACCCAGCAAGGTAATTGATAACAGAGCAAAATAGCTGATGATAAGTTCTGAAGAGGGTATGAGATATGGTAGAAGGCGCTCATTTCCAATTCAACTGATATGAGCACATTGATCTAGTGCTGCGTTTTTGCTTAAAGCCACACTTCCCAGGAACATGTTCATTCCCGAGTAACTTGGCAGCTTTCAAACCGTTCACTCCTGTGCTGTGTGAGAGAAAGTCACTCGAGTCGAGTAAGGGGACTGCTAGCTGCACATGCGTTGCTACGTTGAAAACACTGTGTGGTCAAAGTGAGGTAGTAGGCTGTTGCTTCTCTTCTTCCTGGGGCTACGCTTTTCTGATGGAAAAAGTACCTAGGAGAAATCTCGACTGTGGAAGCTCCTTCCCCTGCAAGGATCACAAAGTGCTATGCCAGCATTCCCTCCTTTGCTGACGGGAAATCATTTCCGGAGCTCTTGGGCTATGACACGAGCCAGAGATCCTATATTGCAGCAAGGTACTTGGACAGGATGCTGACAAGAGTACGTACTGTGTGAGACACCACTGCTTTCATCTCCTACTGCAATGAGAACGTTGATAACACGTCAAATAGTGTGGATGGCTTTTGTTGAGAACACTTTTCGCACGACTTGATATAATCCCTGGATGATGCAGGGGAGCGCAAACTCTTCACTGCTGTATTGTCAGAGTGGAATGAACGCCCTGGTAGGCCCATGCGGTACTTTTCGCTCCTTCCTCCTTGAACGCTTCACGAACGGGTGGAGTCCGAGGGACGTAGTATAGTCTCCATAGTTTCTTAGGCTACAGTCTTCTTCTCCCATCACATCTACGACTGAGATGAGAACATTGAGAAGACGTTGAACACTGAGACGGCTTTGGAAAAAAACCCGCTTCCTACGAAATTCGTTGATTCCCGAGTGATTTTGAGGCGCAAACAAATCTTCACGGACGAATTATCTTCCCCTGGGAGCCCCACAGGCTACTCTGAGATTCATATTCCCTTAGATCTTCAGAGACTTGGAGTCCAAGTCACGTAGCATGGCCTAGCGGCCTTCCAACGTCCGGATACGCTTTCCTCCCAGCACGCACAATTTGGCGAAAACAGTGGTAGCCAGGCTTACTCTAGTTCCTAGTTGGCACAGGCCTGTGCTTCCGTTCACTCATTGGTTTTGGGGAACGTGATTCCGGAACTCTCTGGCTAGCAAAGTTACAGCCAGGATGGCCATACAGAAAACCCTGTGAAATGACGTTCTAAATCGGTGGGTTCTCTCAGCACCCCATACATTTCGCACTCTACTGAAACGAGTCCATCGACCTAGTGTTACCCGCTGGAGATGAAATTCGCTAATAAGGCCCTTGTATGAAACAGCCTGATTCCCCAGTTGTTTGGAAGCTTAGCATGAATTCCTCGCTGTTCGAGCAGAAGGAAATTCAGTCGAAAACAGTCAGTGGACTGTGAGCTTCATGTGCATATCTATGTTCAAGAAACAGTTCTGTCCACAAGACATAGTAGTCAGTAGCTGCAGGAAATCTTCGGACTCTGCTATTTTGCTGGAATAAATAGAGCGGCGAAAAGCCCACACTCGCAGCTCATTGTCCTGCAAAGTTCAGATGCTGCTATGCTCCTGTTCATTCACTACTGATGGAAAATGATTTCAGTAGCATTTTGGTTAGGACACAACCCACAGCTCTGATATATCAGACACGTTCTGTTTAAAGATAGTGTTAGGGTTAGGGCTAGCATTAGGATTATGGTAAGGAATAGCTTTCTTATTAGGGTTAGCGTTAAGGTTAAGGATAGGGATAGGTTTAGGGTTAGGTTTAGGGTTAGGGATAGGGATAGGGATAGGGTTAGGGTTAGGGTTAGGGTTAGGGTTAGGGTTAGGGATAGGGTTAGGGTTAGGGTTAGGGTTAGGCTTAGGTTTAGGGAAAGGGTTAGGGTTAGGGTTAGGTTTAGGAATTGGGTTAGCGATAGGGTTAGGGTTCGGGTGTGGGTTAATGTTACAGGTAGGGTAGGTCTAGGGCTAAAGCTCGATGAGGGCCGCAGTTAGAGGAAAGTGTGTCCTAGAAGATAGTGTATTTCATAGCTGTCATAGTCCTGTGCTTTCATTGAGTCCGTTGATGACGAGAAAGCGATTCTGTAGATCCTTGCACTCAAACCCAGCAAGGTAATTGATAACAGAGCAAAATAGCTGATGATAAGTTCTGAAGAGGGTATGAGATATGGTAGAAGGCGCTCATTTCCAATTCAACTGATATGAGCACATTGATCTAGTGCTGCGTTTTTGCTTAAAGCCACACTTCCCAGGAACATGTTCATTCCCGAGTAACTTGGCAGCTTTCAAACCGTTCACTCCTGTGCTGTGTGAGAGAAAGTCACTCGAGTCGAGTAAGGGGACTGCTAGCTGCACATGCGTTGCTACGTTGAAAACACTGTGTGGTCAAAGTGAGGTAGTAGGCTGTTGCTTCTCTTCTTCCTGGGGCTACGCTTTTCTGATGGAAAAAGTACCTAGGAGAAATCTCGACTGTGGAAGCTCCTTCCCCTGCAAGGATCACAAAGTGCTATGCCAGCATTCCCTCCTTTGCTGACGGGAAATCATTTCCGGAGCTCTTGGGCTATGACACGAGCCAGAGATCCTATATTGCAGCAAGGTACTTGGACAGGATGCTGACAAGAGTACGTACTGTGTGAGACACCACTGCTTTCATCTCCTACTGCAATGAGAACGTTGATAACACGTCAAATAGTGTGGATGGCTTTTGTTGAGAACACTTTTCGCACGACTTGATATAATCCCTGGATGATGCAGGGGAGCGCAAACTCTTCACTGCTGTATTGTCAGAGTGGAATGAACGCCCTGGTAGGCCCATGCGGTACTTTTCGCTCCTTCCTCCTTGAACGCTTCACGAACGGGTGGAGTCCGAGGGACGTAGTATAGTCTCCATAGTTTCTTAGGCTACAGTCTTCTTCTCCCATCACATCTACGACTGAGATGAGAACATTGAGAAGACGTTGAACACTGAGACGGCTTTGGAAAAAAACCCGCTTCCTACGAAATTCGTTGATTCCCGAGTGATTTTGAGGCGCAAACAAATCTTCACGGACGAATTATCTTCCCCTGGGAGCCCCACAGGCTACTCTGAGATTCATATTCCCTTAGATCTTCAGAGACTTGGAGTCCAAGTCACGTAGCATGGCCTAGCGGCCTTCCAACGTCCGGATACGCTTTCCTCCCAGCACGCACAATTTGGCGAAAACAGTGGTAGCCAGGCTTACTCTAGTTCCTAGTAGGCACAGGCCTGTGCTTCCGTTCACTCATTGGTTTTGGGGAACGTGATTCCGGAACTCTCTGGCTAGCAAAGTTACAGCCAGGATGGCCATACAGAAAACCCTGTGAAATGACGTTCTAAATCGGTGGGTTCTCTCAGCACCCCATACATTTCGCACTCTACTGAAACGAGTCCATCGACCTAGTGTTACCCGCTGGAGATGAAATTCGCTAATAAGGCCCTTGTATGAAACAGCCTGATTCCCCAGTTGTTTGGAAGCTTTGCATGAATTCCACGCTGTTCGAGCAGAAGGAAATTCAGTCGAAAACAGTCAGTGGACTGTGAGCTTCATGTGCATATCTATGTTCAAGAAACAGTTCTGTCCACAAGACATAGTAGTCAGTAGCTGCAGGAAATCTTCGGACTCTGCTATTTTGCTGGAATAAATAGAGCGGCGAAAAGCCCACACTCGCAGCTCATTGTCCTGCAAAGTTCAGATGCTGCTATGCTCCTGTTCATTCACTACTGATGGAAAATGATTTCAGTAGCATTTTGGTTAGGACACAACCCACAGCTCTGATATATCAGACACGTTCTGTTTAAAGATAGTGTTAGGGTTAGGGCTAGCATTGGGATTATGGTAAGGAATAGCTTTCTTATTAGGGTTAGCGTTAAGGTTAAGGATAGGGATAGGGTTAGGGTTAGGTTTAGGGTTAGGGATAGGGATAGGGATAGGGTTAGGGTTAGGGTTAGGGTTAGGGTTAGGGTTAGGGATAGGGTTAGGGTTAGGGTTAGGGTTAGGCTTAGGTTTAGGGAAAGGGTTAGGGTTAGGGTTAGGTTTAGGAATTGGGTTAGCGATAGGGTTAGGGTTCGGGTGTGGGTTAATGTTACAGGTAGGGTAGGTCTAGGGCTAAAGCTCGATGAGGGCCGCAGTTAGAGGAAAGTGTGTCCTAGAAGATAGTGTATTTCATAGCTGTCATAGTCCTGTGCTTTCATTGAGTCCGTTGATGACGAGAAAGCGATTCTGTAGATCCTTGCACTCAAACCCAGCAAGGTAATTGATAACAGAGCAAAATAGCTGATGATAAGTTCTGAAGAGGGTATGAGATATGGTAGAAGGCGCTCATTTCCAATTCAACTGATATGAGCACATTGATCTAGTGCTGCGTTTTTGCTTAAAGCCACACTTCCCAGGAACATGTTCATTCCCGAGTAACTTGGCAGCTTTCAAACCGTTCACTCCTGTGCTGTGTGAGAGAAAGTCACTCGAGTCGAGTAAGGGGACTGCTAGCTGCACATGCGTTGCTACGTTGAAAACACTGTGTGGTCAAAGTGAGGTAGTAGGCTGTTGCTTCTCTTCTTCCTGGGGCTACGCTTTTCTGATGGAAAAAGTACCTAGGAGAAATCTCGACTGTGGAAGCTCCTTCCCCTGCAAGGATCACAAAGTGCTATGCCAGCATTCCCTCCTTTGCTGACGGGAAATCATTTCCGGAGCTCTTGGGCTATGACACGAGCCAGAGATCCTATATTGCAGCAAGGTACTTGGACAGGATGCTGACAAGAGTACGTACTGTGTGAGACACCACTGCTTTCATCTCCTACTGCAATGAGAACGTTGATAACACGTCAAATAGTGTGGATGGCTTTTGTTGAGAACACTTTTCGCACGACTTGATATAATCCCTGGATGATGCAGGGGAGCGCAAACTCTTCACTGCTGTATTGTCAGAGTGGAATGAACGCCCTGGTAGGCCCATGCGGTACTTTTCGCTCCTTCCTCCTTGAACGCTTCACGAACGGGTGGAGTCCGAGGGACGTAGTATAGTCTCCATAGTTTCTTAGGCTACAGTCTTCTTCTCCCATCACATCTACGACTGAGATGAGAACATTGAGAAGACGTTGAACACTGAGACGGCTTTGGAAAAAAACCCGCTTCCTACGAAATTCGTTGATTCCCGAGTGATTTTGAGGCGCAAACAAATCTTCACGGACGAATTATCTTCCCCTGGGAGCCCCACAGGCTACTCTGAGATTCATATTCCCTTAGATCTTCAGAGACTTGGAGTCCAAGTCACGTAGCATGGCCTAGCGGCCTTCCAACGTCCGGATACGCTTTCCTCCCAGCACGCACAATTTGGCGAAAACAGTGGTAGCCAGGCTTACTCTAGTTCCTAGTAGGCACAGGCCTGTGCTTCCGTTCACTCATTGGTTTTGGGGAACGTGATTCCGGAACTCTCTGGCTAGCAAAGTTACAGCCAGGATGGCCATACAGAAAACCCTGTGAAATGACGTTCTAAATCGGTGGGTTCTCTCAGCACCCCATACATTTCGCACTCTACTGAAACGAGTCCATCGACCTAGTGTTACCCGCTGGAGATGAAATTCGCTAATAAGGCCCTTGTATGAAACAGCCTGATTCCCCAGTTGTTTGGAAGCTTTGCATGAATTCCACGCTGTTCGAGCAGAAGGAAATTCAGTCGAAAACAGTCAGTGGACTGTGAGCTTCATGTGCATATCTATGTTCAAGAAACAGTTCTGTCCACAAGACATAGTAGTCAGTAGCTGCAGGAAATCTTCGGACTCTGCTATTTTGCTGGAATAAATAGAGCGGCGAAAAGCCCACACTCGCAGCTCATTGTCCTGCAAAGTTCAGATGCTGCTATGCTCCTGTTCATTCACTACTGATGGAAAATGATTTCAGTAGCATTTTGGTTAGGACACAACCCACAGCTCTGATATATCAGACACGTTCTGTTTAAAGATAGTGTTAGGGTTAGGGCTAGCATTAGGATTATGGTAAGGAATAGCTTTCTTATTAGGGTTAGCGTTAAGGTTAAGGATAGGGATAGGGTTAGGGTTAGGTTTAGGGTTAGGGATAGGGATAGGGATAGGGTTAGGGTTAGGGTTAGGGTTAGGGTTAGGGTTAGGGATAGGGTTAGGGTTAGGGTTAGGGTTAGGCTTAGGTTTAGGGAAAGGGTTAGGGTTAGGGTTAGGTTTAGGAATTGGGTTAGCGATAGGGTTAGGGTTCGGGTGTGGGTTAATGTTACAGGTAGGGTAGGTCTAGGGCTAAAGCTCGATGAGGGCCGCAGTTAGAGGAAAGTGTGTCCTAGAAGATAGTGTATTTCATAGCTGTCATAATCCTGTGCTTTCATTGAGTCCGTTGATGACGAGAAAGCGATTCTGTAGATCCTTGCACTCAAACCCAGCAAGGTAATTGATAACAGAGCAAAATAGCTGATCATAAGTTCTGAAGAGGGTATGAGATATGGTAGAAGGCGCTCATTTCCAATTCAACTGATATGAGCACATTGATCTAGTGCTGCGTTTTTGCTTAAAGCCACACTTCCCAGGAACATGTTCATTCCCGAGTAACTTGGCAGCTTTCAAACCGTTCACTCCTGTGCTGTGTGAGAGAAAGTCACTCGAGTCGAGTAAGGGGACTGCTAGCTGCACATGCGTTGCTACGTTGAAAACACTGTGTGGTCAAAGTGAGGTAGTAGGCTGTTGCTTCTCTTCTTCCTGGGGCTACGCTTTTCTGATGGAAAAAGTACCTAGGAGAAATCTCGACTGTGGAAGCTCCTTCCCCTGCAAGGATCACAAAGTGCTATGCCAGCATTCCCTCCTTTGCTGACGGGAAATCATTTCCGGAGCTCTTGGGCTATGACACGAGCCAGAGATCCTATATTGCAGCAAGGTACTTGGACAGGATGCTGACAAGAGTACGTACTGTGTGAGACACCACTGCTTTCATCTCCTACTGCAATGAGAACGTTGATAACACGTCAAATAGTGTGGATGGCTTTTGTTGAGAACACTTTTCGCACGACTTGATATAATCCCTGGATGATGCAGGGGAGCGCAAACTCTTCACTGCTGTATTGTCAGAGTGGAATGAATGCCCTGGTAGGCCCATGCGGTACTTTTCGCTCCTTCCTCCTTGAACGCTTCACGAACGGGTGGAGTCCGAGGGACGTAGTATAGTCTCCATAGTTTCTTAGGCTACAGTCTTCTTCTCCCATCACATCTACGACTGAGATGAGAACATTGAGAAGACGTTGAACACTGAGACGGCTTTGGAAAAAAACCCGCTTCCTACGAAATTCGTTGATTCCCGAGTGATTTTGAGGCGCAAACAAATCTTCACGGACGAATTATCTTCCCCTGGGAGCCCCACAGGCTACTCTGAGATTCATATTCCCTTAGATCTTCAGAGACTTGGAGTCCAAGTCACGTAGCATGGCCTAGCGGCCTTCCAACGTCCGGATACGCTTTCCTCCCAGCACGCACAATTTGGCGAAAACAGTGGTAGCCAGGCTTACTCTAGTTCCTAGTTGGCACAGGCCTGTGCTTCCGTTCACTCATTGGTTTTGGGGAACGTGATTCCGGAACTCTCTGGCTAGCAAAGTTACAGCCAGGATGGCCATACAGAAAACCCTGTGAAATGACGTTCTAAATCGGTGGGTTCTCTCAGCACCCCATACATTTCGCACTCTACTGAAACGAGTCCATCGACCTAGTGTTACCCGCTGGAGATGAAATTCGCTAATAAGGCCCTTGTATGAAACAGCCTGATTCCCCAGTTGTTTGGAAGCTTTGCATGAATTCCTCGCTGTTCGAGCAGAAGGAAATTCAGTCGAAAACAGTCAGTGGACTGTGAGCTTCATGTGCATATCTATGTTCAAGAAACAGTTCTGTCCACAAGACATAGTAGTCAGTAGCTGCAGGAAATCTTCGGACTCTGCTATTTTGCTGGAATAAATAGAGCGGCGAAAAGCCCACACTCGCAGCTCATTGTCCTGCAAAGTTCAGATGCTGCTATGCTCCTGTTCATTCACTACTGATGGAAAATGATTTCAGTAGCATTTTGGTTAGGACACAACCCACAGCTCTGATATATCAGACACGTTCTGTTTAAAGATAGTGTTAGGGTTAGGGCTAGCATTAGGATTATGGTAAGGAATAGCTTTCTTATTAGGGTTAGCGTTAAGGTTAAGGATAGGGATAGGGTTAGGGTTAGGTTTAGGGTTAGGGATAGGGATAGGGATAGGGTTAGGGTTAGGGTTAGTGTTAGGGTTAGGGTTAAGGATAGGGTTAGGGTTAGGGTTAGGGTTAGGCTTAGGTTTAGGGATAGGGTTAGGGTTAGGGTTAGGTTTAGGAATTGGGTTAGCGATAGGGTTAGGGTTCGGGTGTGGGTTAATGTTACAGGTAGGGTAGGTCTAGGGCTAAAGCTCGATGAGGGCCGCAGTTAGAGGAAAGTGTGTCCTAGAAGATAGTGTATTTCATAGCTGTCATAGTCCTGTGCTTTCATTGAGTCCGTTGATGACGAGAAAGCGATTCTGTAGATCCTTGCACTCAAACCCAGCAAGGTAATTGATAACAGAGCAAAATAGCTGATGATAAGTTCTGAAGAGGGTATGAGATATGGTAGAAGGCGCTCATTTCCAATTCAACTGATATGAGCACATTGATCTAGTGCTGCGTTTTTGCTTAAAGCCACACTTCCCAGGAACATGTTCATTCCCGAGTAACTTGGCAGCTTTCAAACCGTTCACTCCTGTGCTGTGTGAGAGAAAGTCACTCGAGTCGAGTAAGGGGACTGCTAGCTGCACATGCGTTGCTACGTTGAAAACACTGTGTGGTCAAAGTGAGGTAGTAGGCTGTTGCTTCTCTTCTTCCTGGGGCTACGCTTTTCTGATGGAAAAAGTACCTAGGAGAAAACTCGACTGTGGAAGCTCCTTCCCCTGCAAGGATCACAAAGTGCTATGCCAGCATTCCCTCCTTTGCTGACGGGAAATCATTTCCGGAGCTCTTGGGCTATGACACGAGCCAGAGATCCTATATTGCAGCAAGGTACTTGGACAGGATGCTGACAAGAGTACGTACTGTGTGAGACACCACTGCTTTCATCTCCTACTGCAATGAGAACGTTGATAACACGTCAAATAGTGTGGATGGCTTTTGTTGAGAACACTTTTCGCACGACTTGATATAATCCCTGGATGATGCAGGGGAGCGCAAACTCTTCACTGCTGTATTGTCAGAGTGGAATGAATGCCCTGGTAGGCCCATGCGGTACTTTTCGCTCATTCCTCCTTGAACGCTTCACGAACGGGTGGAGTCCGAGGGACGTAGTATAGTCTCCATAGTTTCTTAGGCTACAGTCTTCTTCTCCCATCACATCTACGACTGAGATGAGAACATTGAGAAGACGTTGAACACTGAGACGGCTTTGGAAAAAAACCCGCTTCCTACGAAATTCGTTGATTCCCGAGTGATTTTGAGGCGCAAACAAATCTTCACGGACGAATTATCTTCCCTGGGAGCCCCACAGGCTACTCTGAGATTCATATTCCCTTAGATCTTCAGAGACTTGGAGTCCAAGTCACGTAGCATGGCCTAGCGGCCTTCCAACGTCCGGATACGCTTTCCTCCCAGCACGCACAATTTGGCGAAAACAGTGGTAGCCAGGCTTACTCTAGTTCCTAGTTGGCACAGGCCTGTGCTTCCGTTCACTCATTGGTTTTGGGGAACGTGATTCCGGAACTCTCTGGCTAGCAAAGTTACAGCCAGGATGGCCATACAGAAAACCCTGTGAAATGACGTTCTAAATCGGTGGGTTCTCTCAGCACCCCATACATTTCCCACTCTACTGAAACGAGTCCATCGACCTAGTGTTACCCGCTGGAGATGAAATTCGCTAATAAGGCCCTTGTATGAAACAGCCTGATTCCCCAGTTGTTTGGAAGCTTTGCATGAATTCCTCGCTGTTCGAGCAGAAGGAAATTCAGTCGAAAACAGTCAGTGGACTGTGAGCTTCATGTGCATATCTATGTTCAAGAAACAGTTCTGTCCACAAGACATAGTAGTCAGTAGCTGCAGGAAATCTTCGGACTCTGCTATTTTGCTGGAATAAATAGAGCGGCGAAAAGCCCACACTCGCAGCTCATTGTCCTGCAAAGTTCAGATGCTGCTATGCTCCTGTTCATTCACTACTGATGGAAAATGATTTCAGTAGCATTTTGGTTAGGACACAACCCACAGCTCTGATATATCAGACACGTTCTGTTTAAAGATAGTGTTAGGGTTAGGGCTAGCATTAGGATTATGGTAAGGAATAGCTTTCTTATTAGGGTTAGCGTTAAGGTTAAGGATAGGGATAGGGTTAGGGTTAGGTTTAGGGTTAGGGATAGGGATAGGGATAGGGTTAGGGTTAGGGTTAGGGTTAGGGTTAGGGTTAGGGATAGGGTTAGGGTTAGGGTTAGGGTTAGGCTTAGGTTTAGGGAAAGGGTTAGGGTTAGGGTTAGGTTTAGGAATTGGGTTAGCGATAGGGTTAGGGTTCGGGTGTGGGTTAATGTTACAGGTAGGGTAGGTCTAGGGCTAAAGCTCGATGAGGGCCGCAGTTAGAGGAAAGTGTGTCCTAGAAGATAGTGTATTTCATAGCTGTCATAGTCCTGTGCTTTCATTGAGTCCGTTGATGACGAGAAAGCGATTCTGTAGATCCTTGCACTCAAACCCAGCAAGGTAATTGATAACAGAGCAAAATAGCTGATGATAAGTTCTGAAGAGGGTATGAGATATGGTAGAAGGCGCTCATTTCCAATTCAACTGATATGAGCACATTGATCTAGTGCTGCGTTTTTGCTTAAAGCCACACTTCCCAGGAACATGTTCATTCCCGAGTAACTTGGCAGCTTTCAAACCGTTCACTCCTGTGCTGTGTGAGAGAAAGTCACTCGAGTCGAGTAAGGGGACTGCTAGCTGCACATGCGTTGCTACGTTGAAAACACTGTGTGGTCAAAGTGAGGTAGTAGGCTGTTGCTTCTCTTCTTCCTGGGGCTACGCTTTTCTGATGGAAAAAGTACCTAGGAGAAAACTCGACTGTGGAAGCTCCTTCCCCTGCAAGGATCACAAAGTGCTATGCCAGCATTCCCTCCTTTGCTGACGGGAAATCATTTCCGGAGCTCTTGGGCTATGACACGAGCCAGAGATCCTATATTGCAGCAAGGTACTTGGACAGGATGCTGACAAGAGTACGTACTGTGTGAGACACCACTGCTTTCATCTCCTACTGCAATGAGAACGTTGATAACACGTCAAATAGTGTGGATGGCTTTTGTTGAGAACACTTTTCGCACGACTTGATATAATCCCTGGATGATGCAGGGGAGCGCAAACTCTTCACTGCTGTATTGTCAGAGTGGAATGAATGCCCTGGTAGGCCCATGCGGTACTTTTCGCTCCTTCCTCCTTGAACGCTTCACGAACGGGTGGAGTCCGAGGGACGTAGTATAGTCTCCATAGTTTCTTAGGCTACAGTCTTCTTCTCCCATCACATCTACGACTGAGATGAGAACATTGAGAAGACGTTGAACACTGAGACGGCTTTGGAAAAAAACCCGCTTCCTACGAAATTCGTTGATTCCCGAGTGATTTTGAGGCGCAAACAAATCTTCACGGACGAATTATCTTCCCTGGGAGCCCCACAGGCTACTCTGAGATTCATATTCCCTTAGATCTTCAGAGACTTGGAGTCCAAGTCACGTAGCATGGCCTAGCGGCCTTCCAACGTCCGGATACGCTTTCCTCCCAGCACGCACAATTTGGCGAAAACAGTGGTAGCCAGGCTTACTCTAGTTCCTAGTTGGCACAGGCCTGTGCTTCCGTTCACTCATTGGTTTTGGGGAACGTGATTCCGGAACTCTCTGGCTAGCAAAGTTACAGCCAGGATGGCCATACAGAAAACCCTGGGAAATGACGTTCTAAATCGGTGGGTTCTCTCAGCACCCCATACATTTCCCACTCTACTGAAACGAGTCCATCGACCTAGTGTTACCCGCTGGAGATGAAATTCGCTAATAAGGCCCTTGTATGAAACAGCCTGATTCCCCAGTTGTTTGGAAGCTTTGCATGAATTCCTCGCTGTTCGAGCAGAAGGAAATTCAGTCGAAAACAGTCAGTGGACTGTGAGCTTCATGTGCATATCTATGTTCAAGAAACAGTTCTGTCCACAAGACATAGTAGTCAGTAGCTGCAGGAAATCTTCGGACTCTGCTATTTTGCTGGAATAAATAGAGCGGCGAAAAGCCCACACTCGCAGCTCATTGTCCTGCAAAGTTCAGATGCTGCTATGCTCCTGTTCATTCACTACTGATGGAAAATGATTTCAGTAGCATTTTGGTTAGGACACAACCCACAGCTCTGATATATCAGACACGTTCTGTTTAAAGATAGTGTTAGGGTTAGGGCTAGCATTAGGATTATGGTAAGGAATAGCTTTCTTATTAGGGTTAGCGTTAAGGTTAAGGATAGGGATAGGGTTAGGGTTAGGTTTAGGGTTAGGGATAGGGATAGGGATAGGGTTAGGGTTAGGGTTAGGGTTAGGGTTAGGGTTAGGGATAGGGTTAGGGTTAGGGTTAGGGTTAGGCTTAGGTTTAGGGAAAGGGTTAGGGTTAGGGTTAGGTTTAGGAATTGGGTTAGCGATAGGGTTAGGGTTCGGGTGTGGGTTAATGTTACAGGTAGGGTAGGTCTAGGGCTAAAGCTCGATGAGGGCCGCAGTTAGAGGAAAGTGTGTCCTAGAAGATAGTGTATTTCATAGCTGTCATAGTCCTGTGCTTTCATTGAGTCCGTTGATGACGAGAAAGCGATTCTGTAGATCCTTGCACTCAAACCCAGCAAGGTAATTGATAACAGAGCAAAATAGCTGATGATAAGTTCTGAAGAGGGTATGAGATATGGTAGAAGGCGCTCATTTCCAATTCAACTGATATGAGCACATTGATCTAGTGCTGCGTTTTTGCTTAAAGCCACACTTCCCAGGAACATGTTCATTCCCGAGTAACTTGGCAGCTTTCAAACCGTTCACTCCTGTGCTGTGTGAGAGAAAGTCACTCGAGTCGAGTAAGGGGACTGCTAGCTGCACATGCGTTGCTACGTTGAAAACACTGTGTGGTCAAAGTGAGGTAGTAGGCTGTTGCTTCTCTTCTTCCTGGGGCTACGCTTTTCTGATGGAAAAAGTACCTAGGAGAAAACTCGACTGTGGAAGCTCCTTCCCCTGCAAGGATCACAAAGTGCTATGCCAGCATTCCCTCCTTTGCTGACGGGAAATCATTTCCGGAGCTCTTGGGCTATGACACGAGCCAGAGATCCTATATTGCAGCAAGGTACTTGGACAGGATGCTGACAAGAGTACGTACTGTGTGAGACACCACTGCTTTCATCTCCTACTGCAATGAGAACGTTGATAACACGTCAAATAGTGTGGATGGCTTTTGTTGAGAACACTTTTCGCACGACTTGATATAATCCCTGGATGATGCAGGGGAGCGCAAACTCTTCACTGCTGTATTGTCAGAGTGGAATGAATGCCCTGGTAGGCCCATGCGGTACTTTTCGCTCCTTCCTCCTTGAACGCTTCACGAACGGGTGGAGTCCGAGGGACGTAGTATAGTCTCCATAGTTTCTTAGGCTACAGTCTTCTTCTCCCATCACATCTACGACTGAGATGAGAACATTGAGAAGACGTTGAACACTGAGACGGCTTTGGAAAAAAACCCGCTTCCTACGAAATTCGTTGATTCCCGAGTGATTTTGAGGCGCAAACAAATCTTCACGGACGAATTATCTTCCCTGGGAGCCCCACAGGCTACTCTGAGATTCATATTCCCTTAGATCTTCAGAGACTTGGAGTCCAAGTCACGTAGCATGGCCTAGCGGCCTTCCAACGTCCGGATACGCTTTCCTCCCAGCACGCACAATTTGGCGAAAACAGTGGTAGCCAGGCTTACTCTAGTTCCTAGTTGGCACAGGCCTGTGCTTCCGTTCACTCATTGGTTTTGGGGAACGTGATTCCGGAACTCTCTGGCTAGCAAAGTTACAGCCAGGATGGCCATACAGAAAACCCTGGGAAATGACGTTCTAAATCGGTGGGTTCTCTCAGCACCCCATACATTTCCCACTCTACTGAAACGAGTCCATCGACCTAGTGTTACCCGCTGGAGATGAAATTCGCTAATAAGGCCCTTGTATGAAACAGCCTGATTCCCCAGTTGTTTGGAAGCTTTGCATGAATTCCTCGCTGTTCGAGCAGAAGGAAATTCAGTCGAAAACAGTCAGTGGACTGTGAGCTTCATGTGCATATCTATGTTCAAGAAACAGTTCTGTCCACAAGACATAGTAGTCAGTAGCTGCAGGAAATCTTCGGACTCTGCTATTTTGCTGGAATAAATAGAGCGGCGAAAAGCCCACACTCGCAGCTCATTGTCCTGCAAAGTTCAGATGCTGCTATGCTCCTGTTCATTCACTACTGATGGAAAATGATTTCAGTAGCATTTTGGTTAGGACACAACCCACAGCTCTGATATATCAGACACGTTCTGTTTAAAGATAGTGTTAGGGTTAGGGCTAGCATTAGGATTATGGTAAGGAATAGCTTTCTTATTAGGGTTAGCGTTAAGGTTAAGGATAGGGATAGGGTTAGGGTTAGGTTTAGGGTTAGGGATAGGGATAGGGATAGGGTTAGGGTTAGGGTTAGGGTTAGGGTTAGGGTTAAGGATAGGGTTAGGGTTAGGGTTAGGGTTAGGCTTAGGTTTAGGGATAGGGTTAGGGTTAGGGTTAGGTTTAGGAATTGGGTTAGCGATAGGGTTAGGGTTCGGGTGTGGGTTAATGTTACAGGTAGGGTAGGTCTAGGGCTAAAGCTCGATGAGGGCCGCAGTTAGAGGAAAGTGTGTCCTAGAAGATAGTGTATTTCATAGCTGTCATAGTCCTGTGCTTTCATTGAGTCCGTTGATGACGAGAAAGCGATTCTGTAGATCCTTGCACTCAAACCCAGCAAGGTAATTGATAACAGAGCAAAATAGCTGATCATAAGTTCTGAAGAGGGTATGAGATATGGTAGAAGGCGCTCATTTCCAATTCAACTGATATGAGCACATTGATCTAGTGCTGCGTTTTTGCTTAAAGCCACACTTCCCAGGAACATGTTCATTCCCGAGTAACTTGGCAGCTTTCAAACCGTTCACTCCTGTGCTGTGTGAGAGAAAGTCACTCGAGTCGAGTAAGGGGACTGCTAGCTGCACATGCGTTGCTACGTTGAAAACACTGTGTGGTCAAAGTGAGGTAGTAGGCTGTTGCTTCTCTTCTTCCTGGGGCTACGCTTTTCTGATGGAAAAAGTACCTAGGAGAAAACTCGACTGTGGAAGCTCCTTCCCCTGCAAGGATCACAAAGTGCTATGCCAGCATTCCCTCCTTTGCTGACGGGAAATCATTTCCGGAGCTCTTGGGCTATGACACGAGCCAGAGATCCTATATTGCAGCAAGGTACTTGGACAGGATGCTGACAAGAGTACGTACTGTGTGAGACACCACTGCTTTCATCTCCTACTGCAATGAGAACGTTGATAACACGTCAAATAGTGTGGATGGCTTTTGTTGAGAACACTTTTCGCACGACTTGATATAATCCCTGGATGATGCAGGGGAGCGCAAACTCTTCACTGCTGTATTGTCAGAGTGGAATGAACGCCCTGGTAGGCCCATGCGGTACTTTTCGCTCCTTCCTCTTTGAACGCTTCACGAACGGGTGGAGTCCGAGGGACGTAGTATAGTCTCCATAGTTTCTTAGGCTACAGTCTTCTTCTCCCATCACATCTACGACTGAGATGAGAACATTGAGAAGACGTTGAACACTGAGACGGCTTTGGAAAAAAACCCGCTTCCTACGAAATTCGTTGATTCCCGAGTGATTTTGAGGCGCAAACAAATCTTCACGGACGAATTATCTTCCCCTGGGAGCCCCACAGGCTACTCTGAGATTCATATTCCCTTAGATCTTCAGAGACTTGGAGTCCAAGTCACGTAGCATGGCCTAGCGGCCTTCCAACGTCCGGATACGCTTTCCTCCCAGCACGCACAATTTGGCGAAAACAGTGGTAGCCAGGCTTACTCTAGTTCCTAGTTGGCACAGGCCTGTGCTTCCGTTCACTCATTGGTTTTGGGGAACGTGATTCCGGAACTCTCTGGCTAGCAAAGTTACAGCCAGGATGGCCATACAGAAAACCCTGTGAAATGACGTTCTAAATCGGTGGGTTCTCTCAGCACCCCATACATTTCGCACTCTACTGAAACGAGTCCATCGACCTAGTGTTACCCGCTGGAGATGAAATTCGCTAATAAGGCCCTTGTATGAAACAGCCTGATTCCCCAGTTGTTTGGAAGCTTTGCATGAATTCCTCGCTGTTCGAGCAGAAGGAAATTCAGTCGAAAACAGTCAGTGGACTGTGAGCTTCATGTGCATATCTATGTTCAAGAAACAGTTCTGTCCACAAGACATAGTAGTCAGTAGCTGCAGGAAATCTTCGGACTCTGCTATTTTGCTGGAATAAATAGAGCGGCGAAAAGCCCACACTCGCAGCTCATTGTCCTGCAAAGTTCAGATGCTGCTATGCTCCTGTTCATTCACTACTGATGGAAAATGATTTCAGTAGCATTTTGGTTAGGACACAACCCACAGCTCTGATATATCAGACACGTTCTGTTTAAAGATAGTGTTAGGGTTAGGGCTAGCATTAGGATTATGGTAAGGAATAGCTTTCTTATTAGGGTTAGCGTTAAGGTTAAGGATAGGGATAGGGTTAGTGTTAGGTTTAGGGTTAGGGATAGGGATAGGGATAGGGTTAGGGTTAGGGTTAGGGTTAGGGTTAGGGTTAAGGATAGGGTTAGGGTTAGGGTTAGGGTTAGGCTTAGGTTTAGGGATAGGGTTAGGGTTAGGGTTAGGTTTAGGAATTGGGTTAGCGATAGGGTTAGGGTTCGGGTGTGGGTTAATGTTACAGGTAGGGTAGGTCTAGGGCTAAAGCTTGATGAGGGCCGCAGTTAGAGGAAAGTGTGTCCTAGAAGATAGTGTATTTCATAGCTGTCATAGTCCTGTGCTTTCATTGAGTCCGTTGATGACGAGAAAGCGATTCTGTAGATCCTTGCACTCAAACCCAGCAAGGTAATTGATAACAGAGCAAAATAGCTGATCATAAGTTCTGAAGAGGGTATGAGATATGGTAGAAGGCGCTGATTTCCAATTCAACTGATATGAGCACATTGATCTAGTGCTGCGTTTTTGCTTAAAGCCACACTTCCCAGGAACATGTTCATTCCCGAGTAACTTGGCAGCTTTCAAACCGTTCACTCCTGTGCTGTGTGAGAGAAAGTCACTCGAGTCGAGTAAGGGGACTGCTAGCTGCACATGCGTTGCTACGTTGAAAACACTGTGTGGTCAAAGTGAGGTAGTAGGCTGTTGCTTCTCTTCTTCCTGGGGCTACGCTTTTCTGATGGAAAAAGTACCTAGGAGAAAACTCGACTGTGGAAGCTCCTTCCCCTGCAAGGATCACAAAGTGCTATGCCAGCATTCCCTCCTTTGCTGACGGGAAATCATTTCCGGAGCTCTTGGGCTATGACACGAGCCAGAGATCCTATATTGCAGCAAGGTACTTGGACAGGATGCTGACAAGAGTATGTACTGTGTGAGACACCACTGCTTTCATCTCCTACTGCAATGAGAACGTTGATAACACGTCAAATAGTGTGGATGGCTTTTGTTGAGAACACTTTTCGCACGACTTGATATAATCCCTGGATGATGCAGGGGAGCGCAAACTCTTCACTGCTGTATTGTCAGAGTGGAATGAACGCCCTGGTAGGCCCATGCGGTACTTTTCGCTCCTTCCTCCTTGAACGCTTCACGAACGGGTGGAGTCCGAGGGACGTAGTATAGTCTCCATAGTTTCTTAGGCTACAGTCTTCTTCTCCCATCACATCTACGACTGAGATGAGAACATTGAGAAGACGTTGAACACTGAGACGGCTTTGGAAAAAAACCCGCTTCCTACAAAATTCGTTGATTCCCGAGTGATTTTGAGGCGCAAACAAATCTTCACGGACGAATTATCTTCCCCTGGGAGCCCCACAGGCTACTCTGAGATTCATATTCCCTTAGATCTTCAGAGACTTGGAGTCCAAGTCACGTAGCATGGCCTAGCGGCCTTCCAACGTCCGCATACGCTTTCCTCCCAGCACGCACAATTTGGCGAAAACAGTGGTAGCCAGGCTTACTCTAGTTCCTAGTTGGCACAGGCCTGTGCTTCCGTTCACTCATTGGTTTTGGGGAACGTGATTCCGGAACTCTCTGGCTAGCAAAGTTACAGCCAGGATGGCCATACAGAAAACCCTGTGAAATGACGTTCTAAATCGGTGGGTTCTCTCAGCACCCCATACATTTCCCACTCTACTGAAACGAGTCCATCGACCTAGTGTTACCCGCTGGAGATGAAATTCGCTAATAAGGCCCTTGTATGAAACAGCCTGATTCCCCAGTTGTTTGGAAGCTTTGCATGAATTCCTCGCTGTTCGAGCAGAAGGAAATTCAGTCGAAAACAGTCAGTGGACTGTGAGCTTCATGTGCATATCTATGTTCAAGAAACAGTTCTGTCCACAAGACATAGTAGTCAGTAGCTGCAGGAAATCTTCGGACTCTGCTATTTTGCTGGAATAAATAGAGCGGCGAAAAGCCCACACTCGCAGCTCATTGTCCTGCAAAGTTCAGATGCTGCTATGCTCCTGTTCATTCACTACTGATGGAAAATGATTTCAGTAGCATTTTGGTTAGGACACAACCCACAGCTCTGATATATCAGACACGTTCTGTTTAAAGATAGTGTTAGGGTTAGGGCTAGCATTAGGATTATGGTAAGGAATAGCTTTCTTATTAGGGTTAGCGTTAAGGTTAAGGATAGGGATAGGGTTAGGGTTAGGTTTAGGGTTAGGGATAGGGATAGGGATAGGGTTAGGGTTAGGGTTAGGGTTAGGGTTAGGGTTAAGGATAGGGTTAGGGTTAGGGTTAGGGTTAGGCTTAGGTTTAGGGAAAGGGTTAGGGTTAGGGTTAGGTTTAGGAATTGGGTTAGCGATAGGGTTAGGGTTCGGGTGTGGGTTAATGTTACAGGTAGGGTAGGTCTAGGGCTAAAGCTCGATGAGGGCCGCAGTTAGAGGAAAGTGTGTCCTAGAAGATAGTGTATTTCATAGCTGTCATAGTCCTGTGCTTTCATTGAGTCCGTTGATGACGAGAAAGCGATTCTGTAGATCCTTGCACTGAAACCCAGCAAGGTAATTGATAACAGAGCAAAATAGCTGATGATAAGTTCTGAAGAGGGTATGAGATATGGTGGAAGGCGCTGATTTCCAATTCAACTGATATGAGCACATTGATCTAGTGCTGCGTTTTTGCTTAAAGCCAGACTTCCCAGGAACATGTTCATTCCCGAGTAACTTGGCAGCTTTCAAACCGTTCACTCCTGTGCTGTGTGAGAGAAAGTCACTCGAGTCGAGTAAGGGGACTGCTAGCTGCACATGCGTTGCTACGTTGAAAACACTGTGTGGTCAAAGTGAGGTAGTAGGCTGTTGCTTCTCTTCTTCCTGGGGCTACGCTTTTCTGATGGAAAAAGTACCTAGGAGAAAACTCGACTGTGGAAGCTCCTTCCCCTGCAAGGATCACAAAGTGCTATGCCAGCATTCCCTCCTTTGCTGACGGGAAATCATTTCCGGAGCTCTTGGGCTATGACACGAGCCAGAGATCCTATATTGCAGCAAGGTACTTGGACAGGATGCTGACAAGAGTACGTACTGTGTGAGACACCACTGCTTTCATCTCCTACTGCAATGAGAACGTTGATAACACGTCAAATAGTGTGGATGGCTTTTGTTGAGAACACTTTTCGCACGACTTGATATAATCCCTGGATGATGCAGGGGAGCGCAAACTCTTCACTGCTGTATTGTCAGAGTGGAATGAACGCCCTGGTAGGCCCATGCGGTACTTTTCGCTCCTTCCTCCTTGAACGCTTCACGAACGGGTGGAGTCCGAGGGACGTAGTATAGTCTCCATAGTTTCTTAGGCTACAGTCTTCTTCTCCCATCACATCTACGACTGAGATGAGAACATTGAGAAGACGTTGAACACTGAGACGGCTTTGGAAAAAAACCCGCTTCCTACGAAATTCGTTGATTCCCGAGTGATTTTGAGGCGCAAACAAATCTTCACGGACGAATTATCTTCCCTGGGAGCCCCACAGGCTACTCTGAGATTCATATTCCCTTAGATCTTCAGAGACTTGGAGTCCAAGTCACGTAGCATGGCCTAGCGGCCTTCCAACGTCCGGATACGCTTTCCTCCCAGCACGCACAATTTGGCGAAAACAGTGGTAGCCAGGCTTACTCTAGTTCCTAGTTGGCACAGGCCTGTGCTTCCGTTCACTCATTGGTTTTGGGGAACGTGATTCCGGAACTCTCTGGCTAGCAAAGTTACAGCCAGGATGGCCATACAGAAAACCCTGTGAAATGACGTTCTAAATCGGAGGGTTCTCTCAGCACCCCATACATTTCGCACTCTACTGAAACGAGTCCATCGACCTAGTGTTACCCGCTGGAGATGAAATTCGCTAATAAGGCCCTTGTATGAAACAGCCTGATTCCCCAGTTGTTTGGAAGCTTTGCATGAATTCCTCGCTGTTCGAGCAGAAGGAAATTCAGTCGAAAACAGTCAGTGGACTGTGAGCTTCATGTGCATATCTATGTTCAAGAAACAGTTCTGTCCACAAGACATAGTAGTCAGTAGCTGCAGGAAATCTTCGGACTCTGCTATTTTGCTGGAATAAATAGAGCGGCGAAAAGCCCACACTCGCAGCTCATTGTCCTGCAAAGTTCAGATGCTGCTATGCTCCTGTTCATTCACTACTGATGGAAAATGATTTCAGTAGCATTTTGGTTAGGACACAACCCACAGCTCTGATATATCAGACACGTTCTGTTTAAAGATAGTGTTAGGGTTAGGGCTAGCATTAGGATTATGGTAAGGAATAGCTTTCTTATTAGGGTTAGCGTTAAGGTTAAGGATAGGGATAGGGTTAGGGTTAGGTTTAGGGTTAGGGATAGGGATAGGGATAGGGTTAGGGTTAGGGTTAGGGTTAGGGTTAGGGTTAAGGATAGGGTTAGGGTTAGGGTTAGGGTTAGGCTTAGGTTTAGGGATAGGGTTAGGGTTAGGTTTAGGTTTAGGAATTGGGTTAGCGATAGGGTTAGGGTTCGGGTGTGGGTTAATGTTACAGGTAGGGTAGGTCTAGGGCTAAAGCTCGATGAGGGCCGCAGTTAGAGGAAAGTGTGTCCTAGAAGATAGTGTATTTCATAGCTGTCATAGTCCTGTGCTTTCATTGAGTCCGTTGATGACGAGAAAGCGATTCTGTAGATCCTTGCACTCAAACCCAGCAAGGTAATTGATAACAGAGCAAAATAGCTGATCATAAGTTCTGAAGAGGGTATGAGATATGGTAGAAGGCGCTGATTTCCAATTCAACTGATATGAGCACATTGATCTAGTGCTGCGTTTTTGCTTAAAGCCACACTTCCCAGGAACATGTTCATTCCCGAGTAACTTGGCAGCTTTCAAACCGTTCACTCCTGTGCTGTGTGAGAGAAAGTCACTCGAGTCGAGTAAGGGGACTGCTAGCTGCACATGCGTTGCTACGTTGAAAACACTGTGTGGTCAAAGTGAGGTAGTAGGCTGTTGCTTCTCTTCTTCCTGGGGCTACGCTTTTCTGATGGAAAAAGTACCTAGGAGAAAACTCGACTGTGGAAGCTCCTTCCCCTGCAAGGATCACAAAGTGCTATGCCAGCATTCCCTCCTTTGCTGACGGGAAATCATTTCCGGAGCTCTTGGGCTATGACACGAGCCAGAGATCCTATATTGCAGCAAGGTACTTGGACAGGATGCTGACAAGAGTACGTACTGTGTGAGACACCACTGCTTTCATCTCCTACTGCAATGAGAACGTTGATAACACGTCAAATAGTGTGGATGGCTTTTGTTGAGAACACTTTTCGCACGACTTGATATAATCCCTGGATGATGCAGGGGAGCGCAAACTCTTCACTGCTGTATTGTCAGAGTGGAATGAACGCCCTGGTAGGCCCATGCGGTACTTTTCGCTCCTTCCTCCTTGAACGCTTCACGAACGGGTGGAGTCCGAGGGACGTAGTATAGTCTCCATAGTTTCTTAGGCTACAGTCTTCTTCTCCCATCACATCTACGACTGAGATGAGAACATTGAGAAGACGTTGAACACTGAGACGGCTTTGGAAAAAAACCCGCTTCCTACGAAATTCGTTGATTCCCGAGTGATTTTGAGGCGCAAACAAATCTTCACGGACGAATTATCTTCCCTGGGAGCCCCACAGGCTACTCTGAGATTCATATTCCCTTAGATCTTCAGAGACTTGGAGTCCAAGTCACGTAGCATGGCCTAGCGGCCTTCCAACGTCCGGATACGCTTTCCTCCCAGCACGCACAATTTGGCGAAAACAGTGGTAGCCAGGCTTACTCTAGTTCCTAGTTGGCACAGGCCTGTGCTTCCGTTCACTCATTGGTTTTGGGGAACGTGATTCCGGAACTCTCTGGCTAGCAAAGTTACAGCCAGGATGGCCATACAGAAAACCCTGTGAAATGACGTTCTAAATCGGTGGGTTCTCTCAGCACCCCATACATTTCGCACTCTACTGAAACGAGTCCATCGACCTAGTGTTACCCGCTGGAGATGAAATTCGCTAATAAGGCCCTTGTATGAAACAGCCTGATTCCCCAGTTGTTTGGAAGCTTTGCATGAATTCCTCGCTGTTCGAGCAGAAGGAAATTCAGTCGAAAACAGTCAGTGGACTGTGAGCTTCATGTGCATATCTATGTTCAAGAAACAGTTCTGTCCACAAGACATAGTAGTCAGTAGCTGCAGGAAATCTTCGGACTCTGCTATTTTGCTGGAATAAATAGAGCGGCGAAAAGCCCACACTCGCAGCTCATTGTCCTGCAAAGTTCAGATGCTGCTATGCTCCTGTTCATTCACTACTGATGGAAAATGATTTCAGTAGCATTTTGGTTAGGACACAACCCACAGCTCTGATATATCAGACACGTTCTGTTTAAAGATAGTGTTAGGGTTAGGGCTAGCATTAGGATTATGGTAAGGAATAGCTTTCTTATTAGGGTTAGCGTTAAGGTTAAGGATAGGGATAGGGTTAGGGTTAGGTTTAGGGTTAGGGATAGGGATAGGGATAGGGTTAGGGTTAGGGTTAGGGTTAGGGTTAGGGTTAAGGATAGGGTTAGGGTTAGGGTTAGGGTTAGGCTTAGGTTTAGGGATAGGGTTAGGGTTAGGGTTAGGTTTAGGAATTGGGTTAGCGATAGGGTTAGGGTTCGGGTGTGGGTTAATGTTACAGGTAGGGTAGGTCTAGGGCTAAAGCTCGATGAGGGCCGCAGTTAGAGGAAAGTGTGTCCTAGAAGATAGTGTATTTCATAGCTGTCATAGTCCTGTGCTTTCATTGAGTCCGTTGATGACGAGAAAGCGATTCTGTAGATCCTTGCACTCAAACCCAGCAAGGTAATTGATAACAGAGCAAAATAGCTGATCATAAGTTCTGAAGAGGGTATGAGATATGGTAGAAGGCGCTCATTTCCAATTCAACTGATATGAGCACATTGATCTAGTGCTGCGTTTTTGCTTAAAGCCACACTTCCCAGGAACATGTTCATTCCCGAGTAACTTGGCAGCTTTCAAACCGTTCACTCCTGTGCTGTGTGAGAGAAAGTCACTCGAGTCGAGTAAGGGGACTGCTAGCTGCACATGCGTTGCTACGTTGAAAACACTGTGTGGTCAAAGTGAGGTAGTAGGCTGTTGCTTCTCTTCTTCCTGGGGCTACGCTTTTCTGATGGAAAAAGTACCTAGGAGAAAACTCGACTGTGGAAGCTCCTTCCCCTGCAAGGATCACAAAGTGCTATGCCAGCATTCCCTCCTTTGCTGACGGGAAATCATTTCCGGAGCTCTTGGGCTATGACACGAGCCAGAGATCCTATATTGCAGCAAGGTACTTGGACAGGATGCTGACAAGAGTACGTACTGTGTGAGACACCACTGCTTTCATCTCCTACTGCAATGAGAACGTTGATAACACGTCAAATAGTGTGGATGGCTTTTGTTGAGAACACTTTTCGCACGACTTGATATAATCCCTGAATGATGCAGGGGAGCGCAAACTCTTCACTGCTGTATTGTCAGAGTGGAATGAATGCCCTGGTAGGCCCATGCGGTACTTTTTGCTCCTTCCTCCTTGAACGCTTCACGATCGGGTGGAGTCCGAGGGACGTAGTATAGTCTCCATAGTTTCTTAGGCTACAGTCTTCTTCTCCCATCACATCTACGACTGAGATGAGAACATTGAGAAGACGTTGAACACTGAGACGGCTTTGGAAAAAAACCCGCTTCCTACGAAATTCGTTGATTCCCGAGTGATTTTGAGGCGCAAACAAATCTTCACGGACGAATTATCTTCCCCTGGGAGCCCCACAGGCTACTCTGAGATTCATATTCCCTTAGATCTTCAGAGACTTGGAGTCCAAGTCACGTAGCATGGCCTAGCGGCCTTCCAACGTCCGGATACGCTTTCCTCCCAGCACGCACAATTTGGCGAAAACAGTGGTAGCCAGGCTTACTCTAGTTCCTAGTTGGCACAGGCCTGTGCTTCCGTTCACTCATTGGTTTTGGGGAACGTGATTCCGGAACTCTCTGGCTAGCAAAGTTACAGCCAGGATGGCCATACAGAAAACCCTGTGAAATGACGTTCTAAATCGGTGGGTTCTCTCAGCACCCCATACATTTCGCACTCTACTGAAACGAGTCCATCGACCTAGTGTTACCCGCTGGAGATGAAATTCGCTAATAAGGCCCTTGTATGAAACAGCCTGATTCCCCAGTTGTTTGGAAGCTTTGCATGAATTCCTCGCTGTTCGAGCAGAAGGAAATTCAGTCGAAAACAGTCAGTGGACTGTGAGCTTCATGTGCATATCTATGTTCAAGAAACAGTTCTGTCCACAAGACATAGTAGTCAGTAGCTGCAGGAAATCTTCGGACTCTGCTATTTTGCTGGAATAAATAGAGCGGCGAAAAGCCCACACTCGCAGCTCATTGTCCTGCAAAGTTCAGATGCTGCTATGCTCCTGTTCATTCACTACTGATGGAAAATGATTTCAGTAGCATTTTGGTTAGGACACAACCCACAGCTCTGATATATCAGACACGTTCTGTTTAAAGATAGTGTTAGGGTTAGGGCTAGCATTAGGATTATGGTAAGGAATAGCTTTCTTATTAGGGTTAGCGTTAAGGTTAAGGATAGGGATAGGGTTAGGGTTAGGTTTAGGGTTAGGGATAGGGATAGGGATAGGGTTAGGGTTAGGGTTAGGGTTAGGGTTAGGGTTAGGGATAGGGTTAGGGTTAGGGTTAGGGTTAGGCTTAGGTTTAGGGAAAGGGTTAGGGTTAGGGTTAGGTTTAGGAATTGGGTTAGCGATAGGGTTAGGGTTCGGGTGTGGGTTAATGTTACAGGTAGGGTAGGTCTAGGGCTAAAGCTCGATGAGGGCCGCAGTTAGAGGAAAGTGTGTCCTAGAAGATAGTGTATTTCATAGCTGTCATAGTCCTGTGCTTTCATTGAGTCCGTTGATGACGAGAAAGCGATTCTGTAGATCCTTGCACTCAAACCCAGCAAGGTAATTGATAACAGAGCAAAATAGCTGATGATAAGTTCTGAAGAGGGTATGAGATATGGTAGAAGGCGCTCATTTCCAATTCAACTGATATGAGCACATTGATCTAGTGCTGCGTTTTTGCTTAAAGCCACACTTCCCAGGAACATGTTCATTCCCGAGTAACTTGGCAGCTTTCAAACCGTTCACTCCTGTGCTGTGTGAGAGAAAGTCACTCGAGTCGAGTAAGGGGACTGCTAGCTGCACATGCGTTGCTACGTTGAAAACACTGTGTGGTCAAAGTGAGGTAGTAGGCTGTTGCTTCTCTTCTTCCTGGGGCTACGCTTTTCTGATGGAAAAAGTACCTAGGAGAAATCTCGACTGTGGAAGCTCCTTCCCCTGCAAGGATCACAAAGTGCTATGCCAGCATTCCCTCCTTTGCTGACGGGAAATCATTTCCGGAGCTCTTGGGCTATGACACGAGCCAGAGATCCTATATTGCAGCAAGGTACTTGGACAGGATGCTGACAAGAGTACGTACTGTGTGAGACACCACTGCTTTCATCTCCTACTGCAATGAGAACGTTGATAACACGTCAAATAGTGTGGATGGCTTTTGTTGAGAACACTTTTCGCACGACTTGATATAATCCCTGGATGATGCAGGGGAGCGCAAACTCTTCACTGCTGTATTGTCAGAGTGGAATGAACGCCCTGGTAGGCCCATGCGGTACTTTTCGCTCCTTCCTCCTTGAACGCTTCACGAACGGGTGGAGTCCGAGGGACGTAGTATAGTCTCCATAGTTTCTTAGGCTACAGTCTTCTTCTCCCATCACATCTACGACTGAGATGAGAACATTGAGAAGACGTTGAACACTGAGACGGCTTTGGAAAAAAACCCGCTTCCTACGAAATTCGTTGATTCCCGAGTGATTTTGAGGCGCAAACAAATCTTCACGGACGAATTATCTTCCCCTGGGAGCCCCACAGGCTACTCTGAGATTCATATTCCCTTAGATCTTCAGAGACTTGGAGTCCAAGTCACGTAGCATGGCCTAGCGGCCTTCCAACGTCCGGATACGCTTTCCTCCCAGCACGCACAATTTGGCGAAAACAGTGGTAGCCAGGCTTACTCTAGTTCCTAGTTGGCACAGGCCTGTGCTTCCGTTCACTCATTGGTTTTGGGGAACGTGATTCCGGAACTCTCTGGCTAGCAAAGTTACAGCCAGGATGGCCATACAGAAAACCCTGTGAAATGACGTTCTAAATCGGTGGGTTCTCTCAGCACCCCATACATTTCGCACTCTACTGAAACGAGTCCATCGACCTAGTGTTACCCGCTGGAGATGAAATTCGCTAATAAGGCCCTTGTATGAAACAGCCTGATTCCCCAGTTGTTTGGAAGCTTAGCATGAATTCCTCGCTGTTCGAGCAGAAGGAAATTCAGTCGAAAACAGTCAGTGGACTGTGAGCTTCATGTGCATATCTATGTTCAAGAAACAGTTCTGTCCACAAGACATAGTAGTCAGTAGCTGCAGGAAATCTTCGGACTCTGCTATTTTGCTGGAATAAATAGAGCGGCGAAAAGCCCACACTCGCAGCTCATTGTCCTGCAAAGTTCAGATGCTGCTATGCTCCTGTTCATTCACTACTGATGGAAAATGATTTCAGTAGCATTTTGGTTAGGACACAACCCACAGCTCTGATATATCAGACACGTTCTGTTTAAAGATAGTGTTAGGGTTAGGGCTAGCATTAGGATTATGGTAAGGAATAGCTTTCTTATTAGGGTTAGCGTTAAGGTTAAGGATAGGGATAGGTTTAGGGTTAGGTTTAGGGTTAGGGATAGGGATAGGGATAGGGTTAGGGTTAGGGTTAGGGTTAGGGTTAGGGTTAGGGATAGGGTTAGGGTTAGGGTTAGGGTTAGGCTTAGGTTTAGGGAAAGGGTTAGGGTTAGGGTTAGGTTTAGGAATTGGGTTAGCGATAGGGTTAGGGTTCGGGTGTGGGTTAATGTTACAGGTAGGGTAGGTCTAGGGCTAAAGCTCGATGAGGGCCGCAGTTAGAGGAAAGTGTGTCCTAGAAGATAGTGTATTTCATAGCTGTCATAGTCCTGTGCTTTCATTGAGTCCGTTGATGACGAGAAAGCGATTCTGTAGATCCTTGCACTCAAACCCAGCAAGGTAATTGATAACAGAGCAAAATAGCTGATGATAAGTTCTGAAGAGGGTATGAGATATGGTAGAAGGCGCTCATTTCCAATTCAACTGATATGAGCACATTGATCTAGTGCTGCGTTTTTGCTTAAAGCCACACTTCCCAGGAACATGTTCATTCCCGAGTAACTTGGCAGCTTTCAAACCGTTCACTCCTGTGCTGTGTGAGAGAAAGTCACTCGAGTCGAGTAAGGGGACTGCTAGCTGCACATGCGTTGCTACGTTGAAAACACTGTGTGGTCAAAGTGAGGTAGTAGGCTGTTGCTTCTCTTCTTCCTGGGGCTACGCTTTTCTGATGGAAAAAGTACCTAGGAGAAATCTCGACTGTGGAAGCTCCTTCCCCTGCAAGGATCACAAAGTGCTATGCCAGCATTCCCTCCTTTGCTGACGGGAAATCATTTCCGGAGCTCTTGGGCTATGACACGAGCCAGAGATCCTATATTGCAGCAAGGTACTTGGACAGGATGCTGACAAGAGTACGTACTGTGTGAGACACCACTGCTTTCATCTCCTACTGCAATGAGAACGTTGATAACACGTCAAATAGTGTGGATGGCTTTTGTTGAGAACACTTTTCGCACGACTTGATATAATCCCTGGATGATGCAGGGGAGCGCAAACTCTTCACTGCTGTATTGTCAGAGTGGAATGAACGCCCTGGTAGGCCCATGCGGTACTTTTCGCTCCTTCCTCCTTGAACGCTTCACGAACGGGTGGAGTCCGAGGGACGTAGTATAGTCTCCATAGTTTCTTAGGCTACAGTCTTCTTCTCCCATCACATCTACGACTGAGATGAGAACATTGAGAAGACGTTGAACACTGAGACGGCTTTGGAAAAAAACCCGCTTCCTACGAAATTCGTTGATTCCCGAGTGATTTTGAGGCGCAAACAAATCTTCACGGACGAATTATCTTCCCCTGGGAGCCCCACAGGCTACTCTGAGATTCATATTCCCTTAGATCTTCAGAGACTTGGAGTCCAAGTCACGTAGCATGGCCTAGCGGCCTTCCAACGTCCGGATACGCTTTCCTCCCAGCACGCACAATTTGGCGAAAACAGTGGTAGCCAGGCTTACTCTAGTTCCTAGTAGGCACAGGCCTGTGCTTCCGTTCACTCATTGGTTTTGGGGAACGTGATTCCGGAACTCTCTGGCTAGCAAAGTTACAGCCAGGATGGCCATACAGAAAACCCTGTGAAATGACGTTCTAAATCGGTGGGTTCTCTCAGCACCCCATACATTTCGCACTCTACTGAAACGAGTCCATCGACCTAGTGTTACCCGCTGGAGATGAAATTCGCTAATAAGGCCCTTGTATGAAACAGCCTGATTCCCCAGTTGTTTGGAAGCTTTGCATGAATTCCACGCTGTTCGAGCAGAAGGAAATTCAGTCGAAAACAGTCAGTGGACTGTGAGCTTCATGTGCATATCTATGTTCAAGAAACAGTTCTGTCCACAAGACATAGTAGTCAGTAGCTGCAGGAAATCTTCGGACTCTGCTATTTTGCTGGAATAAATAGAGCGGCGAAAAGCCCACACTCGCAGCTCATTGTCCTGCAAAGTTCAGATGCTGCTATGCTCCTGTTCATTCACTACTGATGGAAAATGATTTCAGTAGCATTTTGGTTAGGACACAACCCACAGCTCTGATATATCAGACACGTTCTGTTTAAAGATAGTGTTAGGGTTAGGGCTAGCATTGGGATTATGGTAAGGAATAGCTTTCTTATTAGGGTTAGCGTTAAGGTTAAGGATAGGGATAGGGTTAGGGTTAGGTTTAGGGTTAGGGATAGGGATAGGGATAGGGTTAGGGTTAGGGTTAGGGTTAGGGTTAGGGTTAGGGATAGGGTTAGGGTTAGGGTTAGGGTTAGGCTTAGGTTTAGGGAAAGGGTTAGGGTTAGGGTTAGGTTTAGGAATTGGGTTAGCGATAGGGTTAGGGTTCGGGTGTGGGTTAATGTTACAGGTAGGGTAGGTCTAGGGCTAAAGCTCGATGAGGGCCGCAGTTAGAGGAAAGTGTGTCCTAGAAGATAGTGTATTTCATAGCTGTCATAGTCCTGTGCTTTCATTGAGTCCGTTGATGACGAGAAAGCGATTCTGTAGATCCTTGCACTCAAACCCAGCAAGGTAATTGATAACAGAGCAAAATAGCTGATGATAAGTTCTGAAGAGGGTATGAGATATGGTAGAAGGCGCTCATTTCCAATTCAACTGATATGAGCACATTGATCTAGTGCTGCGTTTTTGCTTAAAGCCACACTTCCCAGGAACATGTTCATTCCCGAGTAACTTGGCAGCTTTCAAACCGTTCACTCCTGTGCTGTGTGAGAGAAAGTCACTCGAGTCGAGTAAGGGGACTGCTAGCTGCACATGCGTTGCTACGTTGAAAACACTGTGTGGTCAAAGTGAGGTAGTAGGCTGTTGCTTCTCTTCTTCCTGGGGCTACGCTTTTCTGATGGAAAAAGTACCTAGGAGAAATCTCGACTGTGGAAGCTCCTTCCCCTGCAAGGATCACAAAGTGCTATGCCAGCATTCCCTCCTTTGCTGACGGGAAATCATTTCCGGAGCTCTTGGGCTATGACACGAGCCAGAGATCCTATATTGCAGCAAGGTACTTGGACAGGATGCTGACAAGAGTACGTACTGTGTGAGACACCACTGCTTTCATCTCCTACTGCAATGAGAACGTTGATAACACGTCAAATAGTGTGGATGGCTTTTGTTGAGAACACTTTTCGCACGACTTGATATAATCCCTGGATGATGCAGGGGAGCGCAAACTCTTCACTGCTGTATTGTCAGAGTGGAATGAACGCCCTGGTAGGCCCATGCGGTACTTTTCGCTCCTTCCTCCTTGAACGCTTCACGAACGGGTGGAGTCCGAGGGACGTAGTATAGTCTCCATAGTTTCTTAGGCTACAGTCTTCTTCTCCCATCACATCTACGACTGAGATGAGAACATTGAGAAGACGTTGAACACTGAGACGGCTTTGGAAAAAAACCCGCTTCCTACGAAATTCGTTGATTCCCGAGTGATTTTGAGGCGCAAACAAATCTTCACGGACGAATTATCTTCCCCTGGGAGCCCCACAGGCTACTCTGAGATTCATATTCCCTTAGATCTTCAGAGACTTGGAGTCCAAGTCACGTAGCATGGCCTAGCGGCCTTCCAACGTCCGGATACGCTTTCCTCCCAGCACGCACAATTTGGCGAAAACAGTGGTAGCCAGGCTTACTCTAGTTCCTAGTAGGCACAGGCCTGTGCTTCCGTTCACTCATTGGTTTTGGGGAACGTGATTCCGGAACTCTCTGGCTAGCAAAGTTACAGCCAGGATGGCCATACAGAAAACCCTGTGAAATGACGTTCTAAATCGGTGGGTTCTCTCAGCACCCCATACATTTCGCACTCTACTGAAACGAGTCCATCGACCTAGTGTTACCCGCTGGAGATGAAATTCGCTAATAAGGCCCTTGTATGAAACAGCCTGATTCCCCAGTTGTTTGGAAGCTTTGCATGAATTCCACGCTGTTCGAGCAGAAGGAAATTCAGTCGAAAACAGTCAGTGGACTGTGAGCTTCATGTGCATATCTATGTTCAAGAAACAGTTCTGTCCACAAGACATAGTAGTCAGTAGCTGCAGGAAATCTTCGGACTCTGCTATTTTGCTGGAATAAATAGAGCGGCGAAAAGCCCACACTCGCAGCTCATTGTCCTGCAAAGTTCAGATGCTGCTATGCTCCTGTTCATTCACTACTGATGGAAAATGATTTCAGTAGCATTTTGGTTAGGACACAACCCACAGCTCTGATATATCAGACACGTTCTGTTTAAAGATAGTGTTAGGGTTAGGGCTAGCATTAGGACTATGGTAAGGAATAGCTTTCTTATTAGGGTTAGCGTTAAGGTTAAGGATAGGGATAGGGTTAGGGTTAGGTTTAGGGTTAGGGATAGGGATAGGGATAGGGTTAGGGTTAGGGTTAGGGTTAGGGTTAGGGTTAGGGATAGGGTTAGGGTTAGGGTTAGGGTTAGGCTTAGGTTTAGGGAAAGGGTTAGGGTTAGGGTTAGGTTTAGGAATTGGGTTAGCGATAGGGTTAGGGTTCGGGTGTGGGTTAATGTTACAGGTAGGGTAGGTCTAGGGCTAAAGCTCGATGAGGGCCGCAGTTAGAGGAAAGTGTGTCCTAGAAGATAGTGTATTTCATAGCTGTCATAGTCCTGTGCTTTCATTGAGTCCGTTGATGACGAGAAAGCGATTCTGTAGATCCTTGCACTCAAACCCAGCAAGGTAATTGATAACAGAGCAAAATAGCTGATGATAAGTTCTGAAGAGGGTATGAGATATGGTAGAAGGCGCTCATTTCCAATTCAACTGATATGAGCACATTGATCTAGTGCTGCGTTTTTGCTTAAAGCCACACTTCCCAGGAACATGTTCATTCCCGAGTAACTTGGCAGCTTTCAAACCGTTCACTCCTGTGCTGTGTGAGAGAAAGTCACTCGAGTCGAGTAAGGGGACTGCTAGCTGCACATGCGTTGCTACGTTGAAAACACTGTGTGGTCAAAGTGAGGTAGTAGGCTGTTGCTTCTCTTCTTCCTGGGGCTACGCTTTTCTGATGGAAAAAGTACCTAGGAGAAATCTCGACTGTGGAAGCTCCTTCCCCTGCAAGGATCACAAAGTGCTATGCCAGCATTCCCTCCTTTGCTGACGGGAAATCATTTCCGGAGCTCTTGGGCTATGACACGAGCCAGAGATCCTATATTGCAGCAAGGTACTTGGACAGGATGCTGACAAGAGTACGTACTGTGTGAGACACCACTGCTTTCATCTCCTACTGCAATGAGAACGTTGATAACACGTCAAATAGTGTGGATGGCTTTTGTTGAGAACACTTTTCGCACGACTTGATATAATCCCTGGATGATGCAGGGGAGCGCAAACTCTTCACTGCTGTATTGTCAGAGTGGAATGAACGCCCTGGTAGGCCCATGCGGTACTTTTCGCTCCTTCCTCCTTGAACGCTTCACGAACGGGTGGAGTCCGAGGGACGTAGTATAGTCTCCATAGTTTCTTAGGCTACAGTCTTCTTCTCCCATCACATCTACGACTGAGATGAGAACATTGAGAAGACGTTGAACACTGAGACGGCTTTGGAAAAAAACCCGCTTCCTACGAAATTCGTTGATTCCCGAGTGATTTTGAGGCGCAAACAAATCTTCACGGACGAATTATCTTCCCCTGGGAGCCCCACAGGCTACTCTGAGATTCATATTCCCTTAGATCTTCAGAGACTTGGAGTCCAAGTCACGTAGCATGGCCTAGCGGCCTTCCAACGTCCGGATACGCTTTCCTCCCAGCACGCACAATTTGGCGAAAACAGTGGTAGCCAGGCTTACTCTAGTTCCTAGTAGGCACAGGCCTGTGCTTCCGTTCACTCATTGGTTTTGGGGAACGTGATTCCGGAACTCTCTGGCTAGCAAAGTTACAGCCAGGATGGCCATACAGAAAACCCTGTGAAATGACGTTCTAAATCGGTGGGTTCTCTCAGCACCCCATACATTTCGCACTCTACTGAAACGAGTCCATCGACCTAGTGTTACCCGCTGGAGATGAAATTCGCTAATAAGGCCCTTGTATGAAACAGCCTGATTCCCCAGTTGTTTGGAAGCTTTGCATGAATTCCACGCTGTTCGAGCAGAAGGAAATTCAGTCGAAAACAGTCAGTGGACTGTGAGCTTCATGTGCATATCTATGTTCAAGAAACAGTTCTGTCCACAAGACATAGTAGTCAGTAGCTGCAGGAAATCTTCGGACTCTGCTATTTTGCTGGAATAAATAGAGCGGCGAAAAGCCCACACTCGCAGCTCATTGTCCTGCAAAGTTCAGATGCTGCTATGCTCCTGTTCATTCACTACTGATGGAAAATGATTTCAGTAGCATTTTGGTTAGGACACAACCCACAGCTCTGATATATCAGACACGTTCTGTTTAAAGATAGTGTTAGGGTTAGGGCTAGCATTAGGATTATGGTAAGGAATAGCTTTCTTATTAGGGTTAGCGTTAAGGTTAAGGATAGGGATAGGGTTAGGGTTAGGTTTAGGGTTAGGGATAGGGATAGGGATAGGGTTAGGGTTAGGGTTAGGGTTAGGGTTAGGGTTAAGGATAGGGTTAGGGTTAGGGTTAGGGTTAGGCTTAGGTTTAGGGAAAGGGTTAGGGTTAGGGTTAGGTTTAGGAATTGGGTTAGCGATAGGGTTAGGGTTCGGGTGTGGGTTAATGTTACAGGTAGGGTAGGTCTAGGGCTAAAGCTCGATGAGGGCCGCAGTTAGAGGAAAGTGTGTCCTAGAAGATAGTGTATTTCATAGCTGTCATAATCCTGTGCTTTCATTGAGTCCGTTGATGACGAGAAAGCGATTCTGTAGATCCTTGCACTCAAACCCAGCAAGGTAATTGATAACAGAGCAAAATAGCTGATCATAAGTTCTGAAGAGGGTATGAGATATGGTAGAAGGCGCTCATTTCCAATTCAACTGATATGAGCACATTGATCTAGTGCTGCGTTTTTGCTTAAAGCCACACTTCCCAGGAACATGTTCATTCCCGAGTAACTTGGCAGCTTTCAAACCGTTCACTCCTGTGCTGTGTGAGAGAAAGTCACTCGAGTCGAGTAAGGGGACTGCTAGCTGCACATGCGTTGCTACGTTGAAAACACTGTGTGGTCAAAGTGAGGTAGTAGGCTGTTGCTTCTCTTCTTCCTGGGGCTACGCTTTTCTGATGGAAAAAGTACCTAGGAGAAATCTCGACTGTGGAAGCTCCTTCCCCTGCAAGGATCACAAAGTGCTATGCCAGCATTCCCTCCTTTGCTGACGGGAAATCATTTCCGGAGCTCTTGGGCTATGACACGAGCCAGAGATCCTATATTGCAGCAAGGTACTTGGACAGGATGCTGACAAGAGTACGTACTGTGTGAGACACCACTGCTTTCATCTCCTACTGCAATGAGAACGTTGATAACACGTCAAATAGTGTGGATGGCTTTTGTTGAGAACACTTTTCGCACGACTTGATATAATCCCTGGATGATGCAGGGGAGCGCAAACTCTTCACTGCTGTATTGTCAGAGTGGAATGAATGCCCTGGTAGGCCCATGCGGTACTTTTCGCTCCTTCCTCCTTGAACGCTTCACGAACGGGTGGAGTCCGAGGGACGTAGTATAGTCTCCATAGTTTCTTAGGCTACAGTCTTCTTCTCCCATCACATCTACGACTGAGATGAGAACATTGAGAAGACGTTGAACACTGAGACGGCTTTGGAAAAAAACCCGCTTCCTACGAAATTCGTTGATTCCCGAGTGATTTTGAGGCGCAAACAAATCTTCACGGACGAATTATCTTCCCCTGGGAGCCCCACATGCTACTCTGAGATTCATATTCCCTTAGATCTTCAGAGACTTGGAGTCCAAGTCACGTAGCATGGCCTAGCGGCCTTCCAACGTCCGGATACCCTTTCCTCCCAGCACGCACAATTTGGCGAAAACAGTGGTAGCCAGGCTTACTCTAGTTCCTAGTTGGCACAGGCCTGTGCTTCCGTTCACTCATTGGTTTTGGGGAACGTGATTCCGGAACTCTCTGGCTAGCAAAGTTACAGCCAGGATGGCCATACAGAAAACCCTGTGAAATGACGTTCTAAATCGGTGGGTTCTCTCAGCACCCCATACATTTCGCACTCTACTGAAACGAGTCCATCGACCTAGTGTTACCCGCTGGAGATGAAATTCGCTAATAAGGCCCTTGTATGAAACAGCCTGATTCCCCAGTTGTTTGGAAGCTTTGCATGAATTCCACGCTGTTCGAGCAGAAGGAAATTCAGTCGAAAACAGTCAGTGGACTGTGAGCTTCATGTGCATATCTATGTTCAAGAAACAGTTCTGTCCACAAGACATAGTAGTCAGTAGCTGCAGGAAATCTTCGGACTCTGCTATTTTGCTGGAATAAATAGAGCGGCGAAAAGCCCACACTCGCAGCTCATTGTCCTGCAAAGTTCAGATGCTGCTATGCTCCTGTTCATTCACTACTGATGGAAAATGATTTCAGTAGCATTTTGGTTAGGACACAACCCACAGCTCTGATATATCAGACACGTTCTGTTTAAAGATAGTGTTAGGGTTAGGGCTAGCATTAGGATTATGGTAAGGAATAGCTTTCTTATTAGGGTTAGCGTTAAGGTTAAGGATAGGGATAGGGTTAGGGTTAGGTTTAGGGTTAGGGATAGGGATAGGGATAGGGTTAGGGTTAGGGTTAGGGTTAGGGTTAGGGTTAAGGATAGGGTTAGGGTTAGGGTTAGGGTTAGGCTTAGGTTTAGGGAAAGGGTTAGGGTTAGGGTTAGGTTTAGGAATTGGGTTAGCGATAGGGTTAGGGTTCGGGTGTGGGTTAATGTTACAGGTAGGGTAGGTCTAGGGCTAAAGCTCGATGAGGGCCGCAGTTAGAGGAAAGTGTGTCCTAGAAGATAGTGTATTTCATAGCTGTCATAATCCTGTGCTTTCATTGAGTCCGTTGATGACGAGAAAGCGATTCTGTAGATCCTTGCACTCAAACCCAGCAAGGTAATTGATAACAGAGCAAAATAGCTGATCATAAGTTCTGAAGAGGGTATGAGATATGGTAGAAGGCGCTCATTTCCAATTCAACTGATATGAGCACATTGATCTAGTGCTGCGTTTTTGCTTAAAGCCACACTTCCCAGGAACATGTTCATTCCCGAGTAACTTGGCAGCTTTCAAACCGTTCACTCCTGTGCTGTGTGAGAGAAAGTCACTCGAGTCGAGTAAGGGGACTGCTAGCTGCACATGCGTTGCTACGTTGAAAACACTGTGTGGTCAAAGTGAGGTAGTAGGCTGTTGCTTCTCTTCTTCCTGGGGCTACGCTTTTCTGATGGAAAAAGTACCTAGGAGAAATCTCGACTGTGGAAGCTCCTTCCCCTGCAAGGATCACAAAGTGCTATGCCAGCATTCCCTCCTTTGCTGACGGGAAATCATTTCCGGAGCTCTTGGGCTATGACACGAGCCAGAGATCCTATATTGCAGCAAGGTACTTGGACAGGATGCTGACAAGAGTACGTACTGTGTGAGACACCACTGCTTTCATCTCCTACTGCAATGAGAACGTTGATAACACGTCAAATAGTGTGGATGGCTTTTGTTGAGAACACTTTTCGCACGACTTGATATAATCCCTGGATGATGCAGGGGAGCGCAAACTCTTCACTGCTGTATTGTCAGAGTGGAATGAATGCCCTGGTAGGCCCATGCGGTACTTTTCGCTCCTTCCTCCTTGAACGCTTCACGAACGGGTGGAGTCCGAGGGACGTAGTATAGTCTCCATAGTTTCTTAGGCTACAGTCTTCTTCTCCCATCACATCTACGACTGAGATGAGAACATTGAGAAGACGTTGAACACTGAGACGGCTTTGGAAAAAAACCCGCTTCCTACGAAATTCGTTGATTCCCGAGTGATTTTGAGGCGCAAACAAATCTTCACGGACGAATTATCTTCCCCTGGGAGCCCCACATGCTACTCTGAGATTCATATTCCCTTAGATCTTCAGAGACTTGGAGTCCAAGTCACGTAGCATGGCCTAGCGGCCTTCCAACGTCCGGATACGCTTTCCTCCCAGCACGCACAATTTGGCGAAAACAGTGGTAGCCAGGCTTACTCTAGTTCCTAGTTGGCACAGGCCTGTGCTTCCGTTCACTCATTGGTTTTGGGGAACGTGATTCCGGAACTCTCTGGCTAGCAAAGTTACAGCCAGGATGGCCATACAGAAAACCCTGTGAAATGACGTTCTAAATCGGTGGGTTCTCTCAGCACCCCATACATTTCGCACTCTACTGAAACGAGTCCATCGACCTAGTGTTACCCGCTGGAGATGAAATTCGCTAATAAGGCCCTTGTATGAAACAGCCTGATTCCCCAGTTGTTTGGAAGCTTTGCATGAATTCCTCGCTGTTCGAGCAGAAGGAAATTCAGTCGAAAACAGTCAGTGGACTGTGAGCTTCATGTGCATATCTATGTTCAAGAAACAGTTCTGTCCACAAGACATAGTAGTCAGTAGCTGCAGGAAATCTTCGGACTCTGCTATTTTGCTGGAATAAATAGAGCGGCGAAAAGCCCACACTCGCAGCTCATTGTCCTGCAAAGTTCAGATGCTGCTATGCTCCTGTTCATTCACTACTGATGGAAAATGATTTCAGTAGCATTTTGGTTAGGACACAACCCACAGCTCTGATATATCAGACACGTTCTGTTTAAAGATAGTGTTAGGGTTAGGGCTAGCATTAGGATTATGGTAAGGAATAGCTTTCTTATTAGGGTTAGCGTTAAGGTTAAGGATAGGGATAGGGTTAGGGTTAGGTTTAGGGTTAGGGATAGGGATAGGGATAGGGTTAGGGTTAGGGTTAGTGTTAGGGTTAGGGTTAAGGATAGGGTTAGGGTTAGGGTTAGGGTTAGGCTTAGGTTTAGGGATAGGGTTAGGGTTAGGGTTAGGTTTAGGAATTGGGTTAGCGATAGGGTTAGGGTTCGGGTGTGGGTTAATGTTACAGGTAGGGTAGGTCTAGGGCTAAAGCTCGATGAGGGCCGCAGTTAGAGGAAAGTGTGTCCTAGAAGATAGTGTATTTCATAGCTGTCATAGTCCTGTGCTTTCATTGAGTCCGTTGATGACGAGAAAGCGATTCTGTAGATCCTTGCACTCAAACCCAGCAAGGTAATTGATAACAGAGCAAAATAGCTGATGATAAGTTCTGAAGAGGGTATGAGATATGGTAGAAGGCGCTCATTTCCAATTCAACTGATATGAGCACATTGATCTAGTGCTGCGTTTTTGCTTAAAGCCACACTTCCCAGGAACATGTTCATTCCCGAGTAACTTGGCAGCTTTCAAACCGTTCACTCCTGTGCTGTGTGAGAGAAAGTCACTCGAGTCGAGTAAGGGGACTGCTAGCTGCACATGCGTTGCTACGTTGAAAACACTGTGTGGTCAAAGTGAGGTAGTAGGCTGTTGCTTCTCTTCTTCCTGGGGCTACGCTTTTCTGATGGAAAAAGTACCTAGGAGAAAACTCGACTGTGGAAGCTCCTTCCCCTGCAAGGATCACAAAGTGCTATGCCAGCATTCCCTCCTTTGCTGACGGGAAATCATTTCCGGAGCTCTTGGGCTATGACACGAGCCAGAGATCCTATATTGCAGCAAGGTACTTGGACAGGATGCTGACAAGAGTACGTACTGTGTGAGACACCACTGCTTTCATCTCCTACTGCAATGAGAACGTTGATAACACGTCAAATAGTGTGGATGGCTTTTGTTGAGAACACTTTTCGCACGACTTGATATAATCCCTGGATGATGCAGGGGAGCGCAAACTCTTCACTGCTGTATTGTCAGAGTGGAATGAATGCCCTGGTAGGCCCATGCGGTACTTTTCGCTCCTTCCTCCTTGAACGCTTCACGAACGGGTGGAGTCCGAGGGACGTAGTATAGTCTCCATAGTTTCTTAGGCTACAGTCTTCTTCTCCCATCACATCTACGACTGAGATGAGAACATTGAGAAGACGTTGAACACTGAGACGGCTTTGGAAAAAAACCCGCTTCCTACGAAATTCGTTGATTCCCGAGTGATTTTGAGGCGCAAACAAATCTTCACGGACGAATTATCTTCCCTGGGAGCCCCACAGGCTACTCTGAGATTCATATTCCCTTAGATCTTCAGAGACTTGGAGTCCAAGTCACGTAGCATGGCCTAGCGGCCTTCCAACGTCCGGATACGCTTTCCTCCCAGCACGCACAATTTGGCGAAAACAGTGGTAGCCAGGCTTACTCTAGTTCCTAGTTGGCACAGGCCTGTGCTTCCGTTCACTCATTGGTTTTGGGGAACGTGATTCCGGAACTCTCTGGCTAGCAAAGTTACAGCCAGGATGGCCATACAGAAAACCCTGTGAAATGACGTTCTAAATCGGTGGGTTCTCTCAGCACCCCATACATTTCCCACTCTACTGAAACGAGTCCATCGACCTAGTGTTACCCGCTGGAGATGAAATTCGCTAATAAGGCCCTTGTATGAAACAGCCTGATTCCCCAGTTGTTTGGAAGCTTTGCATGAATTCCTCGCTGTTCGAGCAGAAGGAAATTCAGTCGAAAACAGTCAGTGGACTGTGAGCTTCATGTGCATATCTATGTTCAAGAAACAGTTCTGTCCACAAGACATAGTAGTCAGTAGCTGCAGGAAATCTTCGGACTCTGCTATTTTGCTGGAATAAATAGAGCGGCGAAAAGCCCACACTCGCAGCTCATTGTCCTGCAAAGTTCAGATGCTGCTATGCTCCTGTTCATTCACTACTGATGGAAAATGATTTCAGTAGCATTTTGGTTAGGACACAACCCACAGCTCTGATATATCAGACACGTTCTGTTTAAAGATAGTGTTAGGGTTAGGGCTAGCATTAGGATTATGGTAAGGAATAGCTTTCTTATTAGGGTTAGCGTTAAGGTTAAGGATAGGGATAGGGTTAGGGTTAGGTTTAGGGTTAGGGATAGGGATAGGGATAGGGTTAGGGTTAGGGTTAGGGTTAGGGTTAGGGTTAGGGATAGGGTTAGGGTTAGGGTTAGGGTTAGGCTTAGGTTTAGGGAAAGGGTTAGGGTTAGGGTTAGGTTTAGGAATTGGGTTAGCGATAGGGTTAGGGTTCGGGTGTGGGTTAATGTTACAGGTAGGGTAGGTCTAGGGCTAAAGCTCGATGAGGGCCGCAGTTAGAGGAAAGTGTGTCCTAGAAGATAGTGTATTTCATAGCTGTCATAGTCCTGTGCTTTCATTGAGTCCGTTGATGACGAGAAAGCGATTCTGTAGATCCTTGCACTCAAACCCAGCAAGGTAATTGATAACAGAGCAAAATAGCTGATGATAAGTTCTGAAGAGGGTATGAGATATGGTAGAAGGCGCTCATTTCCAATTCAACTGATATGAGCACATTGATCTAGTGCTGCGTTTTTGCTTAAAGCCACACTTCCCAGGAACATGTTCATTCCCGAGTAACTTGGCAGCTTTCAAACCGTTCACTCCTGTGCTGTGTGAGAGAAAGTCACTCGAGTCGAGTAAGGGGACTGCTAGCTGCACATGCGTTGCTACGTTGAAAACACTGTGTGGTCAAAGTGAGGTAGTAGGCTGTTGCTTCTCTTCTTCCTGGGGCTACGCTTTTCTGATGGAAAAAGTACCTAGGAGAAATCTCGACTGTGGAAGCTCCTTCCCCTGCAAGGATCACAAAGTGCTATGCCAGCATTCCCTCCTTTGCTGACGGGAAATCATTTCCGGAGCTCTTGGGCTATGACACGAGCCAGAGATCCTATATTGCAGCAAGGTACTTGGACAGGATGCTGACAAGAGTACGTACTGTGTGAGACACCACTGCTTTCATCTCCTACTGCAATGAGAACGTTGATAACACGTCAAATAGTGTGGATGGCTTTTGTTGAGAACACTTTTCGCACGACTTGATATAATCCCTGGATGATGCAGGGGAGCGCAAACTCTTCACTGCTGTATTGTCAGAGTGGAATGAACGCCCTGGTAGGCCCATGCGGTACTTTTCGCTCCTTCCTCCTTGAACGCTTCACGAACGGGTGGAGTCCGAGGGACGTAGTATAGTCTCCATAGTTTCTTAGGCTACAGTCTTCTTCTCCCATCACATCTACGACTGAGATGAGAACATTGAGAAGACGTTGAACACTGAGACGGCTTTGGAAAAAAACCCGCTTCCTACGAAATTCGTTGATTCCCGAGTGATTTTGAGGCGCAAACAAATCTTCACGGACGAATTATCTTCCCCTGGGAGCCCCACAGGCTACTCTGAGATTCATATTCCCTTAGATCTTCAGAGACTTGGAGTCCAAGTCACGTAGCATGGCCTAGCGGCCTTCCAACGTCCGGATACGCTTTCCTCCCAGCACGCACAATTTGGCGAAAACAGTGGTAGCCAGGCTTACTCTAGTTCCTAGTTGGCACAGGCCTGTGCTTCCGTTCACTCATTGGTTTTGGGGAACGTGATTCCGGAACTCTCTGGCTAGCAAAGTTACAGCCAGGATGGCCATACAGAAAACCCTGTGAAATGACGTTCTAAATCGGTGGGTTCTCTCAGCACCCCATACATTTCGCACTCTACTGAAACGAGTCCATCGACCTAGTGTTACCCGCTGGAGATGAAATTCGCTAATAAGGCCCTTGTATGAAACAGCCTGATTCCCCAGTTGTTTGGAAGCTTAGCATGAATTCCTCGCTGTTCGAGCAGAAGGAAATTCAGTCGAAAACAGTCAGTGGACTGTGAGCTTCATGTGCATATCTATGTTCAAGAAACAGTTCTGTCCACAAGACATAGTAGTCAGTAGCTGCAGGAAATCTTCGGACTCTGCTATTTTGCTGGAATAAATAGAGCGGCGAAAAGCCCACACTCGCAGCTCATTGTCCTGCAAAGTTCAGATGCTGCTATGCTCCTGTTCATTCACTACTGATGGAAAATGATTTCAGTAGCATTTTGGTTAGGACACAACCCACAGCTCTGATATATCAGACACGTTCTGTTTAAAGATAGTGTTAGGGTTAGGGCTAGCATTAGGATTATGGTAAGGAATAGCTTTCTTATTAGGGTTAGCGTTAAGGTTAAGGATAGGGATAGGTTTAGGGTTAGGTTTAGGGTTAGGGATAGGGATAGGGATAGGGTTAGGGTTAGGGTTAGGGTTAGGGTTAGGGTTAGGGATAGGGTTAGGGTTAGGGTTAGGGTTAGGCTTAGGTTTAGGGAAAGGGTTAGGGTTAGGGTTAGGTTTAGGAATTGGGTTAGCGATAGGGTTAGGGTTCGGGTGTGGGTTAATGTTACAGGTAGGGTAGGTCTAGGGCTAAAGCTCGATGAGGGCCGCAGTTAGAGGAAAGTGTGTCCTAGAAGATAGTGTATTTCATAGCTGTCATAGTCCTGTGCTTTCATTGAGTCCGTTGATGACGAGAAAGCGATTCTGTAGATCCTTGCACTCAAACCCAGCAAGGTAATTGATAACAGAGCAAAATAGCTGATGATAAGTTCTGAAGAGGGTATGAGATATGGTAGAAGGCGCTCATTTCCAATTCAACTGATATGAGCACATTGATCTAGTGCTGCGTTTTTGCTTAAAGCCACACTTCCCAGGAACATGTTCATTCCCGAGTAACTTGGCAGCTTTCAAACCGTTCACTCCTGTGCTGTGTGAGAGAAAGTCACTCGAGTCGAGTAAGGGGACTGCTAGCTGCACATGCGTTGCTACGTTGAAAACACTGTGTGGTCAAAGTGAGGTAGTAGGCTGTTGCTTCTCTTCTTCCTGGGGCTACGCTTTTCTGATGGAAAAAGTACCTAGGAGAAATCTCGACTGTGGAAGCTCCTTCCCCTGCAAGGATCACAAAGTGCTATGCCAGCATTCCCTCCTTTGCTGACGGGAAATCATTTCCGGAGCTCTTGGGCTATGACACGAGCCAGAGATCCTATATTGCAGCAAGGTACTTGGACAGGATGCTGACAAGAGTACGTACTGTGTGAGACACCACTGCTTTCATCTCCTACTGCAATGAGAACGTTGATAACACGTCAAATAGTGTGGATGGCTTTTGTTGAGAACACTTTTCGCACGACTTGATATAATCCCTGGATGATGCAGGGGAGCGCAAACTCTTCACTGCTGTATTGTCAGAGTGGAATGAACGCCCTGGTAGGCCCATGCGGTACTTTTCGCTCCTTCCTCCTTGAACGCTTCACGAACGGGTGGAGTCCGAGGGACGTAGTATAGTCTCCATAGTTTCTTAGGCTACAGTCTTCTTCTCCCATCACATCTACGACTGAGATGAGAACATTGAGAAGACGTTGAACACTGAGACGGCTTTGGAAAAAAACCCGCTTCCTACGAAATTCGTTGATTCCCGAGTGATTTTGAGGCGCAAACAAATCTTCACGGACGAATTATCTTCCCCTGGGAGCCCCACAGGCTACTCTGAGATTCATATTCCCTTAGATCTTCAGAGACTTGGAGTCCAAGTCACGTAGCATGGCCTAGCGGCCTTCCAACGTCCGGATACGCTTTCCTCCCAGCACGCACAATTTGGCGAAAACAGTGGTAGCCAGGCTTACTCTAGTTCCTAGTAGGCACAGGCCTGTGCTTCCGTTCACTCATTGGTTTTGGGGAACGTGATTCCGGAACTCTCTGGCTAGCAAAGTTACAGCCAGGATGGCCATACAGAAAACCCTGTGAAATGACGTTCTAAATCGGTGGGTTCTCTCAGCACCCCATACATTTCGCACTCTACTGAAACGAGTCCATCGACCTAGTGTTACCCGCTGGAGATGAAATTCGCTAATAAGGCCCTTGTATGAAACAGCCTGATTCCCCAGTTGTTTGGAAGCTTTGCATGAATTCCACGCTGTTCGAGCAGAAGGAAATTCAGTCGAAAACAGTCAGTGGACTGTGAGCTTCATGTGCATATCTATGTTCAAGAAACAGTTCTGTCCACAAGACATAGTAGTCAGTAGCTGCAGGAAATCTTCGGACTCTGCTATTTTGCTGGAATAAATAGAGCGGCGAAAAGCCCACACTCGCAGCTCATTGTCCTGCAAAGTTCAGATGCTGCTATGCTCCTGTTCATTCACTACTGATGGAAAATGATTTCAGTAGCATTTTGGTTAGGACACAACCCACAGCTCTGATATATCAGACACGTTCTGTTTAAAGATAGTGTTAGGGTTAGGGCTAGCATTGGGATTATGGTAAGGAATAGCTTTCTTATTAGGGTTAGCGTTAAGGTTAAGGATAGGGATAGGGTTAGGGTTAGGTTTAGGGTTAGGGATAGGGATAGGGATAGGGTTAGGGTTAGGGTTAGGGTTAGGGTTAGGGTTAGGGATAGGGTTAGGGTTAGGGTTAGGGTTAGGCTTAGGTTTAGGGAAAGGGTTAGGGTTAGGGTTAGGTTTAGGAATTGGGTTAGCGATAGGGTTAGGGTTCGGGTGTGGGTTAATGTTACAGGTAGGGTAGGTCTAGGGCTAAAGCTCGATGAGGGCCGCAGTTAGAGGAAAGTGTGTCCTAGAAGATAGTGTATTTCATAGCTGTCATAGTCCTGTGCTTTCATTGAGTCCGTTGATGACGAGAAAGCGATTCTGTAGATCCTTGCACTCAAACCCAGCAAGGTAATTGATAACAGAGCAAAATAGCTGATGATAAGTTCTGAAGAGGGTATGAGATATGGTAGAAGGCGCTCATTTCCAATTCAACTGATATGAGCACATTGATCTAGTGCTGCGTTTTTGCTTAAAGCCACACTTCCCAGGAACATGTTCATTCCCGAGTAACTTGGCAGCTTTCAAACCGTTCACTCCTGTGCTGTGTGAGAGAAAGTCACTCGAGTCGAGTAAGGGGACTGCTAGCTGCACATGCGTTGCTACGTTGAAAACACTGTGTGGTCAAAGTGAGGTAGTAGGCTGTTGCTTCTCTTCTTCCTGGGGCTACGCTTTTCTGATGGAAAAAGTACCTAGGAGAAATCTCGACTGTGGAAGCTCCTTCCCCTGCAAGGATCACAAAGTGCTATGCCAGCATTCCCTCCTTTGCTGACGGGAAATCATTTCCGGAGCTCTTGGGCTATGACACGAGCCAGAGATCCTATATTGCAGCAAGGTACTTGGACAGGATGCTGACAAGAGTACGTACTGTGTGAGACACCACTGCTTTCATCTCCTACTGCAATGAGAACGTTGATAACACGTCAAATAGTGTGGATGGCTTTTGTTGAGAACACTTTTCGCACGACTTGATATAATCCCTGGATGATGCAGGGGAGCGCAAACTCTTCACTGCTGTATTGTCAGAGTGGAATGAACGCCCTGGTAGGCCCATGCGGTACTTTTCGCTCCTTCCTCCTTGAACGCTTCACGAACGGGTGGAGTCCGAGGGACGTAGTATAGTCTCCATAGTTTCTTAGGCTACAGTCTTCTTCTCCCATCACATCTACGACTGAGATGAGAACATTGAGAAGACGTTGAACACTGAGACGGCTTTGGAAAAAAACCCGCTTCCTACGAAATTCGTTGATTCCCGAGTGATTTTGAGGCGCAAACAAATCTTCACGGACGAATTATCTTCCCCTGGGAGCCCCACAGGCTACTCTGAGATTCATATTCCCTTAGATCTTCAGAGACTTGGAGTCCAAGTCACGTAGCATGGCCTAGCGGCCTTCCAACGTCCGGATACGCTTTCCTCCCAGCACGCACAATTTGGCGAAAACAGTGGTAGCCAGGCTTACTCTAGTTCCTAGTAGGCACAGGCCTGTGCTTCCGTTCACTCATTGGTTTTGGGGAACGTGATTCCGGAACTCTCTGGCTAGCAAAGTTACAGCCAGGATGGCCATACAGAAAACCCTGTGAAATGACGTTCTAAATCGGTGGGTTCTCTCAGCACCCCATACATTTCGCACTCTACTGAAACGAGTCCATCGACCTAGTGTTACCCGCTGGAGATGAAATTCGCTAATAAGGCCCTTGTATGAAACAGCCTGATTCCCCAGTTGTTTGGAAGCTTTGCATGAATTCCACGCTGTTCGAGCAGAAGGAAATTCAGTCGAAAACAGTCAGTGGACTGTGAGCTTCATGTGCATATCTATGTTCAAGAAACAGTTCTGTCCACAAGACATAGTAGTCAGTAGCTGCAGGAAATCTTCAAACTCTGCTATTTTGCTGGAATAAATAGAGCGGCGAAAAGCCCACACTCGCAGCTCATTGTCCTGCAAAGTTCAGATGCTGCTATGCTCCTGTTCATTCACTACTGATGGAAAATGATTTCAGTAGCATTTTGGTTAGGACACAACCCACAGCTCTGATATATCAGACACGTTCTGTTTAAAGATAGTGTTAGGGTTAGGGCTAGCATTAGGATTATGGTAAGGAATAGCTTTCTTATTAGGGTTAGCGTTAAGGTTAAGGATAGGGATAGGGTTAGGGTTAGGTTTAGGGTTAGGGATAGGGATAGGGATAGGGTTAGGGTTAGGGTTAGGGTTAGGGTTAGGGTTAAGGATAGGGTTAGGGTTAGGGTTAGGGTTAGGCTTAGGTTTAGGGAAAGGGTTAGGGTTAGGGTTAGGTTTAGGAATTGGGTTAGCGATAGGGTTAGGGTTCGGGTGTGGGTTAATGTTACAGGTAGGGTAGGTCTAGGGCTAAAGCTCGATGAGGGCCGCAGTTAGAGGAAAGTGTGTCCTAGAAGATAGTGTATTTCATAGCTGTCATAATCCTGTGCTTTCATTGAGTCCGTTGATGACGAGAAAGCGATTCTGTAGATCCTTGCACTCAAACCCAGCAAGGTAATTGATAACAGAGCAAAATAGCTGATCATAAGTTCTGAAGAGGGTATGAGATATGGTAGAAGGCGCTCATTTCCAATTCAACTGATATGAGCACATTGATCTAGTGCTGCGTTTTTGCTTAAAGCCACACTTCCCAGGAACATGTTCATTCCCGAGTAACTTGGCAGCTTTCAAACCGTTCACTCCTGTGCTGTGTGAGAGAAAGTCACTCGAGTCGAGTAAGGGGACTGCTAGCTGCACATGCGTTGCTACGTTGAAAACACTGTGTGGTCAAAGTGAGGTAGTAGGCTGTTGCTTCTCTTCTTCCTGGGGCTACGCTTTTCTGATGGAAAAAGTACCTAGGAGAAATCTCGACTGTGGAAGCTCCTTCCCCTGCAAGGATCACAAAGTGCTATGCCAGCATTCCCTCCTTTGCTGACGGGAAATCATTTCCGGAGCTCTTGGGCTATGACACGAGCCAGAGATCCTATATTGCAGCAAGGTACTTGGACAGGATGCTGACAAGAGTACGTACTGTGTGAGACACCACTGCTTTCATCTCCTACTGCAATGAGAACGTTGATAACACGTCAAATAGTGTGGATGGCTTTTGTTGAGAACACTTTTCGCACGACTTGATATAATCCCTGGATGATGCAGGGGAGCGCAAACTCTTCACTGCTGTATTGTCAGAGTGGAATGAATGCCCTGGTAGGCCCATGCGGTACTTTTCGCTCCTTCCTCCTTGAACGCTTCACGAACGGGTGGAGTCCGAGGGACGTAGTATAGTCTCCATAGTTTCTTAGGCTACAGTCTTCTTCTCCCATCACATCTACGACTGAGATGAGAACATTGAGAAGACGTTGAACACTGAGACGGCTTTGGAAAAAAACCCGCTTCCTACGAAATTCGTTGATTCCCGAGTGATTTTGAGGCGCAAACAAATCTTCACGGACGAATTATCTTCCCCTGGGAGCCCCACAGGCTACTCTGAGATTCATATTCCCTTAGATCTTCAGAGACTTGGAGTCCAAGTCACGTAGCATGGCCTAGCGGCCTTCCAACGTCCGGATACGCTTTCCTCCCAGCACGCACAATTTGGCGAAAACAGTGGTAGCCAGGCTTACTCTAGTTCCTAGTTGGCACAGGCCTGTGCTTCCGTTCACTCATTGGTTTTGGGGAACGTGATTCCGGAACTCTCTGGCTAGCAAAGTTACAGCCAGGATGGCCATACAGAAAACCCTGTGAAATGACGTTCTAAATCGGTGGGTTCTCTCAGCACCCCATACATTTCGCACTCTACTGAAACGAGTCCATCGACCTAGTGTTACCCGCTGGAGATGAAATTCGCTAATAAGGCCCTTGTATGAAACAGCCTGATTCCCCAGTTGTTTGGAAGCTTTGCATGAATTCCTCGCTGTTCGAGCAGAAGGAAATTCAGTCGAAAACAGTCAGTGGACTGTGAGCTTCATGTGCATATCTATGTTCAAGAAACAGTTCTGTCCACAAGACATAGTAGTCAGTAGCTGCAGGAAATCTTCGGACTCTGCTATTTTGCTGGAATAAATAGAGCGGCGAAAAGCCCACACTCGCAGCTCATTGTCCTGCAAAGTTCAGATGCTGCTATGCTCCTGTTCATTCACTACTGATGGAAAATGATTTCAGTAGCATTTTGGTTAGGACACAACCCACAGCTCTGATATATCAGACACGTTCTGTTTAAAGATAGTGTTAGGGTTAGGGCTAGCATTAGGATTATGGTAAGGAATAGCTTTCTTATTAGGGTTAGCGTTAAGGTTAAGGATAGGGATAGGGTTAGGGTTAGGTTTAGGGTTAGGGATAGGGATAGGGATAGGGTTAGGGTTAGGGTTAGTGTTAGGGTTAGGGTTAAGGATAGGGTTAGGGTTAGGGTTAGGGTTAGGCTTAGGTTTAGGGATAGGGTTAGGGTTAGGGTTAGGTTTAGGAATTGGGTTAGCGATAGGGTTAGGGTTCGGGTGTGGGTTAATGTTACAGGTAGGGTAGGTCTAGGGCTAAAGCTCGATGAGGGCCGCAGTTAGAGGAAAGTGTGTCCTAGAAGATAGTGTATTTCATAGCTGTCATAGTCCTGTGCTTTCATTGAGTCCGTTGATGACGAGAAAGCGATTCTGTAGATCCTTGCACTCAAACCCAGCAAGGTAATTGATAACAGAGCAAAATAGCTGATGATAAGTTCTGAAGAGGGTATGAGATATGGTAGAAGGCGCTCATTTCCAATTCAACTGATATGAGCACATTGATCTAGTGCTGCGTTTTTGCTTAAAGCCACACTTCCCAGGAACATGTTCATTCCCGAGTAACTTGGCAGCTTTCAAACCGTTCACTCCTGTGCTGTGTGAGAGAAAGTCACTCGAGTCGAGTAAGGGGACTGCTAGCTGCACATGCGTTGCTACGTTGAAAACACTGTGTGGTCAAAGTGAGGTAGTAGGCTGTTGCTTCTCTTCTTCCTGGGGCTACGCTTTTCTGATGGAAAAAGTACCTAGGAGAAAACTCGACTGTGGAAGCTCCTTCCCCTGCAAGGATCACAAAGTGCTATGCCAGCATTCCCTCCTTTGCTGACGGGAAATCATTTCCGGAGCTCTTGGGCTATGACACGAGCCAGAGATCCTATATTGCAGCAAGGTACTTGGACAGGATGCTGACAAGAGTACGTACTGTGTGAGACACCACTGCTTTCATCTCCTACTGCAATGAGAACGTTGATAACACGTCAAATAGTGTGGATGGCTTTTGTTGAGAACACTTTTCGCACGACTTGATATAATCCCTGGATGATGCAGGGGAGCGCAAACTCTTCACTGCTGTATTGTCAGAGTGGAATGAATGCCCTGGTAGGCCCATGCGGTACTTTTCGCTCCTTCCTCCTTGAACGCTTCACGAACGGGTGGAGTCCGAGGGACGTAGTATAGTCTCCATAGTTTCTTAGGCTACAGTCTTCTTCTCCCATCACATCTACGACTGAGATGAGAACATTGAGAAGACGTTGAACACTGAGACGGCTTTGGAAAAAAACCCGCTTCCTACGAAATTCGTTGATTCCCGAGTGATTTTGAGGCGCAAACAAATCTTCACGGACGAATTATCTTCCCTGGGAGCCCCACAGGCTACTCTGAGATTCATATTCCCTTAGATCTTCAGAGACTTGGAGTCCAAGTCACGTAGCATGGCCTAGCGGCCTTCCAACGTCCGGATACGCTTTCCTCCCAGCACGCACAATTTGGCGAAAACAGTGGTAGCCAGGCTTACTCTAGTTCCTAGTTGGCACAGGCCTGTGCTTCCGTTCACTCATTGGTTTTGGGGAACGTGATTCCGGAACTCTCTGGCTAGCAAAGTTACAGCCAGGATGGCCATACAGAAAACCCTGTGAAATGACGTTCTAAATCGGTGGGTTCTCTCAGCACCCCATACATTTCGCACTCTACTGAAACGAGTCCATCGACCTAGTGTTACCCGCTGGAGATGAAATTCGCTAATAAGGCCCTTGTATGAAACAGCCTGATTCCCCAGTTGTTTGGAAGCTTTGCATGAATTCCTCGCTGTTCGAGCAGAAGGAAATTCAGTCGAAAACAGTCAGTGGACTGTGAGCTTCATGTGCATATCTATGTTCAAGAAACAGTTCTGTCCACAAGACATAGTAGTCAGTAGCTGCAGGAAATCTTCGGACTCTGCTATTTTGCTGGAATAAATAGAGCGGCGAAAAGCCCACACTCGCAGCTCATTGTCCTGCAAAGTTCAGATGCTGCTATGCTCCTGTTCATTCACTACTGATGGAAAATGATTTCAGTAGCATTTTGGTTAGGACACAACCCACAGCTCTGATATATCAGACACGTTCTGTTTAAAGATAGTGTTAGGGTTAGGGCTAGCATTAGGATTATGGTAAGGAATAGCTTTCTTATTAGGGTTAGCGTTAAGGTTAAGGATAGGGATAGGGTTAGGGTTAGGTTTAGGGTTAGGGATAGGGATAGGGATAGGGTTAGGGTTAGGGTTAGGGTTAGGGTTAGGGTTAGGGATAGGGTTAGGGTTAGGGTTAGGGTTAGGCTTAGGTTTAGGGAAAGGGTTAGGGTTAGGGTTAGGTTTAGGAATTGGGTTAGCGATAGGGTTAGGGTTCGGGTGTGGGTTAATGTTACAGGTAGGGTAGGTCTAGGGCTAAAGCTCGATGAGGGCCGCAGTTAGAGGAAAGTGTGTCCTAGAAGATAGTGTATTTCATAGCTGTCATAGTCCTGTGCTTTCATTGAGTCCGTTGATGACGAGAAAGCGATTCTGTAGATCCTTGCACTCAAACCCAGCAAGGTAATTGATAACAGAGCAAAATAGCTGATGATAAGTTCTGAAGAGGGTATGAGATATGGTAGAAGGCGCTCATTTCCAATTCAACTGATATGAGCACATTGATCTAGTGCTGCGTTTTTGCTTAAAGCCACACTTCCCAGGAACATGTTCATTCCCGAGTAACTTGGCAGCTTTCAAACCGTTCACTCCTGTGCTGTGTGAGAGAAAGTCACTCGAGTCGAGTAAGGGGACTGCTAGCTGCACATGCGTTGCTACGTTGAAAACACTGTGTGGTCAAAGTGAGGTAGTAGGCTGTTGCTTCTCTTCTTCCTGGGGCTACGCTTTTCTGATGGAAAAAGTACCTAGGAGAAAACTCGACTGTGGAAGCTCCTTCCCCTGCAAGGATCACAAAGTGCTATGCCAGCATTCCCTCCTTTGCTGACGGGAAATCATTTCCGGAGCTCTTGGGCTATGACACGAGCCAGAGATCCTATATTGCAGCAAGGTACTTGGACAGGATGCTGACAAGAGTACGTACTGTGTGAGACACCACTGCTTTCATCTCCTACTGCAATGAGAACGTTGATAACACGTCAAATAGTGTGGATGGCTTTTGTTGAGAACACTTTTCGCACGACTTGATATAATCCCTGGATGATGCAGGGGAGCGCAAACTCTTCACTGCTGTATTGTCAGAGTGGAATGAATGCCCTGGTAGGCCCATGCGGTACTTTTCGCTCCTTCCTCCTTGAACGCTTCACGAACGGGTGGAGTCCGAGGGACGTAGTATAGTCTCCATAGTTTCTTAGGCTACAGTCTTCTTCTCCCATCACATCTACGACTGAGATGAGAACATTGAGAAGACGTTGAACACTGAGACGGCTTTGGAAAAAAACCCGCTTCCTACGAAATTCGTTGATTCCCGAGTGATTTTGAGGCGCAAACAAATCTTCACGGACGAATTATCTTCCCTGGGAGCCCCACAGGCTACTCTGAGATTCATATTCCCTTAGATCTTCAGAGACTTGGAGTCCAAGTCACGTAGCATGGCCTAGCGGCCTTCCAACGTCCGGATACGCTTTCCTCCCAGCACGCACAATTTGGCGAAAACAGTGGTAGCCAGGCTTACTCTAGTTCCTAGTTGGCACAGGCCTGTGCTTCCGTTCACTCATTGGTTTTGGGGAACGTGATTCCGGAACTCTCTGGCTAGCAAAGTTACAGCCAGGATGGCCATACAGAAAACCCTGTGAAATGACGTTCTAAATCGGTGGGTTCTCTCAGCACCCCATACATTTCCCACTCTACTGAAACGAGTCCATCGACCTAGTGTTACCCGCTGGAGATGAAATTCGCTAATAAGGCCCTTGTATGAAACAGCCTGATTCCCCAGTTGTTTGGAAGCTTTGCATGAATTCCTCGCTGTTCGAGCAGAAGGAAATTCAGTCGAAAACAGTCAGTGGACTGTGAGCTTCATGTGCATATCTATGTTCAAGAAACAGTTCTGTCCACAAGACATAGTAGTCAGTAGCTGCAGGAAATCTTCGGACTCTGCTATTTTGCTGGAATAAATAGAGCGGCGAAAAGCCCACACTCGCAGCTCATTGTCCTGCAAAGTTCAGATGCTGCTATGCTCCTGTTCATTCACTACTGATGGAAAATGATTTCAGTAGCATTTTGGTTAGGACACAACCCACAGCTCTGATATATCAGACACGTTCTGTTTAAAGATAGTGTTAGGGTTAGGGCTAGCATTAGGATTATGGTAAGGAATAGCTTTCTTATTAGGGTTAGCGTTAAGGTTAAGGATAGGGATAGGGTTAGGGTTAGGTTTAGGGTTAGGGATAGGGATAGGGATAGGGTTAGGGTTAGGGTTAGGGTTAGGGTTAGGGTTAGGGATAGGGTTAGGGTTAGGGTTAGGGTTAGGCTTAGGTTTAGGGAAAGGGTTAGGGTTAGGGTTAGGTTTAGGAATTGGGTTAGCGATAGGGTTAGGGTTCGGGTGTGGGTTAATGTTACAGGTAGGGTAGGTCTAGGGCTAAAGCTCGATGAGGGCCGCAGTTAGAGGAAAGTGTGTCCTAGAAGATAGTGTATTTCATAGCTGTCATAGTCCTGTGCTTTCATTGAGTCCGTTGATGACGAGAAAGCGATTCTGTAGATCCTTGCACTCAAACCCAGCAAGGTAATTGATAACAGAGCAAAATAGCTGATGATAAGTTCTGAAGAGGGTATGAGATATGGTAGAAGGCGCTCATTTCCAATTCAACTGATATGAGCACATTGATCTAGTGCTGCGTTTTTGCTTAAAGCCACACTTCCCAGGAACATGTTCATTCCCGAGTAACTTGGCAGCTTTCAAACCGTTCACTCCTGTGCTGTGTGAGAGAAAGTCACTCGAGTCGAGTAAGGGGACTGCTAGCTGCACATGCGTTGCTACGTTGAAAACACTGTGTGGTCAAAGTGAGGTAGTAGGCTGTTGCTTCTCTTCTTCCTGGGGCTACGCTTTTCTGATGGAAAAAGTACCTAGGAGAAAACTCGACTGTGGAAGCTCCTTCCCCTGCAAGGATCACAAAGTGCTATGCCAGCATTCCCTCCTTTGCTGACGGGAAATCATTTCCGGAGCTCTTGGGCTATGACACGAGCCAGAGATCCTATATTGCAGCAAGGTACTTGGACAGGATGCTGACAAGAGTACGTACTGTGTGAGACACCACTGCTTTCATCTCCTACTGCAATGAGAACGTTGATAACACGTCAAATAGTGTGGATGGCTTTTGTTGAGAACACTTTTCGCACGACTTGATATAATCCCTGGATGATGCAGGGGAGCGCAAACTCTTCACTGCTGTATTGTCAGAGTGGAATGAATGCCCTGGTAGGCCCATGCGGTACTTTTCGCTCCTTCCTCCTTGAACGCTTCACGAACGGGTGGAGTCCGAGGGACGTAGTATAGTCTCCATAGTTTCTTAGGCTACAGTCTTCTTCTCCCATCACATCTACGACTGAGATGAGAACATTGAGAAGACGTTGAACACTGAGACGGCTTTGGAAAAAAACCCGCTTCCTACGAAATTCGTTGATTCCCGAGTGATTTTGAGGCGCAAACAAATCTTCACGGACGAATTATCTTCCCTGGGAGCCCCACAGGCTACTCTGAGATTCATATTCCCTTAGATCTTCAGAGACTTGGAGTCCAAGTCACGTAGCATGGCCTAGCGGCCTTCCAACGTCCGGATACGCTTTCCTCCCAGCACGCACAATTTGGCGAAAACAGTGGTAGCCAGGCTTACTCTAGTTCCTAGTTGGCACAGGCCTGTGCTTCCGTTCACTCATTGGTTTTGGGGAACGTGATTCCGGAACTCTCTGGCTAGCAAAGTTACAGCCAGGATGGCCATACAGAAAACCCTGTGAAATGACGTTCTAAATCGGTGGGTTCTCTCAGCACCCCATACATTTCGCACTCTACTGAAACGAGTCCATCGACCTAGTGTTACCCGCTGGAGATGAAATTCGCTAATAAGGCCCTTGTATGAAACAGCCTGATTCCCCAGTTGTTTGGAAGCTTTGCATGAATTCCTCGCTGTTCGAGCAGAAGGAAATTCAGTCGAAAACAGTCAGTGGACTGTGAGCTTCATGTGCATATCTATGTTCAAGAAACAGTTCTGTCCACAAGACATAGTAGTCAGTAGCTGCAGGAAATCTTCGGACTCTGCTATTTTGCTGGAATAAATAGAGCGGCGAAAAGCCCACACTCGCAGCTCATTGTCCTGCAAAGTTCAGATGCTGCTATGCTCCTGTTCATTCACTACTGATGGAAAATGATTTCAGTAGCATTTTGGTTAGGACACAACCCACAGCTCTGATATATCAGACACGTTCTGTTTAAAGATAGTGTTAGGGTTAGGGCTAGCATTAGGATTATGGTAAGGAATAGCTTTCTTATTAGGGTTAGCGTTAAGGTTAAGGATAGGGATAGGGTTAGGGTTAGGTTTAGGGTTAGGGATAGGGATAGGGATAGGGTTAGGGTTAGGGTTAGTGTTAGGGTTAGGGTTAAGGATAGGGTTAGGGTTAGGGTTAGGGTTAGGCTTAGGTTTAGGGATAGGGTTAGGGTTAGGGTTAGGTTTAGGAATTGGGTTAGCGATAGGGTTAGGGTTCGGGTGTGGGTTAATGTTACAGGTAGGGTAGGTCTAGGGCTAAAGCTCGATGAGGGCCGCAGTTAGAGGAAAGTGTGTCCTAGAAGATAGTGTATTTCATAGCTGTCATAGTCCTGTGCTTTCATTGAGTCCGTTGATGACGAGAAAGCGATTCTGTAGATCCTTGCACTCAAACCCAGCAAGGTAATTGATAACAGAGCAAAATAGCTGATGATAAGTTCTGAAGAGGGTATGAGATATGGTAGAAGGCGCTCATTTCCAATTCAACTGATATGAGCACATTGATCTAGTGCTGCGTTTTTGCTTAAAGCCACACTTCCCAGGAACATGTTCATTCCCGAGTAACTTGGCAGCTTTCAAACCGTTCACTCCTGTGCTGTGTGAGAGAAAGTCACTCGAGTCGAGTAAGGGGACTGCTAGCTGCACATGCGTTGCTACGTTGAAAACACTGTGTGGTCAAAGTGAGGTAGTAGGCTGTTGCTTCTCTTCTTCCTGGGGCTACGCTTTTCTGATGGAAAAAGTACCTAGGAGAAAACTCGACTGTGGAAGCTCCTTCCCCTGCAAGGATCACAAAGTGCTATGCCAGCATTCCCTCCTTTGCTGACGGGAAATCATTTCCGGAGCTCTTGGGCTATGACACGAGCCAGAGATCCTATATTGCAGCAAGGTACTTGGACAGGATGCTGACAAGAGTACGTACTGTGTGAGACACCACTGCTTTCATCTCCTACTGCAATGAGAACGTTGATAACACGTCAAATAGTGTGGATGGCTTTTGTTGAGAACACTTTTCGCACGACTTGATATAATCCCTGGATGATGCAGGGGAGCGCAAACTCTTCACTGCTGTATTGTCAGAGTGGAATGAATGCCCTGGTAGGCCCATGCGGTACTTTTCGCTCCTTCCTCCTTGAACGCTTCACGAACGGGTGGAGTCCGAGGGACGTAGTATAGTCTCCATAGTTTCTTAGGCTACAGTCTTCTTCTCCCATCACATCTACGACTGAGATGAGAACATTGAGAAGACGTTGAACACTGAGACGGCTTTGGAAAAAAACCCGCTTCCTACGAAATTCGTTGATTCCCGAGTGATTTTGAGGCGCAAACAAATCTTCACGGACGAATTATCTTCCCTGGGAGCCCCACAGGCTACTCTGAGATTCATATTCCCTTAGATCTTCAGAGACTTGGAGTCCAAGTCACGTAGCATGGCCTAGCGGCCTTCCAACGTCCGGATACGCTTTCCTCCCAGCACGCACAATTTGGCGAAAACAGTGGTAGCCAGGCTTACTCTAGTTCCTAGTTGGCACAGGCCTGTGCTTCCGTTCACTCATTGGTTTTGGGGAACGTGATTCCGGAACTCTCTGGCTAGCAAAGTTACAGCCAGGATGGCCATACAGAAAACCCTGTGAAATGACGTTCTAAATCGGTGGGTTCTCTCAGCACCCCATACATTTCCCACTCTACTGAAACGAGTCCATCGACCTAGTGTTACCCGCTGGAGATGAAATTCGCTAATAAGGCCCTTGTATGAAACAGCCTGATTCCCCAGTTGTTTGGAAGCTTTGCATGAATTCCTCGCTGTTCGAGCAGAAGGAAATTCAGTCGAAAACAGTCAGTGGACTGTGAGCTTCATGTGCATATCTATGTTCAAGAAACAGTTCTGTCCACAAGACATAGTAGTCAGTAGCTGCAGGAAATCTTCGGACTCTGCTATTTTGCTGGAATAAATAGAGCGGCGAAAAGCCCACACTCGCAGCTCATTGTCCTGCAAAGTTCAGATGCTGCTATGCTCCTGTTCATTCACTACTGATGGAAAATGATTTCAGTAGCATTTTGGTTAGGACACAACCCACAGCTCTGATATATCAGACACGTTCTGTTTAAAGATAGTGTTAGGGTTAGGGCTAGCATTAGGATTATGGTAAGGAATAGCTTTCTTATTAGGGTTAGCGTTAAGGTTAAGGATAGGGATAGGGTTAGGGTTAGGTTTAGGGTTAGGGATAGGGATAGGGATAGGGTTAGGGTTAGGGTTAGGGTTAGGGTTAGGGTTAGGGATAGGGTTAGGGTTAGGGTTAGGGTTAGGCTTAGGTTTAGGGAAAGGGTTAGGGTTAGGGTTAGGTTTAGGAATTGGGTTAGCGATAGGGTTAGGGTTCGGGTGTGGGTTAATGTTACAGGTAGGGTAGGTCTAGGGCTAAAGCTCGATGAGGGCCGCAGTTAGAGGAAAGTGTGTCCTAGAAGATAGTGTATTTCATAGCTGTCATAGTCCTGTGCTTTCATTGAGTCCGTTGATGACGAGAAAGCGATTCTGTAGATCCTTGCACTCAAACCCAGCAAGGTAATTGATAACAGAGCAAAATAGCTGATGATAAGTTCTGAAGAGGGTATGAGATATGGTAGAAGGCGCTCATTTCCAATTCAACTGATATGAGCACATTGATCTAGTGCTGCGTTTTTGCTTAAAGCCACACTTCCCAGGAACATGTTCATTCCCGAGTAACTTGGCAGCTTTCAAACCGTTCACTCCTGTGCTGTGTGAGAGAAAGTCACTCGAGTCGAGTAAGGGGACTGCTAGCTGCACATGCGTTGCTACGTTGAAAACACTGTGTGGTCAAAGTGAGGTAGTAGGCTGTTGCTTCTCTTCTTCCTGGGGCTACGCTTTTCTGATGGAAAAAGTACCTAGGAGAAAACTCGACTGTGGAAGCTCCTTCCCCTGCAAGGATCACAAAGTGCTATGCCAGCATTCCCTCCTTTGCTGACGGGAAATCATTTCCGGAGCTCTTGGGCTATGACACGAGCCAGAGATCCTATATTGCAGCAAGGTACTTGGACAGGATGCTGACAAGAGTACGTACTGTGTGAGACACCACTGCTTTCATCTCCTACTGCAATGAGAACGTTGATAACACGTCAAATAGTGTGGATGGCTTTTGTTGAGAACACTTTTCGCACGACTTGATATAATCCCTGGATGATGCAGGGGAGCGCAAACTCTTCACTGCTGTATTGTCAGAGTGGAATGAATGCCCTGGTAGGCCCATGCGGTACTTTTCGCTCCTTCCTCCTTGAACGCTTCACGAACGGGTGGAGTCCGAGGGACGTAGTATAGTCTCCATAGTTTCTTAGGCTACAGTCTTCTTCTCCCATCACATCTACGACTGAGATGAGAACATTGAGAAGACGTTGAACACTGAGACGGCTTTGGAAAAAAACCCGCTTCCTACGAAATTCGTTGATTCCCGAGTGATTTTGAGGCGCAAACAAATCTTCACGGACGAATTATCTTCCCTGGGAGCCCCACAGGCTACTCTGAGATTCATATTCCCTTAGATCTTCAGAGACTTGGAGTCCAAGTCACGTAGCATGGCCTAGCGGCCTTCCAACGTCCGGATACGCTTTCCTCCCAGCACGCACAATTTGGCGAAAACAGTGGTAGCCAGGCTTACTCTAGTTCCTAGTTGGCACAGGCCTGTGCTTCCGTTCACTCATTGGTTTTGGGGAACGTGATTCCGGAACTCTCTGGCTAGCAAAGTTACAGCCAGGATGGCCATACAGAAAACCCTGGGAAATGACGTTCTAAATCGGTGGGTTCTCTCAGCACCCCATACATTTCCCACTCTACTGAAACGAGTCCATCGACCTAGTGTTACCCGCTGGAGATGAAATTCGCTAATAAGGCCCTTGTATGAAACAGCCTGATTCCCCAGTTGTTTGGAAGCTTTGCATGAATTCCTCGCTGTTCGAGCAGAAGGAAATTCAGTCGAAAACAGTCAGTGGACTGTGAGCTTCATGTGCATATCTATGTTCAAGAAACAGTTCTGTCCACAAGACATAGTAGTCAGTAGCTGCAGGAAATCTTCGGACTCTGCTATTTTGCTGGAATAAATAGAGCGGCGAAAAGCCCACACTCGCAGCTCATTGTCCTGCAAAGTTCAGATGCTGCTATGCTCCTGTTCATTCACTACTGATGGAAAATGATTTCAGTAGCATTTTGGTTAGGACACAACCCACAGCTCTGATATATCAGACACGTTCTGTTTAAAGATAGTGTTAGGGTTAGGGCTAGCATTAGGATTATGGTAAGGAATAGCTTTCTTATTAGGGTTAGCGTTAAGGTTAAGGATAGGGATAGGGTTAGGGTTAGGTTTAGGGTTAGGGATAGGGATAGGGATAGGGTTAGGGTTAGGGTTAGGGTTAGGGTTAGGGTTAGGGATAGGGTTAGGGTTAGGGTTAGGGTTAGGCTTAGGTTTAGGGAAAGGGTTAGGGTTAGGGTTAGGTTTAGGAATTGGGTTAGCGATAGGGTTAGGGTTCGGGTGTGGGTTAATGTTACAGGTAGGGTAGGTCTAGGGCTAAAGCTCGATGAGGGCCGCAGTTAGAGGAAAGTGTGTCCTAGAAGATAGTGTATTTCATAGCTGTCATAGTCCTGTGCTTTCATTGAGTCCGTTGATGACGAGAAAGCGATTCTGTAGATCCTTGCACTCAAACCCAGCAAGGTAATTGATAACAGAGCAAAATAGCTGATGATAAGTTCTGAAGAGGGTATGAGATATGGTAGAAGGCGCTCATTTCCAATTCAACTGATATGAGCACATTGATCTAGTGCTGCGTTTTTGCTTAAAGCCACACTTCCCAGGAACATGTTCATTCCCGAGTAACTTGGCAGCTTTCAAACCGTTCACTCCTGTGCTGTGTGAGAGAAAGTCACTCGAGTCGAGTAAGGGGACTGCTAGCTGCACATGCGTTGCTACGTTGAAAACACTGTGTGGTCAAAGTGAGGTAGTAGGCTGTTGCTTCTCTTCTTCCTGGGGCTACGCTTTTCTGATGGAAAAAGTACCTAGGAGAAAACTCGACTGTGGAAGCTCCTTCCCCTGCAAGGATCACAAAGTGCTATGCCAGCATTCCCTCCTTTGCTGACGGGAAATCATTTCCGGAGCTCTTGGGCTATGACACGAGCCAGAGATCCTATATTGCAGCAAGGTACTTGGACAGGATGCTGACAAGAGTACGTACTGTGTGAGACACCACTGCTTTCATCTCCTACTGCAATGAGAACGTTGATAACACATCAAATAGTGTGGATGGCTTTTGTTGAGAACACTTTTCGCACGACTTGATATAATCCCTGGATGATGCAGGGGAGCGCAAACTCTTCACTGCTGTATTGTCAGAGTGGAATGAATGCCCTGGTAGGCCCATGCGGTACTTTTCGCTCCTTCCTCCTTGAACGCTTCACGAACGGGTGGAGTCCGAGGGACGTAGTATAGTCTCCATAGTTTCTTAGGCTACAGTCTTCTTCTCCCATCACATCTACGACTGAGATGAGAACATTGAGAAGACGTTGAACACTGAGACGGCTTTGGAAAAAAACCCGCTTCCTACGAAATTCGTTGATTCCCGAGTGATTTTGAGGCGCAAACAAATCTTCACGGACGAATTATCTTCCCTGGGAGCCCCACAGGCTACTCTGAGATTCATATTCCCTTAGATCTTCAGAGACTTGGAGTCCAAGTCACGTAGCATGGCCTAGCGGCCTTCCAACGTCCGGATACGCTTTCCTCCCAGCACGCACAATTTGGCGAAAACAGTGGTAGCCAGGCTTACTCTAGTTCCTAGTTGGCACAGGCCTGTGCTTCCGTTCACTCATTGGTTTTGGGGAACGTGATTCCGGAACTCTCTGGCTAGCAAAGTTACAGCCAGGATGGCCATACAGAAAACCCTGGGAAATGACGTTCTAAATCGGTGGGTTCTCTCAGCACCCCATACATTTCCCACTCTACTGAAACGAGTCCATCGACCTAGTGTTACCCGCTGGAGATGAAATTCGCTAATAAGGCCCTTGTATGAAACAGCCTGATTCCCCAGTTGTTTGGAAGCTTTGCATGAATTCCTCGCTGTTCGAGCAGAAGGAAATTCAGTCGAAAACAGTCAGTGGACTGTGAGCTTCATGTGCATATCTATGTTCAAGAAACAGTTCTGTCCACAAGACATAGTAGTCAGTAGCTGCAGGAAATCTTCGGACTCTGCTATTTTGCTGGAATAAATAGAGCGGCGAAAAGCCCACACTCGCAGCTCATTGTCCTGCAAAGTTCAGATGCTGCTATGCTCCTGTTCATTCACTACTGATGGAAAATGATTTCAGTAGCATTTTGGTTAGGACACAACCCACAGCTCTGATATATCAGACACGTTCTGTTTAAAGATAGTGTTAGGGTTAGGGCTAGCATTAGGATTATGGTAAGGAATAGCTTTCTTATTAGGGTTAGCGTTAAGGTTAAGGATAGGGATAGGGTTAGGGTTAGGTTTAGGGTTAGGGATAGGGATAGGGATAGGGTTAGGGTTAGGGTTAGGGTTAGGGTTAGGGTTAAGGATAGGGTTAGGGTTAGGGTTAGGGTTAGGCTTAGGTTTAGGGATAGGGTTAGGGTTAGGGTTAGGTTTAGGAATTGGGTTAGCGATAGGGTTAGGGTTCGGGTGTGGGTTAATGTTACAGGTAGGGTAGGTCTAGGGCTAAAGCTCGATGAGGGCCGCAGTTAGAGGAAAGTGTGTCCTAGAAGATAGTGTATTTCATAGCTGTCATAGTCCTGTGCTTTCATTGAGTCCGTTGATGACGAGAAAGCGATTCTGTAGATCCTTGCACTCAAACCCAGCAAGGTAATTGATAACAGAGCAAAATAGCTGATCATAAGTTCTGAAGAGGGTATGAGATATGGTAGAAGGCGCTCATTTCCAATTCAACTGATATGAGCACATTGATCTAGTGCTGCGTTTTTGCTTAAAGCCACACTTCCCAGGAACATGTTCATTCCCGAGTAACTTGGCAGCTTTCAAACCGTTCACTCCTGTGCTGTGTGAGAGAAAGTCACTCGAGTCGAGTAAGGGGACTGCTAGCTGCACATGCGTTGCTACGTTGAAAACACTGTGTGGTCAAAGTGAGGTAGTAGGCTGTTGCTTCTCTTCTTCCTGGGGCTACGCTTTTCTGATGGAAAAAGTACCTAGGAGAAAACTCGACTGTGGAAGCTCCTTCCCCTGCAAGGATCACAAAGTGCTATGCCAGCATTCCCTCCTTTGCTGACGGGAAATCATTTCCGGAGCTCTTGGGCTATGACACGAGCCAGAGATCCTATATTGCAGCAAGGTACTTGGACAGGATGCTGACAAGAGTACGTACTGTGTGAGACACCACTGCTTTCATCTCCTACTGCAATGAGAACGTTGATAACACGTCAAATAGTGTGGATGGCTTTTGTTGAGAACACTTTTCGCACGACTTGATATAATCCCTGGATGATGCAGGGGAGCGCAAACTCTTCACTGCTGTATTGTCAGAGTGGAATGAACGCCCTGGTAGGCCCATGCGGTACTTTTCGCTCCTTCCTCTTTGAACGCTTCACGAACGGGTGGAGTCCGAGGGACGTAGTATAGTCTCCATAGTTTCTTAGGCTACAGTCTTCTTCTCCCATCACATCTACGACTGAGATGAGAACATTGAGAAGACGTTGAACACTGAGACGGCTTTGGAAAAAAACCCGCTTCCTACGAAATTCGTTGATTCCCGAGTGATTTTGAGGCGCAAACAAATCTTCACGGACGAATTATCTTCCCCTGGGAGCCCCACAGGCTACTCTGAGATTCATATTCCCTTAGATCTTCAGAGACTTGGAGTCCAAGTCACGTAGCATGGCCTAGCGGCCTTCCAACGTCCGGATACGCTTTCCTCCCAGCACGCACAATTTGGCGAAAACAGTGGTAGCCAGGCTTACTCTAGTTCCTAGTTGGCACAGGCCTGTGCTTCCGTTCACTCATTGGTTTTGGGGAACGTGATTCCGGAACTCTCTGGCTAGCAAAGTTACAGCCAGGATGGCCATACAGAAAACCCTGTGAAATGACGTTCTAAATCGGTGGGTTCTCTCAGCACCCCATACATTTCGCACTCTACTGAAACGAGTCCATCGACCTAGTGTTACCCGCTGGAGATGAAATTCGCTAATAAGGCCCTTGTATGAAACAGCCTGATTCCCCAGTTGTTTGGAAGCTTTGCATGAATTCCTCGCTGTTCGAGCAGAAGGAAATTCAGTCGAAAACAGTCAGTGGACTGTGAGCTTCATGTGCATATCTATGTTCAAGAAACAGTTCTGTCCACAAGACATAGTAGTCAGTAGCTGCAGGAAATCTTCGGACTCTGCTATTTTGCTGGAATAAATAGAGCGGCGAAAAGCCCACACTCACAGCTCATTGTCCTGCAAAGTTCAGATGCTGCTATGCTCCTGTTCATTCACTACTGATGGAAAATGATTTCAGTAGCATTTTGGTTAGGACACAACCCACAGCTCTGATATATCAGACACGTTCTGTTTAAAGATAGTGTTAGGGTTAGGGCTAGCATTAGGATTATGGTAAGGAATAGCTTTCTTATTAGGGTTAGCGTTAAGGTTAAGGATAGGGATAGGGTTAGGGTTAGGTTTAGGGTTAGGGATAGGGATAGGGATAGGGTTAGGGTTAGGGTTAGGGTTAGGGTTAGGGTTAAGGATAGGGTTAGGGTTAGGGTTAGGGTTAGGCTTAGGTTTAGGGATAGGGTTAGGGTTAGGGTTAGGTTTAGGAATTGGGTTAGCGATAGGGTTAGGGTTCGGGTGTGGGTTAATGTTACAGGTAGGGTAGGTCTAGGGCTAAAGCTCGATGAGGGCCGCAGTTAGAGGAAAGTGTGTCCTAGAAGATAGTGTATTTCATAGCTGTCATAGTCCTGTGCTTTCATTGAGTCCGTTGATGACGAGAAAGCGATTCTGTAGATCCTTGCACTCAAACCCAGCAAGGTAATTGATAACAGAGCAAAATAGCTGATCATAAGTTCTGAAGAGGGTATGAGATATGGTAGAAGGCGCTGATTTCCAATTCAACTGATATGAGCACATTGATCTAGTGCTGCGTTTTTGCTTAAAGCCACACTTCCCAGGAACATGTTCATTCCCGAGTAACTTGGCAGCTTTCAAACCGTTCACTCCTGTGCTGTGTGAGAGAAAGTCACTCGAGTCGAGTAAGGGGACTGCTAGCTGCACATGCGTTGCTACGTTGAAAACACTGTGTGGTCAAAGTGAGGTAGTAGGCTGTTGCTTCTCTTCTTCCTGGGGCTACGCTTTTCTGATGGAAAAAGTACCTAGGAGAAAACTCGACTGTGGAAGCTCCTTCCCCTGCAAGGATCACAAAGTGCTATGCCAGCATTCCCTCCTTTGCTGACGGGAAATCATTTCCGGAGCTCTTGGGCTATGACACGAGCCAGAGATCCTATATTGCAGCAAGGTACTTGGACAGGATGCTGACAAGAGTATGTACTGTGTGAGACACCACTGCTTTCATCTCCTACTGCAATGAGAACGTTGATAACACGTCAAATAGTGTGGATGGCTTTTGTTGAGAACACTTTTCGCACGACTTGATATAATCCCTGGATGATGCAGGGGAGCGCAAACTCTTCACTGCTGTATTGTCAGAGTGGAATGAACGCCCTGGTAGGCCCATGCGGTACTTTTCGCTCCTTCCTCCTTGAACGCTTCACGAACGGGTGGAGTCCGAGGGACGTAGTATAGTCTCCATAGTTTCTTAGGCTACAGTCTTCTTCTCCCATCACATCTACGACTGAGATGAGAACATTGAGAAGACGTTGAACACTGAGACGGCTTTGGAAAAAAACCCGCTTCCTACAAAATTCGTTGATTCCCGAGTGATTTTGAGGCGCAAACAAATCTTCACGGACGAATTATCTTCCCCTGGGAGCCCCACAGGCTACTCTGAGATTCATATTCCCTTAGATCTTCAGAGACTTGGAGTCCAAGTCACGTAGCATGGCCTAGCGGCCTTCCAACGTCCGCATACGCTTTCCTCCCAGCACGCACAATTTGGCGAAAACAGTGGTAGCCAGGCTTACTCTAGTTCCTAGTTGGCACAGGCCTGTGCTTCCGTTCACTCATTGGTTTTGGGGAACGTGATTCCGGAACTCTCTGGCTAGCAAAGTTACAGCCAGGATGGCCATACAGAAAACCCTGTGAAATGACGTTCTAAATCGGTGGGTTCTCTCAGCACCCCATACATTTCCCACTCTACTGAAACGAGTCCATCGACCTAGTGTTACCCGCTGGAGATGAAATTCGCTAATAAGGCCCTTGTATGAAACAGCCTGATTCCCCAGTTGTTTGGAAGCTTTGCATGAATTCCTCGCTGTTCGAGCAGAAGGAAATTCAGTCGAAAACAGTCAGTGGACTGTGAGCTTCATGTGCATATCTATGTTCAAGAAACAGTTCTGTCCACAAGACATAGTAGTCAGTAGCTGCAGGAAATCTTCGGACTCTGCTATTTTGCTGGAATAAATAGAGCGGCGAAAAGCCCACACTCGCAGCTCATTGTCCTGCAAAGTTCAGATGCTGCTATGCTCCTGTTCATTCACTACTGATGGAAAATGATTTCAGTAGCATTTTGGTTAGGACACAACCCACAGCTCTGATATATCAGACACGTTCTGTTTAAAGATAGTGTTAGGGTTAGGGCTAGCATTAGGATTATGGTAAGGAATAGCTTTCTTATTAGGGTTAGCGTTAAGGTTAAGGATAGGGATAGGGTTAGGGTTAGGTTTAGGGTTAGGGATAGGGATAGGGATAGGGTTAGGGTTAGGGTTAGGGTTAGGGTTAGGGTTAAGGATAGGGTTAGGGTTAGGGTTAGGGTTAGGCTTAGGTTTAGGGAAAGGGTTAGGGTTAGGGTTAGGTTTAGGAATTGGGTTAGCGATAGGGTTAGGGTTCGGGTGTGGGTTAATGTTACAGGTAGGGTAGGTCTAGGGCTAAAGCTCGATGAGGGCCGCAGTTAGAGGAAAGTGTGTCCTAGAAGATAGTGTATTTCATAGCTGTCATAGTCCTGTGCTTTCATTGAGTCCGTTGATGACGAGAAAGCGATTCTGTAGATCCTTGCACTCAAACCCAGCAAGGTAATTGATAACAGAGCAAAATAGCTGATCATAAGTTCTGAAGAGGGTATGAGATATGGTAGAAGGCGCTCATTTCCAATTCAACTGATATGAGCACATTGATCTAGTGCTGCGTTTTTGCTTAAAGCCACACTTCCCAGGAACATGTTCATTCCCGAGTAACTTGGCAGCTTTCAAACCGTTCACTCCTGTGCTGTGTGAGAGAAAGTCACTCGAGTCGAGTAAGGGGACTGCTAGCTGCACATGCGTTGCTACGTTGAAAACACTGTGTGGTCAAAGTGAGGTAGTAGGCTGTTGCTTCTCTTCTTCCTGGGGCTACGCTTTTCTGATGGAAAAAGTACCTAGGAGAAAACTCGACTGTGGAAGCTCCTTCCCCTGCAAGGATCACAAAGTGCTATGCCAGCATTCCCTCCTTTGCTGACGGGAAATCATTTCCGGAGCTCTTGGGCTATGACACGAGCCAGAGATCCTATATTGCAGCAAGGTACTTGGACAGGATGCTGACAAGAGTACGTAATGTGTGAGACACCACTGCTTTCATCTCCTACTGCAATGAGAACGTTGATAACACGTCAAATAGTGTGGATGGCTTTTGTTGAGAACACTTTTCGCACGACTTGATATAATCCCTGGATGATGCAGGGGAGCGCAAACTCTTCACTGCTGTATTGTCAGAGTGGAATGAACGCCCTGGTAGGCCCATGCGGTACTTTTCGCTCCTTCCTCCTTGAACGCTTCACGAACGGGTGGAGTCCGAGGGACGTAGTATAGTCTCCATAGTTTCTTAGGCTACAGTCTTCTTCTCCCATCACATCTACGACTGAGATGAGAACATTGAGAAGACGTTGAACACTGAGACGGCTTTGGAAAAAAACCCGCTTCCTACGAAATTCGTTGATTCCCGAGTGATTTTGAGGCGCAAACAAATCTTCACGGACGAATTATCTTCCCCTGGGAGCCCCACAGGCTACTCTGAGATTCATATTCCCTTAGATCTTCCGAGACTTGGAGTCCAAGTCACGTAGCATGGCCTAGCGGCCTTCCAACGTCCGGATACGCTTTCCTCCCAGCACGCACAATTTGGCGAAAACAGTGGTAGCCAGGCTTACTCTAGTTCCTAGTTGGCACAGGCCTGTGCTTCCGTTCACTCATTGGTTTTGGGGAACGTGATTCCGGAACTCTCTGGCTAGCAAAGTTACAGCCAGGATGGCCATACAGAAAACCCTGTGAAATGACGTTCTAAATCGGTGGGTTCTCTCAGCACCCCATACATTTCGCACTCTACTGAAACGAGTCCATCGACCTAGTGTTACCCGCTGGAGATGAAATTCGCTAATAAGGCCCTTGTATGAAACAGCCTGATTCCCCAGTTGTTTGGAAGCTTTGCATGAATTCCTCGCTGTTCGAGCAGAAGGAAATTCAGTCGAAAACAGTCAGTGGACTGTGAGCTTCATGTGCATATCTATGTTCAAGAAACAGTTCTGTCCACAAGACATAGTAGTCAGTAGCTGCAGGAAATCTTCGGACTCTGCTATTTTGCTGGAATAAATAGAGCGGCGAAAAGCCCACACTCGCAGCTCATTGTCCTGCAAAGTTCAGATGCTGCTATGCTCCTGTTCATTCACTACTGATGGAAAATGATTTCAGTAGCATTTTGGTTAGGACACAACCCACAGCTCTGATATATCAGACACGTTCTGTTTAAAGATAGTGTTAGGGTTAGGGCTAGCATTAGGATTATGGTAAGGAATAGCTTTCTTATTAGGGTTAGCGTTAAGGTTAAGGATAGGGATAGGGTTAGGGTTAGGTTTAGGGTTAGGGATAGGGATAGGGATAGGGTTAGGGTTAGGGTTAGGGTTAGGGTTAGGGTTAAGGATAGGGTTAGGGTTAGGGTTAGGGTTAGGCTTAGGTTTAGGGATAGGGTTAGGGTTAGGGTTAGGTTTAGGAATTGGGTTAGCGATAGGGTTAGGGTTCGGGTGTGGGTTAATGTTACAGGTAGGGTAGGTCTAGGGCTAAAGCTCGATGAGGGCCGCAGTTAGAGGAAAGTGTGTCCTAGAAGATAGTGTATTTCATAGCTGTCATAGTCCTGTGCTTTCATTGAGTCCGTTGATGACGAGAAAGCGATTCTGTAGATCCTTGCACTCAAACCCAGCAAGGTAATTGATAACAGAGCAAAATAGCTGATCATAAGTTCTGAAGAGGGTATGAGATATGGTAGAAGGCGCTCATTTCCAATTCAACTGATATGAGCACATTGATCTAGTGCTGCGTTTTTGCTTAAAGCCACACTTCCCAGGAACATGTTCATTCCCGAGTAACTTGGCAGCTTTCAAACCGTTCACTCCTGTGCTGTGTGAGAGAAAGTCACTCGAGTCGAGTAAGGGGACTGCTAGCTGCACATGCGTTGCTACGTTGAAAACACTGTGTGGTCAAAGTGAGGTAGTAGGCTGTTGCTTCTCTTCTTCCTGGGGCTACGCTTTTCTGATGGAAAAAGTACCTAGGAGAAAACTCGACTGTGGAAGCTCCTTCCCCTGCAAGGATCACAAAGTGCTATGCCAGCATTCCCTCCTTTGCTGACGGGAAATCATTTCCGGAGCTCTTGGGCTATGACACGAGCCAGAGATCCTATATTGCAGCAAGGTACTTGGACAGGATGCTGACAAGAGTACGTACTGTGTGAGACACCACTGCTTTCATCTCCTACTGCAATGAGAACGTTGATAACACGTCAAATAGTGTGGATGGCTTTTGTTGAGAACACTTTTCGCACGACTTGATATAATCCCTGGATGATGCAGGGGAGCGCAAACTCTTCACTGCTGTATTGTCAGAGTGGAATGAACGCCCTGGTAGGCCCATGCGGTACTTTTCGCTCCTTCCTCCTTGAACGCTTCACGAACGGGTGGAGTCCGAGGGACGTAGTATAGTCTCCATAGTTTCTTAGGCTACAGTCTTCTTCTCCCATCACATCTACGACTGAGATGAGAACATTGAGAAGACGTTGAACACTGAGACGGCTTTGGAAAAAAACCCGCTTCCTACGAAATTCGTTGATTCCCGAGTGATTTTGAGGCGCAAACAAATCTTCACGGACGAATTATCTTCCCCTGGGAGCCCCACAGGCTACTCTGAGATTCATATTCCCTTAGATCTTCAGAGACTTGGAGTCCAAGTCACGTAGCATGGCCTAGCGGCCTTCCAACGTCCGGATACGCTTTCCTCCCAGCACGCACAATTTGGCGAAAACAGTGGTAGCCAGGCTTACTCTAGTTCCTAGTTGGCACAGGCCTGTGCTTCCGTTCACTCATTGGTTTTGGGGAACGTGATTCCGGAACTCTCTGGCTAGCAAAGTTACAGCCAGGATGGCCATACAGAAAACCCTGTGAAATGACGTTCTAAATCGGTGGGTTCTCTCAGCACCCCATACATTTCGCACTCTACTGAAACGAGTCCATCGACCTAGTGTTACCCGCTGGAGATGAAATTCGCTAATAAGGCCCTTGTATGAAACAGCCTGATTCCCCAGTTGTTTGGAAGCTTTGCATGAATTCCTCGCTGTTCGAGCAGAAGGAAATTCAGTCGAAAACAGTCAGTGGACTGTGAGCTTCATGTGCATATCTATGTTCAAGAAACAGTTCTGTCCACAAGACATAGTAGTCAGTAGCTGCAGGAAATCTTCGGACTCTGCTATTTTGCTGGAATAAATAGAGCGGCGAAAAGCCCACACTCGCAGCTCATTGTCCTGCAAAGTTCAGATGCTGCTATGCTCCTGTTCATTCACTACTGATGGAAAATGATTTCAGTAGCATTTTGGTTAGGACACAACCCACAGCTCTGATATATCAGACACGTTCTGTTTAAAGATAGTGTTAGGGTTAGGGCTAGCATTAGGATTATGGTAAGGAATAGCTTTCTTATTAGGGTTAGCGTTAAGGTTAAGGATAGGGATAGGGTTAGGGTTAGGTTTAGGGTTAGGGATAGGGATAGGGATAGGGTTAGGGTTAGGGTTAGGGTTAGGGTTAGGGTTAAGGATAGGGTTAGGGTTAGGGTTAGGGTTAGGCTTAGGTTTAGGGATAGGGTTAGGGTTAGGGTTAGGTTTAGGAATTGGGTTAGCGATAGGGTTAGGGTTCGGGTGTGGGTTAATGTTACAGGTAGGGTAGGTCTAGGGCTAAAGCTCGATGAGGGCCGCAGTTAGAGGAAAGTGTGTCCTAGAAGATAGTGTATTTCATAGCTGTCATAGTCCTGTGCTTTCATTGAGTCCGTTGATGACGAGAAAGCGATTCTGTAGATCCTTGCACTCAAACCCAGCAAGGTAATTGATAACAGAGCAAAATAGCTGATCATAAGTTCTGAAGAGGGTATGAGATATGGTAGAAGGCGCTCATTTCCAATTCAACTGATATGAGCACATTGATCTAGTGCTGCGTTTTTGCTTAAAGCCACACTTCCCAGGAACATGTTCATTCCCGAGTAACTTGGCAGCTTTCAAACCGTTCACTCCTGTGCTGTGTGAGAGAAAGTCACTCGAGTCGAGTAAGGGGACTGCTAGCTGCACATGCGTTGCTACGTTGAAAACACTGTGTGGTCAAAGTGAGGTAGTAGGCTGTTGCTTCTCTTCTTCCTGGGGCTACGCTTTTCTGATGGAAAAAGTACCTAGGAGAAAACTCGACTGTGGAAGCTCCTTCCCCTGCAAGGATCACAAAGTGCTATGCCAGCATTCCCTCCTTTGCTGACGGGAAATCATTTCCGGAGCTCTTGGGCTATGACACGAGCCAGAGATCCTATATTGCAGCAAGGTACTTGGACAGGATGCTGACAAGAGTACGTACTGTGTGAGACACCACTGCTTTCATCTCCTACTGCAATGAGAACGTTGATAACACGTCAAATAGTGTGGATGGCTTTTGTTGAGAACACTTTTCGCACGACTTGATATAATCCCTGGATGATGCAGGGGAGCGCAAACTCTTCACTGCTGTATTGTCAGAGTGGAATGAACGCCCTGGTAGGCCCATGCGGTACTTTTCGCTCCTTCCTCCTTGAACGCTTCACGAACGGGTGGAGTCCGAGGGACGTAGTATAGTCTCCATAGTTTCTTAGGCTACAGTCTTCTTCTCCCATCACATCTACGACTGAGATGAGAACATTGAGAAGACGTTGAACACTGAGACGGCTTTGGAAAAAAACCCGCTTCCTACGAAATTCGTTGATTCCCGAGTGATTTTGAGGCGCAAACAAATCTTCACGGACGAATTATCTTCCCCTGGGAGCCCCACAGGCTACTCTGAGATTCATATTCCCTTAGATCTTCAGAGACTTGGAGTCCAAGTCACGTAGCATGGCCTAGCGGCCTTCCAACGTCCGGATACGCTTTCCTCCCAGCACGCACAATTTGGCGAAAACAGTGGTAGCCAGGCTTACTCTAGTTCCTAGTTGGCACAGGCCTGTGCTTCCGTTCACTCATTGGTTTTGGGGAACGTGATTCCGGAACTCTCTGGCTAGCAAAGTTACAGCCAGGATGGCCATACAGAAAACCCTGTGAAATGACGTTCTAAATCGGTGGGTTCTCTCAGCACCCCATACATTTCGCACTCTACTGAAACGAGTCCATCGACCTAGTGTTACCCGCTGGAGATGAAATTCGCTAATAAGGCCCTTGTATGAAACAGCCTGATTCCCCAGTTGTTTGGAAGCTTTGCATGAATTCCTCGCTGTTCGAGCAGAAGGAAATTCAGTCGAAAACAGTCAGTGGACTGTGAGCTTCATGTGCATATCTATGTTCAAGAAACAGTTCTGTCCACAAGACATAGTAGTCAGTAGCTGCAGGAAATCTTCGGACTCTGCTATTTTGCTGGAATAAATAGAGCGGCGAAAAGCCCACACTCGCAGCTCATTGTCCTGCAAAGTTCAGATGCTGCTATGCTCCTGTTCATTCACTACTGATGGAAAATGATTTCAGTAGCATTTTGGTTAGGACACAACCCACAGCTCTGATATATCAGACACGTTCTGTTTAAAGATAGTGTTAGGGTTAGGGCTAGCATTAGGATTATGGTAAGGAATAGCTTTCTTATTAGGGTTAGCGTTAAGGTTAAGGATAGGGATAGGGTTAGGGTTAGGTTTAGGGTTAGGGATAGGGATAGGGATAGGGTTAGGGTTAGGGTTAGGGTTAGGGTTAGGGTTAGGGTTAATGATAGGGTTAGGGTTAGGGTTAGGGTTAGGCTTAGGTTTAGGGATAGGGTTAGGGTTAGGGTTAGGTTTAGGAATTGGGTTAGCGATAGGGTTAGGGTTCGGGTGTGGGTTAATGTTACAGGTAGGGTAGGTCTAGGGCTAAAGCTCGATGAGGGCCGCAGTTAGAGGAAAGTGTGTCCTAGAAGATAGTGTATTTCATAGCTGTCATAGTCCTGTGCTTTCATTGAGTCCGTTGATGACGAGAAAGCGATTCTGTAGATCCTTGCACTCAAACCCAGCAAGGTAATTGATAACAGAGCAAAATAGCTGATGATAAGTTCTGAAGAGGGTATGAGATATGGTAGAAGGCGCTCATTTCCAATTCAACTGATATGAGCACATTGATCTAGTGCTGCGTTTTTGCTTAAAGCCACACTTCCCAGGAACATGTTCATTCCCGAGTAACTTGGCAGCTTTCAAACCGTTCACTCCTGTGCTGTGTGAGAGAAAGTCACTCGAGTCGAGTAAGGGGACTGCTAGCTGCACATGCGTTGCTACGTTGAAAACACTGTGTGGTCAAAGTGAGGTAGTAGGCTGTTGCTTCTCTTCTTCCTGGGGCTACGCTTTTCTGATGGAAAAAGTACCTAGGAGAAAACTCGACTGTGGAAGCTCCTTCCCCTGCAAGGATCACAAAGTGCTATGCCAGCATTCCCTCCTTTGCTGACGGGAAATCATTTCCGGAGCTCTTGGGCTATGACACGAGCCAGAGATCCTATATTGCAGCAAGGTACTTGGACAGGATGCTGACAAGAGTACGTACTGTGTGAGACACCACTGCTTTCATCTCCTACTGCAATGAGAACGTTGATAACACGTCAAATAGTGTGGATGGCTTTTGTTGAGAACACTTTTCGCACGACTTGATATAATCCCTGAATGATGCAGGGGAGCGCAAACTCTTCACTGCTGTATTGTCAGAGTGGAATGAATGCCCTGGTAGGCCCATGCGGTACTTTTTGCTCCTTCCTCCTTGAACGCTTCACGATCGGGTGGAGTCCGAGGGACGTAGTATAGTCTCCATAGTTTCTTAGGCTACAGTCTTCTTCTCCCATCACATCTACGACTGAGATGAGAACATTGAGAAGACGTTGAACACTGAGACGGCTTTGGAAAAAAACCCGCTTCCTACGAAATTCGTTGATTCCCGAGTGATTTTGAGGCGCAAACAAATCTTCACGGACGAATTATCTTCCCCTGGGAGCCCCACAGGCTACTCTGAGATTCATATTCCCTTAGATCTTCAGAGACTTGGAGTCCAAGTCACGTAGCATGGCCTAGCGGCCTTCCAACGTCCGGATACGCTTTCCTCCCAGCACGCACAATTTGGCGAAAACAGTGGTAGCCAGGCTTACTCTAGTTCCTAGTTGGCACAGGCCTGTGCTTCCGTTCACTCATTGGTTTTGGGGAACGTGATTCCGGAACTCTCTGGCTAGCAAAGTTACAGCCAGGATGGCCATACAGAAAACCCTGTGAAATGACGTTCTAAATCGGTGGGTTCTCTCAGCACCCCATACATTTCGCACTCTACTGAAACGAGTCCATCGACCTAGTGTTACCCGCTGGAGATGAAATTCGCTAATAAGGCCCTTGTATGAAACAGCCTGATTCCCCAGTTGTTTGGAAGCTTTGCATGAATTCCTCGCTGTTCGAGCAGAAGGAAATTCAGTCGAAAACAGTCAGTGGACTGTGAGCTTCATGTGCATATCTATGTTCAAGAAACAGTTCTGTCCACAAGACATAGTAGTCAGTAGCTGCAGGAAATCTTCGGACTCTGCTATTTTGCTGGAATAAATAGAGCGGCGAAAAGCCCACACTCGCAGCTCATTGTCCTGCAAAGTTCAGATGCTGCTATGCTCCTGTTCATTCACTACTGATGGAAAATGATTTCAGTAGCATTTTGGTTAGGACACAACCCACAGCTCTGATATATCAGACACGTTCTGTTTAAAGATAGTGTTAGGGTTAGGGCTAGCATTAGGATTATGGTAAGGAATAGCTTTCTTATTAGGGTTAGCGTTAAGGTTAAGGATAGGGATAGGGTTAGGGTTAGGTTTAGGGTTAGGGATAGGGATAGGGATAGGGTTAGGGTTAGGGTTAGGGTTAGGGTTAGGGTTAGGGATAGGGTTAGGGTTAGGGTTAGGGTTAGGCTTAGGTTTAGGGAAAGGGTTAGGGTTAGGGTTAGGTTTAGGAATTGGGTTAGCGATAGGGTTAGGGTTCGGGTGTGGGTTAATGTTACAGGTAGGGTAGGTCTAGGGCTAAAGCTCGATGAGGGCCGCAGTTAGAGGAAAGTGTGTCCTAGAAGATAGTGTATTTCATAGCTGTCATAGTCCTGTGCTTTCATTGAGTCCGTTGATGACGAGAAAGCGATTCTGTAGATCCTTGCACTCAAACCCAGCAAGGTAATTGATAACAGAGCAAAATAGCTGATGATAAGTTCTGAAGAGGGTATGAGATATGGTAGAAGGCGCTCATTTCCAATTCAACTGATATGAGCACATTGATCTAGTGCTGCGTTTTTGCTTAAAGCCACACTTCCCAGGAACATGTTCATTCCCGAGTAACTTGGCAGCTTTCAAACCGTTCACTCCTGTGCTGTGTGAGAGAAAGTCACTCGAGTCGAGTAAGGGGACTGCTAGCTGCACATGCGTTGCTACGTTGAAAACACTGTGTGGTCAAAGTGAGGTAGTAGGCTGTTGCTTCTCTTCTTCCTGGGGCTACGCTTTTCTGATGGAAAAAGTACCTAGGAGAAAACTCGACTGTGGAAGCTCCTTCCCCTGCAAGGATCACAAAGTGCTATGCCAGCATTCCCTCCTTTGCTGACGGGAAATCATTTCCGGAGCTCTTGGGCTATGACACGAGCCAGAGATCCTATATTGCAGCAAGGTACTTGGACAGGATGCTGACAAGAGTACGTACTGTGTGAGACACCACTGCTTTCATCTCCTACTGCAATGAGAACGTTGATAACACGTCAAATAGTGTGGATGGCTTTTGTTGAGAACACTTTTCGCACGACTTGATATAATCCCTGGATGATGCAGGGGAGCGCAAACTCTTCACTGCTGTATTGTCAGAGTGGAATGAACGCCCTGGTAGGCCCATGCGGTACTTTTCGCTCCTTCCTCCTTGAACGCTTCACGAACGGGTGGAGTCCGAGGGACGTAGTATAGTCTCCATAGTTTCTTAGGCTACAGTCTTCTTCTCCCATCACATCTACGACTGAGATGAGAACATTGAGAAGACGTTGAACACTGAGACGGCTTTGGAAAAAAACCCGCTTCCTACGAAATTCGTTGATTCCCGAGTGATTTTGAGGCGCAAACAAATCTTCACGGACGAATTATCTTCCCCTGGGAGCCCCACAGGCTACTCTGAGATTCATATTCCCTTAGATCTTCAGAGACTTGGAGTCCAAGTCACGTAGCATGGCCTAGCGGCCTTCCAACGTCCGGATACACTTTCCTCCCAGCACGCACAATTTGGCGAAAACAGTGGTAGCCAGGCTTACTCTAGTTCCTAGTTGGCACAGGCCTGTGCTTCCGTTCACTCATTGGTTTTGGGGAACGTGATTCCGGAACTCTCTGGCTAGCAAAGTTACAGCCAGGATGGCCATACAGAAAACCCTGTGAAATGACGTTCTAAATCGGTGGGTTCTCTCAGCACCCCATACATTTCGCACTCTACTGAAACGAGTCCATCGACCTAGTGTTACCCGCTGGAGATGAAATTCGCTAATAAGGCCCTTGTATGAAACAGCCTGATTCCCCAGTTGTTTGGAAGCTTTGCATGAATTCCTCGCTGTTCGAGCAGAAGGAAATTCAGTCGAAAACAGTCAGTGGACTGTGAGCTTCATGTGCATATCTATGTTCAAGAAACAGTTCTGTCCACAAGACATAGTAGTCAGTAGCTGCAGGAAATCTTCGGACTCTGCTATTTTGCTGGAATAAATAGAGCGGCGAAAAGCCCACACTCGCAGCTCATTGTCCTGCAAAGTTCAGATGCTGCTATGCTCCTGTTCATTCACTACTGATGGAAAATGATTTCAGTAGCATTTTGGTTAGGACACAACCCACAGCTCTGATATATCAGACACGTTCTGTTTAAAGATAGTGTTAGGGTTAGGGCTAGCATTAGGATTATGGTAAGGAATAGCTTTCTTATTAGGGTTAGCGTTAAGGTTAAGGATAGGGATAGGGTTAGGGTTAGGTTTAGGGTTAGGGATAGGGATAGGGATAGGGTTAGGGTTAGGGTTAGGGTTAGGGTTAGGGTTAGGGATAGGGTTAGGGTTAGGGTTAGGGTTAGGCTTAGGTTTAGGGAAAGGGTTAGGGTTAGGGTTAGGTTTAGGAATTGGGTTAGCGATAGGGTTAGGGTTCGGGTGTGGGTTAATGTTACAGGTAGGGTAGGTCTAGGGCTAAAGCTCGATGAGGGCCGCAGTTAGAGGAAAGTGTGTCCTAGAAGATAGTGTATTTCATAGCTGTCATAGTCCTGTGCTTTCATTGAGTCCGTTGATGACGAGAAAGCGATTCTGTAGATCCTTGCACTCAAACCCAGCAAGGTAATTGATAACAGAGCAAAATAGCTGATGATAAGTTCTGAAGAGGGTATGAGATATGGTAGAAGGCGCTCATTTCCAATTCAACTGATATGAGCACATTGATCTAGTGCTGCGTTTTTGCTTAAAGCCACACTTCCCAGGAACATGTTCATTCCCGAGTAACTTGGCAGCTTTCAAACCGTTCACTCCTGTGCTGTGTGAGAGAAAGTCACTCGAGTCGAGTAAGGGGACTGCTAGCTGCACATGCGTTGCTACGTTGAAAACACTGTGTGGTCAAAGTGAGGTAGTAGGCTGTTGCTTCTCTTCTTCCTGGGGCTACGCTTTTCTGATGGAAAAAGTACCTAGGAGAAAACTCGACTGTGGAAGCTCCTTCCCCTGCAAGGATCACAAAGTGCTATGCCAGCATTCCCTCCTTTGCTGACGGGAAATCATTTCCGGAGCTCTTGGGCTATGACACGAGCCAGAGATCCTATATTGCAGCAAGGTACTTGGACAGGATGCTGACAAGAGTACGTACTGTGTGAGACACCACTGCTTTCATCTCCTACTGCAATGAGAACGTTGATAACACGTCAAATAGTGTGGATGGCTTTTGTTGAGAACACTTTTCGCACGACTTGATATAATCCCTGGATGATGCAGGGGAGCGCAAACTCTTCACTGCTGTATTGTCAGAGTGGAATGAACGCCCTGGTAGGCCCATGCGGTACTTTTCGCTCCTTCCTCCTTGAACGCTTCACGAACGGGTGGAGTCCGAGGGACGTAGTATAGTCTCCATAGTTTCTTAGGCTACAGTCTTCTTCTCCCATCACATCTACGACTGAGATGAGAACATTGAGAAGACGTTGAACACTGAGACGGCTTTGGAAAAAAACCCGCTTCCTACGAAATTCGTTGATTCCCGAGTGATTTTGAGGCGCAAACAAATCTTCACGGACGAATTATCTTCCCCTGGGAGCCCCACAGGCTACTCTGAGATTCATATTCCCTTAGATCTTCAGAGACTTGGAGTCCAAGTCACGTAGCATGGCCTAGCGGCCTTCCAACGTCCGGATACGCTTTCCTCCCAGCACGCACAATTTGGCGAAAACAGTGGTAGCCAGGCTTACTCTAGTTCCTAGTTGGCACAGGCCTGTGCTTCCGTTCACTCATTGGTTTTGGGGAACGTGATTCCGGAACTCTCTGGCTAGCAAAGTTACAGCCAGGATGGCCATACAGAAAACCCTGTGAAATGACGTTCTAAATCGGTGGGTTCTCTCAGCACCCCATACATTTCGCACTCTACTGAAACGAGTCCATCGACCTAGTGTTACCCGCTGGAGATGAAATTCGCTAATAAGGCCCTTGTATGAAACAGCCTGATTCCCCAGTTGTTTGGAAGCTTTGCATGAATTCCTCGCTGTTCGAGCAGAAGGAAATTCAGTCGAAAACAGTCAGTGGACTGTGAGCTTCATGTGCATATCTATGTTCAAGAAACAGTTCTGTCCACAAGACATAGTAGTCAGTAGCTGCAGGAAATCTTCGGACTCTGCTATTTTGCTGGAATAAATAGAGCGGCGAAAAGCCCACACTCGCAGCTCATTGTCCTGCAAAGTTCAGATGCTGCTATGCTCCTGTTCATTCACTACTGATGGAAAATGATTTCAGTAGCATTTTGGTTAGGACACAACCCACAGCTCTGATATATCAGACACGTTCTGTTTAAAGATAGTGTTAGGGTTAGGGCTAGCATTAGGATTATGGTAAGGAATAGCTTTCTTATTAGGGTTAGCGTTAAGGTTAAGGATAGGGATAGGGTTAGGGTTAGGTTTAGGGTTAGGGATAGGGATAGGGATAGGGTTAGGGTTAGGGTTAGGGTTAGGGTTAGGGTTAAGGATAGGGTTAGGGTTAGGGTTAGGGTTAGGCTTAGGTTTAGGGATAGGGTTAGGGTTAGGGTTAGGTTTAGGAATTGGGTTAGCGATAGGGTTAGGGTTCGGGTGTGGGTTAATGTTACAGGTAGGGTAGGTCTAGGGCTAAAGCTCGATGAGGGCCGCAGTTAGAGGAAAGTGTGTCCTAGAAGATAGTGTATTTCATAGCTGTCATAGTCCTGTGCTTTCATTGAGTCCGTTGATGACGAGAAAGCGATTCTGTAGATCCTTGCACTCAAACCCAGCAAGGTAATTGATAACAGAGCAAAATAGCTGATGATAAGTTCTGAAGAGGGTATGAGATATGGTAGAAGGCGCTCATTTCCAATTCAACTGATATGAGCACATTGATCTAGTGCTGCGTTTTTGCTTAAAGCCACACTTCCCAGGAACATGTTCATTCCCGAGTAACTTGGCAGCTTTCAAACCGTTCACTCCTGTGCTGTGTGAGAGAAAGTCACTCGAGTCGAGTAAGGGGACTGCTAGCTGCACATGCGTTGCTACGTTGAAAACACTGTGTGGTCAAAGTGAGGTAGTAGGCTGTTGCTTCTCTTCTTCCTGGGGCTACGCTTTTCTGATGGAAAAAGTACCTAGGAGAAAACTCGACTGTGGAAGCTCCTTCCCCTGCAAGGATCACAAAGTGCTATGCCAGCATTCCCTCCTTTGCTGACGGGAAATCATTTCCGGAGCTCTTGGGCTATGACACGAGCCAGAGATCCTATATTGCAGCAAGGTACTTGGACAGGATGCTGACAAGAGTACGTACTGTGTGAGACACCACTGCTTTCATCTCCTACTGCAATGAGAACGTTGATAACACGTCAAATAGTGTGGATGGCTTTTGTTGAGAACACTTTTCGCACGACTTGATATAATCACTGAATGATGCAGGGGAGCGCAAACTCTTCACTGCTGTATTGTCAGAGTGGAATGAACGCCCTGGTAGGCCCATGCGGTACTTTTCGCTCCTTCCTCCTTGAACGCTTCACGATCGGGTGGAATCCGAGGGACGTAGTATAGTCTCCATAGTTTCTTAGGCTACAGTCTTCTTCTCCCATCACATCTACGACTGAGATGAGAACATTGAGAAGACGTTGAACACTGAGACGGCTTTGGAAAAAAACCCGCTTCCTACGAAATTCGTTGATTCCCGAGTGATTTTGAGGCGCAAACAAATCTTCACGGACGAATTATCTTCCCCTGGGAGCCCCACAGGCTACTCTGAGATTCATATTCCCTTAGATCTTCAGAGACTTGGAGTCCAAGTCACGTAGCATGGCCTAGCGGCCTTCCAACGTCCGGATACGCTTTCCTCCCAGCACGCACAATTTGGCGAAAACAGTGGTAGCCAGGCTTACTCTAGTTCCTAGTTGGCACAGGCCTGTGCTTCCGTTCACTCATTGGTTTTGGGGAACGTGATTCCGGAACTCTCTGGCTAGCAAAGTTACAGCCAGGATGGCCATACAGAAAACCCTGTGAAATGACGTTCTAAATCGGTGGGTTCTCTCAGCACCCCATACATTTCGCACTCTACTGAAACGAGTCCATCGACCTAGTGTTACCCGCTGGAGATGAAATTCGCTAATAAGGCCCTTGTATGAAACAGCCTGATTCCCCAGTTGTTTGGAAGCTTTGCATGAATTCCTCGCTGTTCGAGCAGAAGGAAATTCAGTCGAAAACAGTCAGTGGACTGTGAGCTTCATGTGCATATCTATGTTCAAGAAACAGTTCTGTCCACAAGACATAGTAGTCAGTAGCTGCAGGAAATCTTCGGACTCTGCTATTTTGCTGGAATAAATAGAGCGGCGAAAAGCCCACACTCGCAGCTCATTGTCCTGCAAAGTTCAGATGCTGCTATGCTCCTGTTCATTCACTACTGATGGAAAATGATTTCAGTAGCATTTTGGTTAGGACACAACCCACAGCTCTGATATATCAGACACGTTCTGTTTAAAGATAGTGTTAGGGTTAGGGCTAGCATTAGGATTATGGTAAGGAATAGCTTTCTTATTAGGGTTAGCGTTAAGGTTAAGGATAGGGATAGGGTTAGGGTTAGGTTTAGGGTTAGGGATAGGGATAGGGATAGGGTTAGGGTTAGGGTTAGGGTTAGGGTTAGGGTTAGGGATAGGGTTAGGGTTAGGGTTAGGGTTAGGCTTAGGTTTAGGGAAAGGGTTAGGGTTAGGGTTAGGTTTAGGAATTGGGTTAGCGATAGGGTTAGGGTTCGGGTGTGGGTTAATGTTACAGGTAGGGTAGGTCTAGGGCTAAAGCTCGATGAGGGCCGCAGTTAGAGGAAAGTGTGTCCTAGAAGATAGTGTATTTCATAGCTGTCATAGTCCTGTGCTTTCATTGAGTCCGTTGATGACGAGAAAGCGATTCTGTAGATCCTTGCACTCAAACCCAGCAAGGTAATTGATAACAGAGCAAAATAGCTGATGATAAGTTCTGAAGAGGGTATGAGATATGGTAGAAGGCGCTCATTTCCAATTCAACTGATATGAGCACATTGATCTAGTGCTGCGTTTTTGCTTAAAGCCACACTTCCCAGGAACATGTTCATTCCCGAGTAACTTGGCAGCTTTCAAACCGTTCACTCCTGTGCTGTGTGAGAGAAAGTCACTCGAGTCGAGTAAGGGGACTGCTAGCTGCACATGCGTTGCTACGTTGAAAACACTGTGTGGTCAAAGTGAGGTAGTAGGCTGTTGCTTCTCTTCTTCCTGGGGCTACGCTTTTCTGATGGAAAAAGTACCTAGGAGAAATCTCGACTGTGGAAGCTCCTTCCCCTGCAAGGATCACAAAGTGCTATGCCAGCATTCCCTCCTTTGCTGACGGGAAATCATTTCCGGAGCTCTTGGGCTATGACACGAGCCAGAGATCCTATATTGCAGCAAGGTACTTGGACAGGATGCTGACAAGAGTACGTACTGTGTGAGACACCACTGCTTTCATCTCCTACTGCAATGAGAACGTTGATAACACGTCAAATAGTGTGGATGGCTTTTGTTGAGAACACTTTTCGCACGACTTGATATAATCCCTGGATGATGCAGGGGAGCGCAAACTCTTCACTGCTGTATTGTCAGAGTGGAATGAACGCCCTGGTAGGCCCATGCGGTACTTTTCGCTCCTTCCTCCTTGAACGCTTCACGAACGGGTGGAGTCCGAGGGACGTAGTATAGTCTCCATAGTTTCTTAGGCTACAGTCTTCTTCTCCCATCACATCTACGACTGAGATGAGAACATTGAGAAGACGTTGAACACTGAGACGGCTTTGGAAAAAAACCCGCTTCCTACGAAATTCGTTGATTCCCGAGTGATTTTGAGGCGCAAACAAATCTTCACGGACGAATTATCTTCCCCTGGGAGCCCCACAGGCTACTCTGAGATTCATATTCCCTTAGATCTTCAGAGACTTGGAGTCCAAGTCACGTAGCATGGCCTAGCGGCCTTCCAACGTCCGGATACGCTTTCCTCCCAGCACGCACAATTTGGCGAAAACAGTGGTAGCCAGGCTTACTCTAGTTCCTAGTTGGCACAGGCCTGTGCTTCCGTTCACTCATTGGTTTTGGGGAACGTGATTCCGGAACTCTCTGGCTAGCAAAGTTACAGCCAGGATGGCCATACAGAAAACCCTGTGAAATGACGTTCTAAATCGGTGGGTTCTCTCAGCACCCCATACATTTCGCACTCTACTGAAACGAGTCCATCGACCTAGTGTTACCCGCTGGAGATGAAATTCGCTAATAAGGCCCTTGTATGAAACAGCCTGATTCCCCAGTTGTTTGGAAGCTTTGCATGAATTCCTCGCTGTTCGAGCAGAAGGAAATTCAGTCGAAAACAGTCAGTGGACTGTGAGCTTCATGTGCATATCTATGTTCAAGAAACAGTTCTGTCCACAAGACATAGTAGTCAGTAGCTGCAGGAAATCTTCGGACTCTGCTATTTTGCTGGAATAAATAGAGCGGCGAAAAGCCCACACTCGCAGCTCATTGTCCTGCAAAGTTCAGATGCTGCTATGCTCCTGTTCATTCACTACTGATGGAAAATGATTTCAGTAGCATTTTGGTTAGGACACAACCCACAGCTCTGATATATCAGACACGTTCTGTTTAAAGATAGTGTTAGGGTTAGGGCTAGCATTAGGATTATGGTAAGGAATAGCTTTCTTATTAGGGTTAGCGTTAAGGTTAAGGATAGGGATAGGGTTAGGGTTAGGTTTAGGGTTAGGGATAGGGATAGGGATAGGGTTAGGGTTAGGGTTAGGGTTAGGGTTAGGGTTAGGGATAGGGTTAGGGTTAGGGTTAGGGTTAGGCTTAGGTTTAGGGAAAGGGTTAGGGTTAGGGTTAGGTTTAGGAATTGGGTTAGCGATAGGGTTAGGGTTCGGGTGTGGGTTAATGTTACAGGTAGGGTAGGTCTAGGGCTAAAGCTCGATGAGGGCCGCAGTTAGAGGAAAGTGTGTCCTAGAAGATAGTGTATTTCATAGCTGTCATAGTCCTGTGCTTTCATTGAGTCCGTTGATGACGAGAAAGCGATTCTGTAGATCCTTGCACTCAAACCCAGCAAGGTAATTGATAACAGAGCAAAATAGCTGATGATAAGTTCTGAAGAGGGTATGAGATATGGTAGAAGGCGCTCATTTCCAATTCAACTGATATGAGCACATTGATCTAGTGCTGCGTTTTTGCTTAAAGCCACACTTCCCAGGAACATGTTCATTCCCGAGTAACTTGGCAGCTTTCAAACCGTTCACTCCTGTGCTGTGTGAGAGAAAGTCACTCGAGTCGAGTAAGGGGACTGCTAGCTGCACATGCGTTGCTACGTTGAAAACACTGTGTGGTCAAAGTGAGGTAGTAGGCTGTTGCTTCTCTTCTTCCTGGGGCTACGCTTTTCTGATGGAAAAAGTACCTAGGAGAAATCTCGACTGTGGAAGCTCCTTCCCCTGCAAGGATCACAAAGTGCTATGCCAGCATTCCCTCCTTTGCTGACGGGAAATCATTTCCGGAGCTCTTGGGCTATGACACGAGCCAGAGATCCTATATTGCAGCAAGGTACTTGGACAGGATGCTGACAAGAGTACGTACTGTGTGAGACACCACTGCTTTCATCTCCTACTGCAATGAGAACGTTGATAACACGTCAAATAGTGTGGATGGCTTTTGTTGAGAACACTTTTCGCACGACTTGATATAATCCCTGGATGATGCAGGGGAGCGCAAACTCTTCACTGCTGTATTGTCAGAGTGGAATGAACGCCCTGGTAGGCCCATGCGGTACTTTTCGCTCCTTCCTCCTTGAACGCTTCACGAACGGGTGGAGTCCGAGGGACGTAGTATAGTCTCCATAGTTTCTTAGGCTACAGTCTTCTTCTCCCATCACATCTACGACTGAGATGAGAACATTGAGAAGACGTTGAACACTGAGACGGCTTTGGAAAAAAACCCGCTTCCTACGAAATTCGTTGATTCCCGAGTGATTTTGAGGCGCAAACAAATCTTCACGGACGAATTATCTTCCCCTGGGAGCCCCACAGGCTACTCTGAGATTCATATTCCCTTAGATCTTCAGAGACTTGGAGTCCAAGTCACGTAGCATGGCCTAGCGGCCTTCCAACGTCCGGATACGCTTTCCTCCCAGCACGCACAATTTGGCGAAAACAGTGGTAGCCAGGCTTACTCTAGTTCCTAGTTGGCACAGGCCTGTGCTTCCGTTCACTCATTGGTTTTGGGGAACGTGATTCCGGAACTCTCTGGCTAGCAAAGTTACAGCCAGGATGGCCATACAGAAAACCCTGTGAAATGACGTTCTAAATCGGTGGGTTCTCTCAGCACCCCATACATTTCGCACTCTACTGAAACGAGTCCATCGACCTAGTGTTACCCGCTGGAGATGAAATTCGCTAATAAGGCCCTTGTATGAAACAGCCTGATTCCCCAGTTGTTTGGAAGCTTTGCATGAATTCCTCGCTGTTCGAGCAGAAGGAAATTCAGTCGAAAACAGTCAGTGGACTGTGAGCTTCATGTGCATATCTATGTTCAAGAAACAGTTCTGTCCACAAGACATAGTAGTCAGTAGCTGCAGGAAATCTTCGGACTCTGCTATTTTGCTGGAATAAATAGAGCGGCGAAAAGCCCACACTCGCAGCTCATTGTCCTGCAAAGTTCAGATGCTGCTATGCTCCTGTTCATTCACTACTGATGGAAAATGATTTCAGTAGCATTTTGGTTAGGACACAACCCACAGCTCTGATATATCAGACACGTTCTGTTTAAAGATAGTGTTAGGGTTAGGGCTAGCATTAGGATTATGGTAAGGAATAGCTTTCTTATTAGGGTTAGCGTTAAGGTTAAGGATAGGGATAGGGTTAGGGTTAGGTTTAGGGTTAGGGATAGGGATAGGGATAGGGTTAGGGTTAGGGTTAGGGTTAGGGTTAGGGTTAGGGATAGGGTTAGGGTTAGGGTTAGGGTTAGGCTTAGGTTTAGGGAAAGGGTTAGGGTTAGGGTTAGGTTTAGGAATTGGGTTAGCGATAGGGTTAGGGTTCGGGTGTGGGTTAATGTTACAGGTAGGGTAGGTCTAGGGCTAAAGCTCGATGAGGGCCGCAGTTAGAGGAAAGTGTGTCCTAGAAGATAGTGTATTTCATAGCTGTCATAGTCCTGTGCTTTCATTGAGTCCGTTGATGACGAGAAAGCGATTCTGTAGATCCTTGCACTCAAACCCAGCAAGGTAATTGATAACAGAGCAAAATAGCTGATGATAAGTTCTGAAGAGGGTATGAGATATGGTAGAAGGCGCTCATTTCCAATTCAACTGATATGAGCACATTGATCTAGTGCTGCGTTTTTGCTTAAAGCCACACTTCCCAGGAACATGTTCATTCCCGAGTAACTTGGCAGCTTTCAAACCGTTCACTCCTGTGCTGTGTGAGAGAAAGTCACTCGAGTCGAGTAAGGGGACTGCTAGCTGCACATGCGTTGCTACGTTGAAAACACTGTGTGGTCAAAGTGAGGTAGTAGGCTGTTGCTTCTCTTCTTCCTGGGGCTACGCTTTTCTGATGGAAAAAGTACCTAGGAGAAAACTCGACTGTGGAAGCTCCTTCCCCTGCAAGGATCACAAAGTGCTATGCCAGCATTCCCTCCTTTGCTGACGGGAAATCATTTCCGGAGCTCTTGGGCTATGACACGAGCCAGAGATCCTATATTGCAGCAAGGTACTTGGACAGGATGCTGACAAGAGTACGTACTGTGTGAGACACCACTGCTTTCATCTCCTACTGCAATGAGAACGTTGATAACACGTCAAATAGTGTGGATGGCTTTTGTTGAGAACACTTTTCGCACGACTTGATATAATCCCTGGATGATGCAGGGGAGCGCAAACTCTTCACTGCTGTATTGTCAGAGTGGAATGAACGCCCTGGTAGGCCCATGCGGTACTTTTCGCTCCTTCCTCCTTGAACGCTTCACGAACGGGTGGAGTCCGAGGGACGTAGTATAGTCTCCATAGTTTCTTAGGCTACAGTCTTCTTCTCCCATCACATCTACGACTGAGATGAGAACATTGAGAAGACGTTGAACACTGAGACGGCTTTGGAAAAAAACCCGCTTCCTACGAAATTCGTTGATTCCCGAGTGATTTTGAGGCGCAAACAAATCTTCACGGACGAATTATCTTCCCCTGGGAGCCCCACAGGCTACTCTGAGATTCATATTCCCTTAGATCTTCAGAGACTTGGAGTCCAAGTCACGTAGCATGGCCTAGCGGCCTTCCAACGTCCGGATACGCTTTCCTCCCAGCACGCACAATTTGGCGAAAACAGTGGTAGCCAGGCTTACTCTAGTTCCTAGTAGGCACAGGCCTGTGCTTCCGTTCACTCATTGGTTTTGGGGAACGTGATTCCGGAACTCTCTGGCTAGCAAAGTTACAGCCAGGATGGCCATACAGAAAACCCTGTGAAATGACGTTCTAAATCGGTGGGTTCTCTCAGCACCCCATACATTTCCCACTCTACTGAAACGAGTCCATCGACCTAGTGTTACCCGCTGGAGATGAAATTCGCTAATAAGGCCCTTGTATGAAACAGCCTGATTCCCCAGTTGTTTGGAAGCTTTGCATGAATTCCTCGCTGTTCGAGCAGAAGGAAATTCAGTCGAAAACAGTCAGTGGACTGTGAGCTTCATGTGCATATCTATGTTCAAGAAACAGTTCTGTCCACAAGACATAGTAGTCAGTAGCTGCAGGAAATCTTCGGACTCTGCTATTTTGCTGGAATAAATAGAGCGGCGAAAAGCCCACACTCGCAGCTCATTGTCCTGCAAAGTTCAGATGCTGCTATGCTCCTGTTCATTCACTACTGATGGAAAATGATTTCAGTAGCATTTTGGTTAGGACACAACCCACAGCTCTGATATATCAGACACGTTCTGTTTAAAGATAGTGTTAGGGTTAGGGCTAGCATTAGGATTATGGTAAGGAATAGCTTTCTTATTAGGGTTAGCGTTAAGGTTAAGGATAGGGATAGGGTTAGGGTTAGGTTTAGGGTTAGGGATAGGGATAGGGATAGGGTTAGGGTTAGGGTTAGGGTTAGGGTTAGGGTTAAGGATAGGGTTAGGGTTAGGGTTAGGGTTAGGCTTAGGTTTAGGGATAGGGTTAGGGTTAGGGTTAGGTTTAGGAATTGGGTTAGCGATAGGGTTAGGGTTCGGGTGTGGGTTAATGTTACAGGTAGGGTAGGTCTAGGGCTAAAGCTCGATGAGGGCCGCAGTTAGAGGAAAGTGTGTCCTAGAAGATAGTGTATTTCATAGCTGTCATAGTCCTGTGCTTTCATTGAGTCCGTTGATGACGAGAAAGCGATTCTGTAGATCCTTGCACTCAAACCCAGCAAGGTAATTGATAACAGAGCAAAATAGCTGATGATAAGTTCTGAAGAGGGTATGAGATATGGTAGAAGGCGCTCATTTCCAATTCAACTGATATGAGCACATTGATCTAGTGCTGCGTTTTTGCTTAAAGCCACACTTCCCAGGAACATGTTCATTCCCGAGTAACTTGGCAGCTTTCAAACCGTTCACTCCTGTGCTGTGTGAGAGAAAGTCACTCGAGTCGAGTAAGGGGACTGCTAGCTGCACATGCGTTGCTACGTTGAAAACACTGTGTGGTCAAAGTGAGGTAGTAGGCTGTTGCTTCTCTTCTTCCTGGGGCTACGCTTTTCTGATGGAAAAAGTACCTAGGAGAAAACTCGACTGTGGAAGCTCCTTCCCCTGCAAGGATCACAAAGTGCTATGCCAGCATTCCCTCCTTTGCTGACGGGAAATCATTTCCGGAGCTCTTGGGCTATGACACGAGCCAGAGATCCTATATTGCAGCAAGGTACTTGGACAGGATGCTGACAAGAGTACGTACTGTGTGAGACACCACTGCTTTCATCTCCTACTGCAATGAGAACGTTGATAACACGTCAAATAGTGTGGATGGCTTTTGTTGAGAACACTTTTCGCACGACTTGATATAATCCCTGAATGATGCAGGGGAGCGCAAACTCTTCACTGCTGTATTGTCAGAGTGGAATGAATGCCCTGGTAGGCCCATGCGGTACTTTTTGCTCCTTCCTCCTTGAACGCTTCACGATCGGGTGGAGTCCGAGGGACGTAGTATAGTCTCCATAGTTTCTTAGGCTACAGTCTTCTTCTCCCATCACATCTACGACTGAGATGAGAACATTGAGAAGACGTTGAACACTGAGACGGCTTTGGAAAAAAACCCGCTTCCTACGAAATTCGTTGATTCCCGAGTGATTTTGAGGCGCAAACAAATCTTCACGGACGAATTATCTTCCCCTGGGAGCCCCACAGGCTACTCTGAGATTCATATTCCCTTAGATCTTCAGAGACTTGGAGTCCAAGTCACGTAGCATGGCCTAGCGGCCTTCCAACGTCCGGATACGCTTTCCTCCCAGCACGCACAATTTGGCGAAAACAGTGGTAGCCAGGCTTACTCTAGTTCCTAGTTGGCACAGGCCTGTGCTTCCGTTCACTCATTGGTTTTGGGGAACGTGATTCCGGAACTCTCTGGCTAGCAAAGTTACAGCCAGGATGGCCATACAGAAAACCCTGTGAAATGACGTTCTAAATCGGTGGGTTCTCTCAGCACCCCATACATTTCGCACTCTACTGAAACGAGTCCATCGACCTAGTGTTACCCGCTGGAGATGAAATTCGCTAATAAGGCCCTTGTATGAAACAGCCTGATTCCCCAGTTGTTTGGAAGCTTAGCATGAATTCCTCGCTGTTCGAGCAGAAGGAAATTCAGTCGAAAACAGTCAGTGGACTGTGAGCTTCATGTGCATATCTATGTTCAAGAAACAGTTCTGTCCACAAGACATAGTAGTCAGTAGCTGCAGGAAATCTTCGGACTCTGCTATTTTGCTGGAATAAATAGAGCGGCGAAAAGCCCACACTCGCAGCTCATTGTCCTGCAAAGTTCAGATGCTGCTATGCTCCTGTTCATTCACTACTGATGGAAAATGATTTCAGTAGCATTTTGGTTAGGACACAACCCACAGCTCTGATATATCAGACACGTTCTGTTTAAAGATAGTGTTAGGGTTAGGGCTAGCATTAGGATTATGGTAAGGAATAGCTTTCTTATTAGGGTTAGCGTTAAGGTTAAGGATAGGGATAGGGTTAGGGTTAGGTTTAGGGTTAGGGATAGGGATAGGGATAGGGTTAGGGTTAGGGTTAGGGTTAGGGTTAGGGTTAGGGATAGGGTTAGGGTTAGGGTTAGGGTTAGGCTTAGGTTTAGGGAAAGGGTTAGGGTTAGGGTTAGGTTTAGGAATTGGGTTAGCGATAGGGTTAGGGTTCGGGTGTGGGTTAATGTTACAGGTAGGGTAGGTCTAGGGCTAAAGCTCGATGAGGGCCGCAGTTAGAGGAAAGTGTGTCCTAGAAGATAGTGTATTTCATAGCTGTCATAGTCCTGTGCTTTCATTGAGTCCGTTGATGACGAGAAAGCGATTCTGTAGATCCTTGCACTCAAACCCAGCAAGGTAATTGATAACAGAGCAAAATAGCTGATGATAAGTTCTGAAGAGGGTATGAGATATGGTAGAAGGCGCTCATTTCCAATTCAACTGATATGAGCACATTGATCTAGTGCTGCGTTTTTGCTTAAAGCCACACTTCCCAGGAACATGTTCATTCCCGAGTAACTTGGCAGCTTTCAAACCGTTCACTCCTGTGCTGTGTGAGAGAAAGTCACTCGAGTCGAGTAAGGGGACTGCTAGCTGCACATGCGTTGCTACGTTGAAAACACTGTGTGGTCAAAGTGAGGTAGTAGGCTGTTGCTTCTCTTCTTCCTGGGGCTACGCTTTTCTGATGGAAAAAGTACCTAGGAGAAATCTCGACTGTGGAAGCTCCTTCCCCTGCAAGGATCACAAAGTGCTATGCCAGCATTCCCTCCTTTGCTGACGGGAAATCATTTCCGGAGCTCTTGGGCTATGACACGAGCCAGAGATCCTATATTGCAGCAAGGTACTTGGACAGGATGCTGACAAGAGTACGTACTGTGTGAGACACCACTGCTTTCATCTCCTACTGCAATGAGAACGTTGATAACACGTCAAATAGTGTGGATGGCTTTTGTTGAGAACACTTTTCGCACGACTTGATATAATCCCTGGATGATGCAGGGGAGCGCAAACTCTTCACTGCTGTATTGTCAGAGTGGAATGAACGCCCTGGTAGGCCCATGCGGTACTTTTCGCTCCTTCCTCCTTGAACGCTTCACGAACGGGTGGAGTCCGAGGGACGTAGTATAGTCTCCATAGTTTCTTAGGCTACAGTCTTCTTCTCCCATCACATCTACGACTGAGATGAGAACATTGAGAAGACGTTGAACACTGAGACGGCTTTGGAAAAAAACCCGCTTCCTACGAAATTCGTTGATTCCCGAGTGATTTTGAGGCGCAAACAAATCTTCACGGACGAATTATCTTCCCCTGGGAGCCCCACAGGCTACTCTGAGATTCATATTCCCTTAGATCTTCAGAGACTTGGAGTCCAAGTCACGTAGCATGGCCTAGCGGCCTTCCAACGTCCGGATACGCTTTCCTCCCAGCACGCACAATTTGGCGAAAACAGTGGTAGCCAGGCTTACTCTAGTTCCTAGTAGGCACAGGCCTGTGCTTCCGTTCACTCATTGGTTTTGGGGAACGTGATTCCGGAACTCTCTGGCTAGCAAAGTTACAGCCAGGATGGCCATACAGAAAACCCTGTGAAATGACGTTCTAAATCGGTGGGTTCTCTCAGCACCCCATACATTTCGCACTCTACTGAAACGAGTCCATCGACCTAGTGTTACCCGCTGGAGATGAAATTCGCTAATAAGGCCCTTGTATGAAACAGCCTGATTCCCCAGTTGTTTGGAAGCTTTGCATGAATTCCTCGCTGTTCGAGCAGAAGGAAATTCAGTCGAAAACAGTCAGTGGACTGTGAGCTTCATGTGCATATCTATGTTCAAGAAACAGTTCTGTCCACAAGACATAGTAGTCAGTAGCTGCAGGAAATCTTCGGACTCTGCTATTTTGCTGGAATAAATAGAGCGGCGAAAAGCCCACACTCGCAGCTCATTGTCCTGCAAAGTTCAGATGCTGCTATGCTCCTGTTCATTCACTACTGATGGAAAATGATTTCAGTAGCATTTTGGTTAGGACACAACCCACAGCTCTGATATATCAGACACGTTCTGTTTAAAGATAGTGTTAGGGTTAGGGCTAGCATTAGGATTATGGTAAGGAATAGCTTTCTTATTAGGGTTAGCGTTAAGGTTAAGGATAGGGATAGGGTTAGGGTTAGGTTTAGGGTTAGGGATAGGGATAGGGATAGGGTTAGGGTTAGGGTTAGGGTTAGGGTTAGGGTTAAGGATAGGGTTAGGGTTAGGGTTAGGGTTAGGCTTAGGTTTAGGGATAGGGTTAGGGTTAGGGTTAGGTTTAGGAATTGGGTTAGCGATAGGGTTAGGGTTCGGGTGTGGGTTAATGTTACAGGTAGGGTAGGTCTAGGGCTAAAGCTCGATGTGGGCCGCAGTTAGAGGAAAGTGTGTCCTAGAAGATAGTGTATTTCATAGCTGTCATAATCCTGTGCTTTCATTGAGTCCGTTGATGACGAGAAAGCGATTCTGTAGATCCTTGCACTCAAACCCAGCAAGGTAATTGATAACAGAGCAAAATAGCTGATCATAAGTTCTGAAGAGGGTATGAGATATGGTAGAAGGCGCTCATTTCCAATTCAACTGATATGAGCACATTGATCTAGTGCTGCGTTTTTGCTTAAAGCCACACTTCCCAGGAACATGTTCATTCCCGAGTAACTTGGCAGCTTTCAAACCGTTCACTCCTGTGCTGTGTGAGAGAAAGTCACTCGAGTCGAGTAAGGGGACTGCTAGCTGCACATGCGTTGCTACGTTGAAAACACTGTGTGGTCATAGTGAGGTAGTAGGCTGTTGCTTCTCTTCTTCCTGGGGCTACGCTTTTCTGATGGAAAAAGTACCTAGGAGAAATCTCGACTGTGGAAGCTCCTTCCCCTGCAAGGATCACAAAGTGCTATGCCAGCATTCCCTCCTTTGCTGACGGGAAATCATTTCCGGAGCTCTTGGGCTATGACATGAGCCAGAGATCCTATATTGCAGCAAGGTACTTGGACAGGATGCTGACAAGAGTACGTACTGTGTGAGACACCACTGCTTTCATCTCCTACTGCAATGAGAACGTTGATAACACGTCAAATAGTGTGGATGGCTTTTGTTGAGAACACTTTTCGCACGACTTGATATAATCCCTGGATGATGCAGGGGAGCGCAAACTCTTCACTGCTGTATTGTCAGAGTGGAATGAATGCCCTGGTAGGCCCATGCGGTACTTTTCGCTCCTTCCTCCTTGAACGCTTCACGAACGGGTGGAGTCCGAGGGACGTAGTATAGTCTCCATAGTTTCTTAGGCTACAGTCTTCTTCTCCCATCACATCTACGACTGAGATGAGAACATTGAGAAGACGTTGAACACTGAGACGGCTTTGGAAAAAAACCCGCTTCCTACGAAATTCGTTGATTCCCGAGTGATTTTGAGGCGCAAACAAATCTTCACGGACGAATTATCTTCCCCTGGGAGCCCCACAGGCTACTCTGAGATTCATATTCCCTTAGATCTTCAGAGACTTGGAGTCCAAGTCACGTAGCATGGCCTAGCGGCCTTCCAACGTCCGGATACGCTTTCCTCCCAGCACGCACAATTTGGCGAAAACAGTGGTAGCCAGGCTTACTCTAGTTCCTAGTTGGCACAGGCCTGTGCTTCCGTTCACTCATTGGTTTTGGGGAACGTGATTCCGGAACTCTCTGGCTAGCAAAGTTACAGCCAGGATGGCCATACAGAAAACCCTGTGAAATGACGTTCTAAATCGGTGGGTTCTCTCAGCACCCCATACATTTCGCACTCTACTGAAACGAGTCCATCGACCTAGTGTTACCCGCTGGAGATGAAATTCGCTAATAAGGCCCTTGTATGAAACAGCCTGATTCCCCAGTTGTTTGGAAGCTTTGCATGAATTCCTCGCTGTTCGAGCAGAAGGAAATTCAGTCGAAAACAGTCAGTGGACTGTGAGCTTCATGTGCATATCTATGTTCAAGAAACAGTTCTGTCCACAAGACATAGTAGTCAGTAGCTGCAGGAAATCTTCGGACTCTGCTATTTTGCTGGAATAAATAGAGCGGCAAAAAGCCCACACTCGCAGCTCATTGTCCTGCAAAGTTCAGATGCTGCTATGCTCCTGTTCATTCACTACTGATGGAAAATGATTTCAGTAGCATTTTGGTTAGGACACAACCCACAGCTCTGATATATCAGACACGTTCTGTTTAAAGATAGTGTTAGGGTTAGGGCTAGCATTAGGATTATGGTAAGGAATAGCTTTCTTATTAGGGTTAGCGTTAAGGTTAAGGATAGGGATAGGGTTAGGGTTAGGTTTAGGGTTAGGGATAGGGATAGGGATAGGGTTAGGGTTAGGGTTAGGGTTAGGGTTAGGGTTAATGATAGGGTTAGGGTTAGGGTTAGGGTTAGGCTTAGGTTTAGGGATAGGGTTAGGGTTAGGGTTAGGTTTAGGAATTGGGTTAGCGATAGGGTTAGGGTTCGGGTGTGGGTTAATGTTACAGGTAGGGTAGGTCTAGGGCTAAAGCTTGATGAGGGCCGCAGTTAGAGGAAAGTGTGTCCTAGAAGATAGTGTATTTCATAGCTGTCATAGTCCTGTGCTTTCATTGAGTCCGTTGATGACGAGAAAGCGATTCTGTAGATCCTTGCACTCAAACCCAGCAAGGTAATTGATAACAGAGCAAAATAGCTGATGATAAGTTCTGAAGAGGGTATGAGATATGGTAGAAGGCGCTCATTTCCAATTCAACTGATATGAGCACATTGATCTAGTGCTGCGTTTTTGCTTAAAGCCAGACTTCCCAGGAACATGTTCATTCCCGAGTAACTTGGCAGCTTTCAAACCGTTCACTCCTGTGCTGTGTGAGAGAAAGTCACTCGAGTCGAGTAAGGGGACTGCTAGCTGCACATGCGTTGCTACGTTGAAAACACTGTGTGGTCAAAGTGAGGTAGTAGGCTGTTGCTTCTCTTCTTCCTGGGGCTACGCTTTTCTGATGGAAAAAGTACCTAGGAGAAAACTCGACTGTGGAAGCTCCTTCCCCTGCAAGGATCACAAAGTGCTATGCCAGCATTCCCTCCTTTGCTGACGGGAAATCATTTCCGGAGCTCTTGGGCTATGACACGAGCCAGAGATCCTATATTGCAGCAAGGTACTTGGACAGGATGCTGACAAGAGTACGTACTGTGTGAGACACCACTGCTTTCATCTCCTACTGCAATGAGAACGTTGATAACACGTCAAATAGTGTGGATGGCTTTTGTTGAGAACACTTTTCGCACGACTTGATATAATCCCTGGATGATGCAGGGGAGCGCAAACTCTTCACTGCTGTATTGTCAGAGTGGAATGAATGCCCTGGTAGGCCCATGCGGTACTTTTCGCTCCTTCCTCCTTGAACGCTTCACGAACGGGTGGAGTCCGAGGGACGTAGTATAGTCTCCATAGTTTCTTAGGCTACAGTCTTCTTCTCCCATCACATCTACGACTGAGATGAGAACATTGAGAAGACGTTGAACACTGAGACGGCTTTGGAAAAAAACCCGCTTCCTACGAAATTCGTTGATTCCCGAGTGATTTTGAGGCGCAAACAAATCTTCACGGACGAATTATCTTCCCTGGGAGCCCCACAGGCTACTCTGAGATTCATATTCCCTTAGATCTTCAGAGACTTGGAGTCCAAGTCACGTAGCATGGCCTAGCGGCCTTCCAACGTCCGGATACGCTTTCCTCCCAGCACGCACAATTTGGCGAAAACAGTGGTAGCCAGGCTTACTCTAGTTCCTAGTTGGCACAGGCCTGTGCTTCCGTTCACTCATTGGTTTTGGGGAACGTGATTCCGGAACTCTCTGGCTAGCAAAGTTACAGCCAGGATGGCCATACAGAAAACCCTGTGAAATGACGTTCTAAATCGGTGGGTTCTCTCAGCACCCCATACATTTCCCACTCTACTGAAACGAGTCCATCGACCTAGTGTTACCCGCTGGAGATGAAATTCGCTAATAAGGCCCTTGTATGAAACAGCCTGATTCCCCAGTTGTTTGGAAGCTTTGCATGAATTCCTCGCTGTTCGAGCAGAAGGAAATTCAGTCGAAAACAGTCAGTGGACTGTGAGCTTCATGTGCATATCTATGTTCAAGAAACAGTTCTGTCCACAAGACATAGTAGTCAGTAGCTGCAGGAAATCTTCGGACTCTGCTATTTTGCTGGAATAAATAGAGCGGCGAAAAGCCCACACTCGCAGCTCATTGTCCTGCAAAGTTCAGATGCTGCTATGCTCCTGTTCATTCACTACTGATGGAAAATGATTTCAGTAGCATTTTGGTTAGGACACAACCCACAGCTCTGATATATCAGACACGTTCTGTTTAAAGATAGTGTTAGGGTTAGGGCTAGCATTAGGATTATGGTAAGGAATAGCTTTCTTATTAGGGTTAGCGTTAAGGTTAAGGATAGGGATAGGGTTAGGGTTAGGTTTAGGGTTAGGGATAGGGATAGGGATAGGGTTAGGGTTAGGGTTAGGGTTAGGGTTAGGGTTAAGGATAGGGTTAGGGTTAGGGTTAGGGTTAGGCTTAGGTTTAGGGATAGGGTTAGGGTTAGGGTTAGGTTTAGGAATTGGGTTAGCGATAGGGTTAGGGTTCGGGTGTGGGTTAATGTTACAGGTAGGGTAGGTCTAGGGCTAAAGCTCGATGAGGGCCGCAGTTAGAGGAAAGTGTGTCCTAGAAGATAGTGTATTTCATAGCTGTCATAGTCCTGTGCTTTCATTGAGTCCGTTGATGACGAGAAAGCGATTCTGTAGATCCTTGCACTCAAACCCAGCAAGGTAATTGATAACAGAGCAAAATAGCTGATCATAAGTTCTGAAGAGGGTATGAGATATGGTAGAAGGCGCTCATTTCCAATTCAACTGATATGAGCACATTGATCTAGTGCTGCGTTTTTGCTTAAAGCCAGACTTCCCAGGAACATGTTCATTCCCGAGTAACTTGGCAGCTTTCAAACCGTTCACTCCTGTGCTGTGTGAGAGAAAGTCACTCGAGTCGAGTAAGGGGACTGCTAGCTGCACATGCGTTGCTACGTTGAAAACACTGTGTGGTCAAAGTGAGGTAGTAGGCTGTTGCTTCTCTTCTTCCTGGGGCTACGCTTTTCTGATGGAAAAAGTACCTAGGAGAAAACTCGACTGTGGAAGCTCCTTCCCCTGCAAGGATCACAAAGTGCTATGCCAGCATTCCCTCCTTTGCTGACGGGAAATCATTTCCGGAGCTCTTGGGCTATGACACGAGCCAGAGATCCTATATTGCAGCAAGGTACTTGGACAGGATGCTGACAAGAGTACGTACTGTGTGAGACACCACTGCTTTCATCTCCTACTGCAATGAGAACGTTGATAACACGTCAAATAGTGTGGATGGCTTTTGTTGAGAACACTTTTCGCACGACTTGATATAATCCCTGGATGATGCAGGGGAGCGCAAACTCTTCACTGCTGTATTGTCAGAGTGGAATGAACGCCCTGGTAGGCCCATGCGGTACTTTTCGCTCCTTCCTCTTTGAACGCTTCACGAACGGGTGGAGTCCGAGGGACGTAGTATAGTCTCCATAGTTTCTTAGGCTACAGTCTTCTTCTCCCATCACATCTACGACTGAGATGAGAACATTGAGAAGACGTTGAACACTGAGACGGCTTTGGAAAAAAACCCGCTTCCTACGAAATTCGTTGATTCCCGAGTGATTTTGAGGCGCAAACAAATCTTCACGGACGAATTATCTTCCCCTGGGAGCCCCACAGGCTACTCTGAGATTCATATTCCCTTAGATCTTCAGAGACTTGGAGTCCAAGTCACGTAGCATGGCCTAGCGGCCTTCCAACGTCCGGATACGCTTTCCTCCCAGCACGCACAATTTGGCGAAAACAGTGGTAGCCAGGCTTACTCTAGTTCCTAGTTGGCACAGGCCTGTGCTTCCGTTCACTCATTGGTTTTGGGGAACGTGATTCCGGAACTCTCTGGCTAGCAAAGTTACAGCCAGGATGGCCATACAGAAAACCCTGTGAAATGACGTTCTAAATCGGTGGGTTCTCTCAGCACCCCATACATTTCGCACTCTACTGAAACGAGTCCATCGACCTAGTGTTACCCGCTGGAGATGAAATTCGCTAATAAGGCCCTTGTATGAAACAGCCTGATTCCCCAGTTGTTTGGAAGCTTTGCATGAATTCCTCGCTGTTCGAGCAGAAGGAAATTCAGTCGAAAACAGTCAGTGGACTGTGAGCTTCATGTGCATATCTATGTTCAAGAAACAGTTCTGTCCACAAGACATAGTAGTCAGTAGCTGCAGGAAATCTTCGGACTCTGCTATTTTGCTGGAATAAATAGAGCGGCGAAAAGCCCACACTCGCAGCTCATTGTCCTGCAAAGTTCAGATGCTGCTATGCTCCTGTTCATTCACTACTGATGGAAAATGATTTCAGTAGCATTTTGGTTAGGACACAACCCACAGCTCTGATATATCAGACACGTTCTGTTTAAAGATAGTGTTAGGGTTAGGGCTAGCATTAGGATTATGGTAAGGAATAGCTTTCTTATTAGGGTTAGCGTTAAGGTTAAGGATAGGGATAGGGTTAGGGTTAGGTTTAGGGTTAGGGATAGGGATAGGGATAGGGTTAGGGTTAGGGTTAGGGTTAGGGTTAGGGTTAAGGATAGGGTTAGGGTTAGGGTTAGGGTTAGGCTTAGGTTTAGGGATAGGGTTAGGGTTAGGGTTAGGTTTAGGAATTGGGTTAGCGATAGGGTTAGGGTTCGGGTGTGGGTTAATGTTACAGGTAGGGTAGGTCTAGGGCTAAAGCTCGATGAGGGCCGCAGTTAGAGGAAAGTGTGTCCTAGAAGATAGTGTATTTCATAGCTGTCATAGTCCTGTGCTTTCATTGAGTCCGTTGATGACGAGAAAGCGATTCTGTAGATCCTTGCACTCAAACCCAGCAAGGTAATTGATAACAGAGCAAAATAGCTGATCATAAGTTCTGAAGAGGGTATGAGATATGGTAGAAGGCGCTGATTTCCAATTCAACTGATATGAGCACATTGATCTAGTGCTGCGTTTTTGCTTAAAGCCACACTTCCCAGGAACATGTTCATTCCCGAGTAACTTGGCAGCTTTCAAACCGTTCACTCCTGTGCTGTGTGAGAGAAAGTCACTCGAGTCGAGTAAGGGGACTGCTAGCTGCACATGCGTTGCTACGTTGAAAACACTGTGTGGTCAAAGTGAGGTAGTAGGCTGTTGCTTCTCTTCTTCCTGGGGCTACGCTTTTCTGATGGAAAAAGTACCTAGGAGAAAACTCGACTGTGGAAGCTCCTTCCCCTGCAAGGATCACAAAGTGCTATGCCAGCATTCCCTCCTTTGCTGACGGGAAATCATTTCCGGAGCTCTTGGGCTATGACACGAGCCAGAGATCCTATATTGCAGCAAGGTACTTGGACAGGATGCTGACAAGAGTACGTAATGTGTGAGACACCACTGCTTTCATCTCCTACTGCAATGAGAACGTTGATAACACGTCAAATAGTGTGGATGGCTTTTGTTGAGAACACTTTTCGCACGACTTGATATAATCCCTGGATGATGCAGGGGAGCGCAAACTCTTCACTGCTGTATTGTCAGAGTGGAATGAACGCCCTGGTAGGCCCATGCGGTACTTTTCGCTCCTTCCTCCTTGAACGCTTCACGAACGGGTGGAGTCCGAGGGACGTAGTATAGTCTCCATAGTTTCTTAGGCTACAGTCTTCTTCTCCCATCACATCTACGACTGAGATGAGAACATTGAGAAGACGTTGAACACTGAGACGGCTTTGGAAAAAAACCCGCTTCCTACAAAATTCGTTGATTCCCGAGTGATTTTGAGGCGCAAACAAATCTTCACGGACGAATTATCTTCCCCTGGGAGCCCCACAGGCTACTCTGAGATTCATATTCCCTTAGATCTTCAGAGACTTGGAGTCCAAGTCACGTAGCATGGCCTAGCGGCCTTCCAACGTCCGCATACGCTTTCCTCCCAGCACGCACAATTTGGCGAAAACAGTGGTAGCCAGGCTTACTCTAGTTCCTAGTTGGCACAGGCCTGTGCTTCCGTTCACTCATTGGTTTTGGGGAACGTGATTCCGGAACTCTCTGGCTAGCAAAGTTACAGCCAGGATGGCCATACAGAAAACCCTGTGAAATGACGTTCTAAATCGGTGGGTTCTCTCAGCACCCCATACATTTCCCACTCTACTGAAACGAGTCCATCGACCTAGTGTTACCCGCTGGAGATGAAATTCGCTAATAAGGCCCTTGTATGAAACAGCCTGATTCCCCAGTTGTTTGGAAGCTTTGCATGAATTCCTCGCTGTTCGAGCAGAAGGAAATTCAGTCGAAAACAGTCAGTGGACTGTGAGCTTCATGTGCATATCTATGTTCAAGAAACAGTTCTGTCCACAAGACATAGTAGTCAGTAGCTGCAGGAAATCTTCGGACTCTGCTATTTTGCTGGAATAAATAGAGCGGCGAAAAGCCCACACTCGCAGCTCATTGTCCTGCAAAGTTCAGATGCTGCTATGCTCCTGTTCATTCACTACTGATGGAAAATGATTTCAGTAGCATTTTGGTTAGGACACAACCCACAGCTCTGATATATCAGACACGTTCTGTTTAAAGATAGTGTTAGGGTTAGGGTTAGCATTAGGATTATGGTAAGGAATAGCTTTCTTATTAGGGTTAGCGTTAAGGTTAAGGATAGGGATAGGGTTAGGGTTAGGTTTAGGGTTAGGGATAGGGATAGGGATAGGGTTAGGGTTAGGGTTAGGGTTAGGGTTAGGGTTAAGGATAGGGTTAGGGTTAGGGTTAGGGTTAGGCTTAGGTTTAGGGAAAGGGTTAGGGTTAGGGTTAGGTTTAGGAATTGGGTTAGCGATAGGGTTAGGGTTCGGGTGTGGGTTAATGTTACAGGTAGGGTAGGTCTAGGGCTAAAGCTCGATGAGGGCCGCAGTTAGAGGAAAGTGTGTCCTAGAAGATAGTGTATTTCATAGCTGTCATAGTCCTGTGCTTTCATTGAGTCCGTTGATGACGAGAAAGCGATTCTGTAGATCCTTGCACTGAAACCCAGCAAGGTAATTGATAACAGAGCAAAATAGCTGATGATAAGTTCTGAAGAGGGTATGAGATATGGTGGAAGGCGCTGATTTCCAATTCAACTGATATGAGCACATTGATCTAGTGCTGCGTTTTTGCTTAAAGCCAGACTTCCCAGGAACATGTTCATTCCCGAGTAACTTGGCAGCTTTCAAACCGTTCACTCCTGTGCTGTGTGAGAGAAAGTCACTCGAGTCGAGTAAGGGGACTGCTAGCTGCACATGCGTTGCTACGTTGAAAACACTGTGTGGTCAAAGTGAGGTAGTAGGCTGTTGCTTCTCTTCTTCCTGGGGCTACGCTTTTCTGATGGAAAAAGTACCTAGGAGAAAACTCGACTGTGGAAGCTCCTTCCCCTGCAAGGATCACAAAGTGCTATGCCAGCATTCCCTCCTTTGCTGACGGGAAATCATTTCCGGAGCTCTTGGGCTATGACACGAGCCAGAGATCCTATATTGCAGCAAGGTACTTGGACAGGATGCTGACAAGAGTACGTACTGTGTGAGACACCACTGCTTTCATCTCCTACTGCAATGAGAACGTTGATAACACGTCAAATAGTGTGGATGGCTTTTGTTGAGAACACTTTTCGCACGACTTGATATAATCCCTGGATGATGCAGGGGAGCGCAAACTCTTCACTGCTGTATTGTCAGAGTGGAATGAACGCCCTGGTAGGCCCATGCGGTACTTTTCGCTCCTTCCTCCTTGAACGCTTCACGAACGGGTGGAGTCCGAGGGACGTAGTATAGTCTCCATAGTTTCTTAGGCTACAGTCTTCTTCTCCCATCACATCTACGACTGAGATGAGAACATTGAGAAGACGTTGAACACTGAGACGGCTTTGGAAAAAAACCCGCTTCCTACGAAATTCGTTGATTCCCGAGTGATTTTGAGGCGCAAACAAATCTTCACGGACGAATTATCTTCCCTGGGAGCCCCACAGGCTACTCTGAGATTCATATTCCCTTAGATCTTCAGAGACTTGGAGTCCAAGTCACGTAGCATGGCCTAGCGGCCTTCCAACGTCCGGATACGCTTTCCTCCCAGCACGCACAATTTGGCGAAAACAGTGGTAGCCAGGCTTACTCTAGTTCCTAGTTGGCACAGGCCTGTGCTTCCGTTCACTCATTGGTTTTGGGGAACGTGATTCCGGAACTCTCTGGCTAGCAAAGTTACAGCCAGGATGGCCATACAGAAAACCCTGTGAAATGACGTTCTAAATCGGAGGGTTCTCTCAGCACCCCATACATTTCGCACTCTACTGAAACGAGTCCATCGACCTAGTGTTACCCGCTGGAGATGAAATTCGCTAATAAGGCCCTTGTATGAAAAAGCCTGATTCCCCAGTTGTTTGGAAGCTTTGCATGAATTCCTCGCTGTTCGAGCAGAAGGAAATTCAGTCGAAAACAGTCAGTGGACTGTGAGCTTCATGTGCATATCTATGTTCAAGAAACAGTTCTGTCCACAAGACATAGTAGTCAGTAGCTGCAGGAAATCTTCGGACTCTGCTATTTTGCTGGAATAAATAGAGCGGCGAAAAGCCCACACTCGCAGCTCATTGTCCTGCAAAGTTCAGATGCTGCTATGCTCCTGTTCATTCACTACTGATGGAAAATGATTTCAGTAGCATTTTGGTTAGGACACAACCCACAGCTCTGATATATCAGACACGTTCTGTTTAAAGATAGTGTTAGGGTTAGGGCTAGCATTAGGATTATGGTAAGGAATAGCTTTCTTAATAGGGTTAGCGTTAAGGTTAAGGATAGGGATAGGGTTAGGGTTAGGTTTAGGGTTAGGGATAGGGATAGGGATAGGGTTAGGGTTAGGGTTAGGGTTAGGGTTAGGGTTAAGGATAGGGTTAGGGTTAGGGTTAGGGTTAGGCTTAGGTTTAGGGATAGGGTTAGGGTTAGGGTTAGGTTTAGGAATTGGGTTAGCGATAGGGTTAGGGTTCGGGTGTGGGTTAATGTTACAGGTAGGGTAGGTCTAGGGCTAAAGCTCGATGAGGGCCGCAGTTAGAGGAAAGTGTGTCCTAGAAGATAGTGTATTTCATAGCTGTCATAGTCCTGTGCTTTCATTGAGTCCGTTGATGACGAGAAAGCGATTCTGTAGATCCTTGCACTCAAACCCAGCAAGGTAATTGATAACAGAGCAAAATAGCTGATCATAAGTTCTGAAGAGGGTATGAGATATGGTAGAAGGCGCTCATTTCCAATTCAACTGATATGAGCACATTGATCTAGTGCTGCGTTTTTGCTTAAAGCCACACTTCCCAGGAACATGTTCATTCCCGAGTAACTTGGCAGCTTTCAAACCGTTCACTCCTGTGCTGTGTGAGAGAAAGTCACTCGAGTCGAGTAAGGGGACTGCTAGCTGCACATGCGTTGCTACGTTGAAAACACTGTGTGGTCAAAGTGAGGTAGTAGGCTGTTGCTTCTCTTCTTCCTGGGGCTACGCTTTTCTGATGGAAAAAGTACCTAGGAGAAATCTCGACTGTGGAAGCTCCTTCCCCTGCAAGGATCACAAAGTGCTATGCCAGCATTCCCTCCTTTGCTGACGGGAAATCATTTCCGGAGCTCTTGGGCTATGACATGAGCCAGAGATCCTATATTGCAGCAAGGTACTTGGACAGGATGCTGACAAGAGTACGTACTGTGTGAGACACCACTGCTTTCATCTCCTACTGCAATGAGAACGTTGATAACACGTCAAATAGTGTGGATGGCTTTTGTTGAGAACACTTTTCGCACGACTTGATATAATCCCTGGATGATGCAGGGGAGCGCAAACTCTTCACTGCTGTATTGTCAGAGTGGAATGAATGCCCTGGTAGGCCCATGCGGTACTTTTCGCTCCTTCCTCCTTGAACGCTTCACGAACGGGTGGAGTCCGAGGGACGTAGTATGGTCTCCATAGTTTCTTAGGCTACAGTCTTCTTCTCCCATCACATCTACGACTGAGATGAGAACATTGAGAAGACGTTGAACACTGAGACGGCTTTGGAAAAAAACCCGCTTCCTACGAAATTCGTTGATTCCCGAGTGATTTTGAGGCGCAAACAAATCTTCACGGACGAATTATCTTCCCCTGGGAGCCCCACAGGCTACTCTGAGATTCATATTCCCTTAGATCTTCAGAGACTTGGAGTCCAAGTCACGTAGCATGGCCTAGCGGCCTTCCAACGTCCGCATACGCTTTCCTCCCAGCACGCACAATTTGGCGAAAACAGTGGTAGCCAGGCTTACTCTAGTTCCTAGTTGGCACAGGCCTGTGCTTCCGTTCACTCATTGGTTTTGGGGAACGTGATTCCGGAACTCTCTGGCTAGCAAAGTTACAGCCAGGATGGCCATACAGAAAACCCTGTGAAATGACGTTCTAAATCGGTGGGTTCTCTCAGCACCCCATACATTTCCCACTCTACTGAAACGAGTCCATCGACCTAGTGTTACCCGCTGGAGATGAAATTCGCTAATAAGGCCCTTGTATGAAACAGCCTGATTCCCCAGTTGTTTGGAAGCTTTGCATGAATTCCTCGCTGTTCGAGCAGAAGGAAATTCAGTCGAAAACAGTCAGTGGACTGTGAGCTTCATGTGCATATCTATGTTCAAGAAACAGTTCTGTCCACAAGACATAGTAGTCAGTAGCTGCAGGAAATCTTCGGACTCTGCTATTTTGCTGGAATAAATAGAGCGGCGAAAAGCCCACACTCGCAGCTCATTGTCCTGCAAAGTTCAGATGCTGCTATGCTCCTGTTCATTCACTACTGATGGAAAATGATTTCAGTAGCATTTTGGTTAGGACACAACCCACAGCTCTGATATATCAGACACGTTCTGTTTAAAGATAGTGTTAGGGTTAGGGCTAGCATTAGGATTATGGTAAGGAATAGCTTTCTTATTAGGGTTAGCGTTAAGGTTAAGGATAGGGATAGGGTTAGGGTTAGGTTTAGGGTTAGGGATAGGGATAGGGATAGGGTTAGGGTTAGGGTTAGGGTTAGGGTTAGGGTTAAGGATAGGGTTAGGGTTAGGGTTAGGGTTAGGCTTAGGTTTAGGGAAAGGGTTAGGGTTAGGGTTAGGTTTAGGAATTGGGTTAGCGATAGGGTTAGGGTTCGGGTGTGGGTTAATGTTACAGGTAGGGTAGGTCTAGGGCTAAAGCTCGATGAGGGCCGCAGTTAGAGGAAAGTGTGTCCTAGAAGATAGTGTATTTCATAGCTGTCATAGTCCTGTGCTTTCATTGAGTCCGTTGATGACGAGAAAGCGATTCTGTAGATCCTTGCACTGAAACCCAGCAAGGTAATTGATAACAGAGCAAAATAGCTGATGATAAGTTCTGAAGAGGGTATGAGATATGGTGGAAGGCGCTGATTTCCAATTCAACTGATATGAGCACATTGATCTAGTGCTGCGTTTTTGCTTAAAGCCAGACTTCCCAGGAACATGTTCATTCCCGAGTAACTTGGCAGCTTTCAAACCGTTCACTCCTGTGCTGTGTGAGAGAAAGTCACTCGAGTCGAGTAAGGGGACTGCTAGCTGCACATGCGTTGCTACGTTGAAAACACTGTGTGGTCAAAGTGAGGTAGTAGGCTGTTGCTTCTCTTCTTCCTGGGGCTACGCTTTTCTGATGGAAAAAGTACCTAGGAGAAAACTCGACTGTGGAAGCTCCTTCCCCTGCAAGGATCACAAAGTGCTATGCCAGCATTCCCTCCTTTGCTGACGGGAAATCATTTCCGGAGCTCTTGGGCTATGACACGAGCCAGAGATCCTATATTGCAGCAAGGTACTTGGACAGGATGCTGACAAGAGTACGTACTGTGTGAGACACCACTGCTTTCATCTCCTACTGCAATGAGAACGTTGATAACACGTCAAATAGTGTGGATGGCTTTTGTTGAGAACACTTTTCGCACGACTTGATATAATCCCTGGATGATGCAGGGGAGCGCAAACTCTTCACTGCTGTATTGTCAGAGTGGAATGAACGCCCTGGTAGGCCCATGCGGTACTTTTCGCTCCTTCCTCCTTGAACGCTTCACGAACGGGTGGAGTCCGAGGGACGTAGTATAGTCTCCATAGTTTCTTAGGCTACAGTCTTCTTCTCCCATCACATCTACGACTGAGATGAGAACATTGAGAAGACGTTGAACACTGAGACGGCTTTGGAAAAAACCCCGCTTCCTACGAAATTCGTTGATTCCCGAGTGATTTTGAGGCGCAAACAAATCTTCACGGACGAATTATCTTCCCTGGGAGCCCCACAGGCTACTCTGAGATTCATATTCCCTTAGATCTTCAGAGACTTGGAGTCCAAGTCACGTAGCATGGCCTAGCGGCCTTCCAACGTCCGGATACGCTTTCCTCCCAGCACGCACAATTTGGCGAAAACAGTGGTAGCCAGGCTTACTCTAGTTCCTAGTTGGCACAGGCCTGTGCTTCCGTTCACTCATTGGTTTTGGGGAACGTGATTCCGGAACTCTCTGGCTAGCAAAGTTACAGCCAGGATGGCCATACAGAAAACCCTGTGAAATGACGTTCTAAATCGGAGGGTTCTCTCAGCACCCCATACATTTCGCACTCTACTGAAACGAGTCCATCGACCTAGTGTTACCCGCTGGAGATGAAATTCGCTAATAAGGCCCTTGTATGAAACAGCCTGATTCCCCAGTTGTTTGGAAGCTTTGCATGAATTCCTCGCTGTTCGAGCAGAAGGAAATTCAGTCGAAAACAGTCAGTGGACTGTGAGCTTCATGTGCATATCTATGTTCAAGAAACAGTTCTGTCCACAAGACATAGTAGTCAGTAGCTGCAGGAAATCTTCGGACTCTGCTATTTTGCTGGAATAAATAGAGCGGCGAAAAGGCCACACTCGCAGCTCATTGTCCTGCAAAGTTCAGATGCTGCTATGCTCCTGTTCATTCACTACTGATGGAAAATGATTTCAGTAGCATTTTGGTTAGGACACAACCCACAGCTCTGATATATCAGACACGTTCTGTTTAAAGATAGTGTTAGGGTTAGGGCTAGCATTAGGATTATGGTAAGGAATAGCTTTCTTAATAGGGTTAGCGTTAAGGTTAAGGATAGGGATAGGGTTAGGGTTAGGTTTAGGGTTAGGGATAGGGATAGGGATAGGGTTAGGGTTAGGGTTAGGGTTAGGGTTAGGGTTAAGGATAGGGTTAGGGTTAGGGTTAGGGTTAGGCTTAGGTTTAGGGATAGGGTTAGGGTTAGGGTTAGGTTTAGGAATTGGGTTAGCGATAGGGTTAGGGTTCGGGTGTGGGTTAATGTTACAGGTAGGGTAGGTCTAGGGCTAAAGCTCGATGAGGGCCGCAGTTAGAGGAAAGTGTGTCCTAGAAGATAGTGTATTTCATAGCTGTCATAGTCCTGTGCTTTCATTGAGTCCGTTGATGACGAGAAAGCGATTCTGTAGATCCTTGCACTCAAACCCAGCAAGGTAATTGATAACAGAGCAAAATAGCTGATCATAAGTTCTGAAGAGGGTATGAGATATGGTAGAAGGCGCTCATTTCCAATTCAACTGATATGAGCACATTGATCTAGTGCTGCGTTTTTGCTTAAAGCCACACTTCCCAGGAACATGTTCATTCCCGAGTAACTTGGCAGCTTTCAAACCGTTCACTCCTGTGCTGTGTGAGAGAAAGTCACTCGAGTCGAGTAAGGGGACTGCTAGCTGCACATGCGTTGCTACGTTGAAAACACTGTGTGGTCAAAGTGAGGTAGTAGGCTGTTGCTTCTCTTCTTCCTGGGGCTACGCTTTTCTGATGGAAAAAGTACCTAGGAGAAATCTCGACTGTGGAAGCTCCTTCCCCTGCAAGGATCACAAAGTGCTATGCCAGCATTCCCTCCTTTGCTGACGGGAAATCATTTCCGGAGCTCTTGGGCTATGACATGAGCCAGAGATCCTATATTGCAGCAAGGTACTTGGACAGGATGCTGACAAGAGTACGTACTGTGTGAGACACCACTGCTTTCATCTCCTACTGCAATGAGAACGTTGATAACACGTCAAATAGTGTGGATGGCTTTTGTTGAGAACACTTTTCGCACGACTTGATATAATCCCTGGATGATGCAGGGGAGCGCAAACTCTTCACTGCTGTATTGTCAGAGTGGAATGAATGCCCTGGTAGGCCCATGCGGTACTTTTCGCTCCTTCCTCCTTGAACGCTTCACGAACGGGTGGAGTCCGAGGGACGTAGTATGGTCTCCATAGTTTCTTAGGCTACAGTCTTCTTCTCCCATCACATCTACGACTGAGATGAGAACATTGAGAAGACGTTGAACACTGAGACGGCTTTGGAAAAAAACCCGCTTCCTACGAAATTCGTTGATTCCCGAGTGATTTTGAGGCGCAAACAAATCTTCACGGACGAATTATCTTCCCCTGGGAGCCCCACAGACTACTCTGAGATTCATATTCCCTTAGATCTTCAGAGACTTGGAGTCCAAGTCACGTAGCATGGCCTAGCGGCCTTCCAACGTCCGGATACGCTTTCCTCCCAGCACGCACAATTTGGCGAAAACAGTGGTAGCCAGGCTTACTCTAGTTCCTAGTTGGCACAGGCCTGTGCTTCCGTTCACTCATTGGTTTTGGGGAACGTGATTCCGGAACTCTCTGGCTAGCAAAGTTACAGCCAGGATGGCCATACAGAAAACCCTGTGAAATGACGTTCTAAATCGGTGGGTTCTCTCAGCACCCCATACATTTCCCACTCTACTGAAACGAGTCCATCGACCTAGTGTTACCCGCTGGAGATGAAATTCGCTAATAAGGCCCTTGTATGAAACAGCCTGATTCCCCAGTTGTTTGGAAGCTTTGCATGAATTCCTCGCTGTTCGAGCAGAAGGAAATTCAGTCGAAAACAGTCAGTGGACTGTGAGCTTCATGTGCATATCTATGTTCAAGAAACAGTTCTGTCCACAAGACATAGTAGTCAGTAGCTGCAGGAAATCTTCGGACTCTGCTATTTTGCTGGAATAAATAGAGCGGCGAAAAGCCCACACTCGCAGCTCATTGTCCTGCAAAGTTCAGATGCTGCTATGCTCCTGTTCATTCACTACTGATGGAAAATGATTTCAGTAGCATTTTGGTTAGGACACAACCCACAGCTCTGATATATCAGACACGTTCTGTTTAAAGATAGTGTTAGGGTTAGGGCTAGCATTAGGATTATGGTAAGGAATAGCTTTCTTATTAGGGTTAGCGTTAAGGTTAAGGATAGGGATAGGGTTAGGGTTAGGTTTAGGGTTAGGGATAGGGATAGGGATAGGGTTAGGGTTAGGCTTAGGTTTAGGGATAGGGTTAGGGTTAGGGTTAGGTTTAGGAATTGGGTTAGCGATAGGGTTAGGGTTCGGGTGTGGGTTAATGTTACAGGTAGGGTAGGTCTAGGGCTAAAGCTCGATGAGGGCCGCAGTTAGAGGAAAGTGTGTCCTAGAAGATAGTGTATTTCATAGCTGTCATAGTCCTGTGCTTTCATTGAGTCCGTTGATGACGAGAAAGCGATTCTGTAGATCCTTGCACTCAAACCCAGCAAGGTAATTGATAACAGAGCAAAATAGCTGATGATAAGTTCTGAAGAGGGTATGAGATATGGTAGAAGGCGCTCATTTCCAATTCAACTGATATGAGCACATTGATCTAGTGCTGCGTTTTTGCTTAAAGCCACACTTCCCAGGAACATGTTCATTCCCGAGTAACTTGGCAGCTTTCAAACCGTTCACTCCTGTGCTGTGTGAGAGAAAGTCACTCGAGTCGAGTAAGGGGACTGCTAGCTGCACATGCGTTGCTACGTTGAAAACACTGTGTGGTCAAAGTGAGGTAGTAGGCTGTTGCTTCTCTTCTTCCTGGGGCTACGCTTTTCTGATGGAAAAAGTACCTAGGAGAAAACTCGACTGTGGAAGCTCCTTCCCCTGCAAGGATCACAAAGTGCTATGCCAGCATTCCCTCCTTTGCTGACGGGAAATCATTTCCGGAGCTCTTGGGCTATGACACGAGCCAGAGATCCTATATTGCAGCAAGGTACTTGGACAGGATGCTGACAAGAGTACGTACTGTGTGAGACACCACTGCTTTCATCTCCTACTGCAATGAGAACGTTGATAACACGTCAAATAGTGTGGATGGCTTTTGTTGAGAACACTTTTCGCACGACTTGATATAATCCCTGGATGATGCAGGGGAGCGCAAACTCTTCACTGCTGTATTGTCAGAGTGGAATGAATGCCCTGGTAGGCCCATGCGGTACTTTTCGCTCCTTCCTCCTTGAACGCTTCACGAACGGGTGGAGTCCGAGGGACGTAGTATAGTCTCCATAGTTTCTTAGGCTACAGTCTTCTTCTCCCATCACATCTACGACTGAGATGAGAACATTGAGAAGACGTTGAACACTGAGACGGCTTTGGAAAAAAACCCGCTTCCTACGAAATTCGTTGATTCCCGAGTGATTTTGAGGCGCAAACAAATCTTCACGGACGAATTATCTTCCCCTGGGAGCCCCACAGGCTACTCTGAGATTCATATTCCCTTAGATCTTCAGAGACTTGGAGTCCAAGTCACGTAGCATGGCCTAGCGGCCTTCCAACGTCCGGATACGCTTTCCTCCCAGCACGCACAATTTGGCGAAAACAGTGGTAGCCAGGCTTACTCTAGTTCCTAGTTGGCACAGGCCTGTGCTTCCGTTCACTCATTGGTTTTGGGGAACGTGATTCCGGAACTCTCTGGCTAGCAAAGTTACAGCCAGGATGGCCATACAGAAAACCCTGTGAAATGACGTTCTAAATCGGTGGGTTCTCTCAGCACCCCATACATTTCGCACTCTACTGAAACGAGTCCATCGACCTAGTGTTACCCGCTGGAGATGAAATTCGCTAATAAGGCCCTTGTATGAAACAGCCTGATTCCCCAGTTGTTTGGAAGCTTTGCATGAATTCCTCGCTGTTCGAGCAGAAGGAAATTCAGTCGAAAACAGTCAGTGGACTGTGAGCTTCATGTGCATATCTATGTTCAAGAAACAGTTCTGTCCACAAGACATAGTAGTCAGTAGCTGCAGGAAATCTTCGGACTCTGCTATTTTGCTGGAATAAATAGAGCGGCGAAAAGCCCACACTCGCAGCTCATTGTCCTGCAAAGTTCAGATGCTGCTATGCTCCTGTTCATTCACTACTGATGGAAAATGATTTCAGTAGCATTTTGGTTAGGACACAACCCACAGCTCTGATATATCAGACACGTTCTGTTTAAAGATAGTGTTAGGGTTAGGGCTAGCATTAGGATTATGGTAAGGAATAGCTTTCTTATTAGGGTTAGCGTTAAGGTTAAGGATAGGGATAGGGTTAGGGTTAGGTTTAGGGTTAGGGATAGGGATAGGGATAGGGTTAGGGTTAGGGTTAGGGTTAGGGTTAGGGTTAGGGATAGGGTTAGGGTTAGGGTTAGGGTTAGGCTTAGGTTTAGGGAAAGGGTTAGGGTTAGGGTTAGGTTTAGGAATTGGGTTAGCGATAGGGTTAGGGTTCGGGTGTGGGTTAATGTTACAGGTAGGGTAGGTCTAGGGCTAAAGCTCGATGAGGGCCGCAGTTAGAGGAAAGTGTGTCCTAGAAGATAGTGTATTTCATAGCTGTCATAGTCCTGTGCTTTCATTGAGTCCGTTGATGACGAGAAAGCGATTCTGTAGATCCTTGCACTGAAACCCAGCAAGGTAATTGATAACAGAGCAAAATAGCTGATGATAAGTTCTGAAGAGGGTATGAGATATGGTGGAAGGCGCTGATTTCCAATTCAACTGATATGAGCACATTGATCTAGTGCTGCGTTTTTGCTTAAAGCCAGACTTCCCAGGAACATGTTCATTCCCGAGTAACTTGGCAGCTTTCAAACCGTTCACTCCTGTGCTGTGTGAGAGAAAGTCACTCGAGTCGAGTAAGGGGACTGCTAGCTGCACATGCGTTGCTACGTTGAAAACACTGTGTGGTCAAAGTGAGGTAGTAGGCTGTTGCTTCTCTTCTTCCTGGGGCTACGCTTTTCTGATGGAAAAAGTACCTAGGAGAAAACTCGACTGTGGAAGCTCCTTCCCCTGCAAGGATCACAAAGTGCTATGCCAGCATTCCCTCCTTTGCTGACGGGAAATCATTTCCGGAGCTCTTGGGCTATGACACGAGCCAGAGATCCTATATTGCAGCAAGGTACTTGGACAGGATGCTGACAAGAGTACGTACTGTGTGAGACACCACTGCTTTCATCTCCTACTGCAATGAGAACGTTGATAACACGTCAAATAGTGTGGATGGCTTTTGTTGAGAACACTTTTCGCACGACTTGATATAATCCCTGGATGATGCAGGGGAGCGCAAACTCTTCACTGCTGTATTGTCAGAGTGGAATGAACGCCCTGGTAGGCCCATGCGGTACTTTTCGCTCCTTCCTCCTTGAACGCTTCACGAACGGGTGGAGTCCGAGGGACGTAGTATAGTCTCCATAGTTTCTTAGGCTACAGTCTTCTTCTCCCATCACATCTACGACTGAGATGAGAACATTGAGAAGACGTTGAACACTGAGACGGCTTTGGAAAAAACCCCGCTTCCTACGAAATTCGTTGATTCCCGAGTGATTTTGAGGCGCAAACAAATCTTCACGGACGAATTATCTTCCCTGGGAGCCCCACAGGCTACTCTGAGATTCATATTCCCTTAGATCTTCAGAGACTTGGAGTCCAAGTCACGTAGCATGGCCTAGCGGCCTTCCAACGTCCGGATACGCTTTCCTCCCAGCACGCACAATTTGGCGAAAACAGTGGTAGCCAGGCTTACTCTAGTTCCTAGTTGGCACAGGCCTGTGCTTCCGTTCACTCATTGGTTTTGGGGAACGTGATTCCGGAACTCTCTGGCTAGCAAAGTTACAGCCAGGATGGCCATACAGAAAACCCTGTGAAATGACGTTCTAAATCGGAGGGTTCTCTCAGCACCCCATACATTTCGCACTCTACTGAAACGAGTCCATCGACCTAGTGTTACCCGCTGGAGATGAAATTCGCTAATAAGGCCCTTGTATGAAACAGCCTGATTCCCCAGTTGTTTGGAAGCTTTGCATGAATTCCTCGCTGTTCGAGCAGAAGGAAATTCAGTCGAAAACAGTCAGTGGACTGTGAGCTTCATGTGCATATCTATGTTCAAGAAACAGTTCTGTCCACAAGACATAGTAGTCAGTAGCTGCAGGAAATCTTCGGACTCTGCTATTTTGCTGGAATAAATAGAGCGGCGAAAAGGCCACACTCGCAGCTCATTGTCCTGCAAAGTTCAGATGCTGCTATGCTCCTGTTCATTCACTACTGATGGAAAATGATTTCAGTAGCATTTTGGTTAGGACACAACCCACAGCTCTGATATATCAGACACGTTCTGTTTAAAGATAGTGTTAGGGTTAGGGCTAGCATTAGGATTATGGTAAGGAATAGCTTTCTTAATAGGGTTAGCGTTAAGGTTAAGGATAGGGATAGGGTTAGGGTTAGGTTTAGGGTTAGGGATAGGGATAGGGATAGGGTTAGGGTTAGGGTTAGGGTTAGGGTTAGGGTTAAGGATAGGGTTAGGGTTAGGGTTAGGGTTAGGCTTAGGTTTAGGGATAGGGTTAGGGTTAGGGTTAGGTTTAGGAATTGGGTTAGCGATAGGGTTAGGGTTCGGGTGTGGGTTAATGTTACAGGTAGGGTAGGTCTAGGGCTAAAGCTCGATGAGGGCCGCAGTTAGAGGAAAGTGTGTCCTAGAAGATAGTGTATTTCATAGCTGTCATAGTCCTGTGCTTTCATTGAGTCCGTTGATGACGAGAAAGCGATTCTGTAGATCCTTGCACTCAAACCCAGCAAGGTAATTGATAACAGAGCAAAATAGCTGATCATAAGTTCTGAAGAGGGTATGAGATATGGTAGAAGGCGCTCATTTCCAATTCAACTGATATGAGCACATTGATCTAGTGCTGCGTTTTTGCTTAAAGCCACACTTCCCAGGAACATGTTCATTCCCGAGTAACTTGGCAGCTTTCAAACCGTTCACTCCTGTGCTGTGTGAGAGAAAGTCACTCGAGTCGAGTAAGGGGACTGCTAGCTGCACATGCGTTGCTACGTTGAAAACACTGTGTGGTCAAAGTGAGGTAGTAGGCTGTTGCTTCTCTTCTTCCTGGGGCTACGCTTTTCTGATGGAAAAAGTACCTAGGAGAAATCTCGACTGTGGAAGCTCCTTCCCCTGCAAGGATCACAAAGTGCTATGCCAGCATTCCCTCCTTTGCTGACGGGAAATCATTTCCGGAGCTCTTGGGCTATGACACGAGCCAGAGATCCTATATTGCAGCAAGGTACTTGGACAGGATGCTGACAAGAGTACGTACTGTGTGAGACACCACTGCTTTCATCTCCTACTGCAATGAGAACGTTGATAACACGTCAAATAGTGTGGATGGCTTTTGTTGAGAACACTTTTCGCACGACTTGATATAATCCCTGGATGATGCAGGGGAGCGCAAACTCTTCACTGCTGTATTGTCAGAGTGGAATGAATGCCCTGGTAGGCCCATGCGGTACTTTTCGCTCCTTCCTCCTTGAACGCTTCACGAACGGGTGGAGTCCGAGGGACGTAGTATGGTCTCCATAGTTTCTTAGGCTACAGTCTTCTTCTCCCATCACATCTACGACTGAGATGAGAACATTGAGAAGACGTTGAACACTGAGACGGCTTTGGAAAAAAACCCGCTTCCTACGAAATTCGTTGATTCCCGAGTGATTTTGAGGCGCAAACAAATCTTCACGGACGAATTATCTTCCCCTGGGAGCCCCACAGACTACTCTGAGATTCATATTCCCTTAGATCTTCAGAGACTTGGAGTCCAAGTCACGTAGCATGGCCTAGCGGCCTTCCAACGTCCGGATACGCTTTCCTCCCAGCACGCACAATTTGGCGAAAACAGTGGTAGCCAGGCTTACTCTAGTTCCTAGTTGGCACAGGCCTGTGCTTCCGTTCACTCATTGGTTTTGGGGAACGTGATTCCGGAACTCTCTGGCTAGCAAAGTTACAGCCAGGATGGCCATACAGAAAACCCTGTGAAATGACGTTCTAAATCGGTGGGTTCTCTCAGCACCCCATACATTTCCCACTCTACTGAAACGAGTCCATCGACCTAGTGTTACCCGCTGGAGATGAAATTCGCTAATAAGGCCCTTGTATGAAACAGCCTGATTCCCCAGTTGTTTGGAAGCTTTGCATGAATTCCTCGCTGTTCGAGCAGAAGGAAATTCAGTCGAAAACAGTCAGTGGACTGTGAGCTTCATGTGCATATCTATGTTCAAGAAACAGTTCTGTCCACAAGACATAGTAGTCAGTAGCTGCAGGAAATCTTCGGACTCTGCTATTTTGCTGGAATAAATAGAGCGGCGAAAAGCCCACACTCGCAGCTCATTGTCCTGCAAAGTTCAGATGCTGCTATGCTCCTGTTCATTCACTACTGATGGAAAATGATTTCAGTAGCATTTTGGTTAGGACACAACCCACAGCTCTGATATATCAGACACGTTCTGTTTAAAGATAGTGTTAGGGTTAGGGCTAGCATTAGGATTATGGTAAGGAATAGCTTTCTTATTAGGGTTAGCGTTAAGGTTAAGGATAGGGATAGGGTTAGGGTTAGGTTTAGGGTTAGGGATAGGGATAGGGATAGGGTTAGGGTTAGGCTTAGGTTTAGGGATAGGGTTAGGGTTAGGGTTAGGTTTAGGAATTGGGTTAGCGATAGGGTTAGGGTTCGGGTGTGGGTTAATGTTACAGGTAGGGTAGGTCTAGGGCTAAAGCTCGATGAGGGCCGCAGTTAGAGGAAAGTGTGTCCTAGAAGATAGTGTATTTCATAGCTGTCATAGTCCTGTGCTTTCATTGAGTCCGTTGATGACGAGAAAGCGATTCTGTAGATCCTTGCACTCAAACCCAGCAAGGTAATTGATAACAGAGCAAAATAGCTGATGATAAGTTCTGAAGAGGGTATGAGATATGGTAGAAGGCGCTCATTTCCAATTCAACTGATATGAGCACATTGATCTAGTGCTGCGTTTTTGCTTAAAGCCACACTTCCCAGGAACATGTTCATTCCCGAGTAACTTGGCAGCTTTCAAACCGTTCACTCCTGTGCTGTGTGAGAGAAAGTCACTCGAGTCGAGTAAGGGGACTGCTAGCTGCACATGCGTTGCTACGTTGAAAACACTGTGTGGTCAAAGTGAGGTAGTAGGCTGTTGCTTCTCTTCTTCCTGGGGCTACGCTTTTCTGATGGAAAAAGTACCTAGGAGAAAACTCGACTGTGGAAGCTCCTTCCCCTGCAAGGATCACAAAGTGCTATGCCAGCATTCCCTCCTTTGCTGACGGGAAATCATTTCCGGAGCTCTTGGGCTATGACACGAGCCAGAGATCCTATATTGCAGCAAGGTACTTGGACAGGATGCTGACAAGAGTACGTACTGTGTGAGACACCACTGCTTTCATCTCCTACTGCAATGAGAACGTTGATAACACGTCAAATAGTGTGGATGGCTTTTGTTGAGAACACTTTTCGCACGACTTGATATAATCCCTGGATGATGCAGGGGAGCGCAAACTCTTCACTGCTGTATTGTCAGAGTGGAATGAATGCCCTGGTAGGCCCATGCGGTACTTTTCGCTCCTTCCTCCTTGAACGCTTCACGAACGGGTGGAGTCCGAGGGACGTAGTATAGTCTCCATAGTTTCTTAGGCTACAGTCTTCTTCTCCCATCACATCTACGACTGAGATGAGAACATTGAGAAGACGTTGAACACTGAGACGGCTTTGGAAAAAAACCCGCTTCCTACGAAATTCGTTGATTCCCGAGTGATTTTGAGGCGCAAACAAATCTTCACGGACGAATTATCTTCCCCTGGGAGCCCCACAGGCTACTCTGAGATTCATATTCCCTTAGATCTTCAGAGACTTGGAGTCCAAGTCACGTAGCATGGCCTAGCGGCCTTCCAACGTCCGGATACGCTTTCCTCCCAGCACGCACAATTTGGCGAAAACAGTGGTAGCCAGGCTTACTCTAGTTCCTAGTTGGCACAGGCCTGTGCTTCCGTTCACTCATTGGTTTTGGGGAACGTGATTCCGGAACTCTCTGGCTAGCAAAGTTACAGCCAGGATGGCCATACAGAAAACCCTGTGAAATGACGTTCTAAATCGGTGGGTTCTCTCAGCACCCCATACATTTCGCACTCTACTGAAACGAGTCCATCGACCTAGTGTTACCCGCTGGAGATGAAATTCGCTAATAAGGCCCTTGTATGAAACAGCCTGATTCCCCAGTTGTTTGGAAGCTTTGCATGAATTCCTCGCTGTTCGAGCAGAAGGAAATTCAGTCGAAAACAGTCAGTGGACTGTGAGCTTCATGTGCATATCTATGTTCAAGAAACAGTTCTGTCCACAAGACATAGTAGTCAGTAGCTGCAGGAAATCTTCGGACTCTGCTATTTTGCTGGAATAAATAGAGCGGCGAAAAGCCCACACTCGCAGCTCATTGTCCTGCAAAGTTCAGATGCTGCTATGCTCCTGTTCATTCACTACTGATGGAAAATGATTTCAGTAGCATTTTGGTTAGGACACAACCCACAGCTCTGATATATCAGACACGTTCTGTTTAAAGATAGTGTTAGGGTTAGGGCTAGCATTAGGATTATGGTAAGGAATAGCTTTCTTATTAGGGTTAGCGTTAAGGTTAAGGATAGGGATAGGGTTAGGGTTAGGTTTAGGGTTAGGGATAGGGATAGGGATAGGGTTAGGGTTAGGCTTAGGTTTAGGGATAGGGTTAGGGTTAGGGTTAGGTTTAGGAATTGGGTTAGCGATAGGGTTAGGGTTCGGGTGTGGGTTAATGTTACAGGTAGGGTAGGTCTAGGGCTAAAGCTCGATGAGGGCCGCAGTTAGAGGAAAGTGTGTCCTAGAAGATAGTGTATTTCATAGCTGTCATAGTCCTGTGCTTTCATTGAGTCCGTTGATGACGAGAAAGCGATTCTGTAGATCCTTGCACTCAAACCCAGCAAGGTAATTGATAACAGAGCAAAATAGCTGATGATAAGTTCTGAAGAGGGTATGAGATATGGTAGAAGGCGCTCATTTCCAATTCAACTGATATGAGCACATTGATCTAGTGCTGCGTTTTTGCTTAAAGCCACACTTCCCAGGAACATGTTCATTCCCGAGTAACTTGGCAGCTTTCAAACCGTTCACTCCTGTGCTGTGTGAGAGAAAGTCACTCGAGTCGAGTAAGGGGACTGCTAGCTGCACATGCGTTGCTACGTTGAAAACACTGTGTGGTCAAAGTGAGGTAGTAGGCTGTTGCTTCTCTTCTTCCTGGGGCTACGCTTTTCTGATGGAAAAAGTACCTAGGAGAAAACTCGACTGTGGAAGCTCCTTCCCCTGCAAGGATCACAAAGTGCTATGCCAGCATTCCCTCCTTTGCTGACGGGAAATCATTTCCGGAGCTCTTGGGCTATGACACGAGCCAGAGATCCTATATTGCAGCAAGGTACTTGGACAGGATGCTGACAAGAGTACGTACTGTGTGAGACACCACTGCTTTCATCTCCTACTGCAATGAGAACGTTGATAACACGTCAAATAGTGTGGATGGCTTTTGTTGAGAACACTTTTCGCACGACTTGATATAATCCCTGGATGATGCAGGGGAGCGCAAACTCTTCACTGCTGTATTGTCAGAGTGGAATGAATGCCCTGGTAGGCCCATGCGGTACTTTTCGCTCCTTCCTCCTTGAACGCTTCACGAACGGGTGGAGTCCGAGGGACGTAGTATAGTCTCCATAGTTTCTTAGGCTACAGTCTTCTTCTCCCATCACATCTACGACTGAGATGAGAACATTGAGAAGACGTTGAACACTGAGACGGCTTTGGAAAAAAACCCGCTTCCTACGAAATTCGTTGATTCCCGAGTGATTTTGAGGCGCAAACAAATCTTCACGGACGAATTATCTTCCCCTGGGAGCCCCACAGGCTACTCTGAGATTCATATTCCCTTAGATCTTCAGAGACTTGGAGTCCAAGTCACGTAGCATGGCCTAGCGGCCTTCCAACGTCCGGATACGCTTTCCTCCCAGCACGCACAATTTGGCGAAAACAGTGGTAGCCAGGCTTACTCTAGTTCCTAGTTGGCACAGGCCTGTGCTTCCGTTCACTCATTGGTTTTGGGGAACGTGATTCCGGAACTCTCTGGCTAGCAAAGTTACAGCCAGGATGGCCATACAGAAAACCCTGTGAAATGACGTTCTAAATCGGTGGGTTCTCTCAGCACCCCATACATTTCGCACTCTACTGAAACGAGTCCATCGACCTAGTGTTACCCGCTGGAGATGAAATTCGCTAATAAGGCCCTTGTATGAAACAGCCTGATTCCCCAGTTGTTTGGAAGCTTTGCATGAATTCCTCGCTGTTCGAGCAGAAGGAAATTCAGTCGAAAACAGTCAGTGGACTGTGAGCTTCATGTGCATATCTATGTTCAAGAAACAGTTCTGTCCACAAGACATAGTAGTCAGTAGCTGCAGGAAATCTTCGGACTCTGCTATTTTGCTGGAATAAATAGAGCGGCGAAAAGCCCACACTCGCAGCTCATTGTCCTGCAAAGTTCAGATGCTGCTATGCTCCTGTTCATTCACTACTGATGGAAAATGATTTCAGTAGCATTTTGGTTAGGACACAACCCACAGCTCTGATATATCAGACACGTTCTGTTTAAAGATAGTGTTAGGGTTAGGGCTAGCATTAGGATTATGGTAAGGAATAGCTTTCTTATTAGGGTTAGCGTTAAGGTTAAGGATAGGGATAGGGTTAGGGTTAGGTTTAGGGTTAGGGATAGGGATAGGGATAGGGTTAGGGTTAGGGTTAGGGTTAGGGTTAGGGTTAGGGATAGGGTTAGGGTTAGGGTTAGGGTTAGGCTTAGGTTTAGGGAAAGGGTTAGGGTTAGGGTTAGGTTTAGGAATTGGGTTAGCGATAGGGTTAGGGTTCGGGTGTGGGTTAATGTTACAGGTAGGGTAGGTCTAGGGCTAAAGCTCGATGAGGGCCGCAGTTAGAGGAAAGTGTGTCCTAGAAGATAGTGTATTTCATAGCTGTCATAGTCCTGTGCTTTCATTGAGTCCGTTGATGACGAGAAAGCGATTCTGTAGATCCTTGCACTCAAACCCAGCAAGGTAATTGATAACAGAGCAAAATAGCTGATGATAAGTTCTGAAGAGGGTATGAGATATGGTAGAAGGCGCTCATTTCCAATTCAACTGATATGAGCACATTGATCTAGTGCTGCGTTTTTGCTTAAAGCCACACTTCCCAGGAACATGTTCATTCCCGAGTAACTTGGCAGCTTTCAAACCGTTCACTCCTGTGCTGTGTGAGAGAAAGTCACTCGAGTCGAGTAAGGGGACTGCTAGCTGCACATGCGTTGCTACGTTGAAAACACTGTGTGGTCAAAGTGAGGTAGTAGGCTGTTGCTTCTCTTCTTCCTGGGGCTACGCTTTTCTGATGGAAAAAGTACCTAGGAGAAAACTCGACTGTGGAAGCTCCTTCCCCTGCAAGGATCACAAAGTGCTATGCCAGCATTCCCTCCTTTGCTGACGGGAAATCATTTCCGGAGCTCTTGGGCTATGACACGAGCCAGAGATCCTATATTGCAGCAAGGTACTTGGACAGGATGCTGACAAGAGTACGTACTGTGTGAGACACCACTGCTTTCATCTCCTACTGCAATGAGAACGTTGATAACACGTCAAATAGTGTGGATGGCTTTTGTTGAGAACACTTTTCGCACGACTTGATATAATCCCTGGATGATGCAGGGGAGCGCAAACTCTTCACTGCTGTATTGTCAGAGTGGAATGAATGCCCTGGTAGGCCCATGCGGTACTTTTCGCTCCTTCCTCCTTGAACGCTTCACGAACGGGTGGAGTCCGAGGGACGTAGTATGGTCTCCATAGTTTCTTAGGCTACAGTCTTCTTCTCCCATCACATCTACGACTGAGATGAGAACATTGAGAAGACGTTGAACACTGAGACGGCTTTGGAAAAAAACCCGCTTCCTACGAAATTCGTTGATTCCCGAGTGATTTTGAGGCGCAAACAAATCTTCACGGACGAATTATCTTCCCCTGGGAGCCCCACAGGCTACTCTGAGATTCATATTCCCTTAGATCTTCAGAGACTTGGAGTCCAAGTCACGTAGCATGGCCTAGCGGCCTTCCAACGTCCGCATACGCTTTCCTCCCAGCACGCACAATTTGGCGAAAACAGTGGTAGCCAGGCTTACTCTAGTTCCTAGTTGGCACAGGCCTGTGCTTCCGTTCACTCATTGGTTTTGGGGAACGTGATTCCGGAACTCTCTGGCTAGCAAAGTTACAGCCAGGATGGCCATACAGAAAACCCTGTGAAATGATGTTCTAAATCGGTGGGTTCTCTCAGCACCCCATACATTTCCCACTCTACTGAAACGAGTCCATCGACCTAGTGTTACCCGCTGGAGATGAAATTCGCTAATAAGGCCCTTGTATGAAACAGCCTGATTCCCCAGTTGTTTGGAAGCTTTGCATGAATTCCTCGCTGTTCGAGCAGAAGGAAATTCAGTCGAAAACAGTCAGTGGACTGTGAGCTTCATGTGCATATCTATGTTCAAGAAACAGTTCTGTCCACAAGACATAGTAGTCAGTAGCTGCAGGAAATCTTCGGACTCTGCTATTTTGCTGGAATAAATAGAGCGGCGAAAAGCCCACACTCGCAGCTCATTGTCCTGCAAAGTTCAGATGCTGCTATGCTCCTGTTCATTCACTACTGATGGAAAATGATTTCAGTAGCATTTTGGTTAGGACACAACCCACAGCTCTGATATATCAGACACGTTCTGTTTAAAGATAGTGTTAGGGTTAGGGCTAGCATTAGGATTATGGTAAGGAATAGCTTTCTTATTAGGGTTAGCGTTAAGGTTAAGGATAGGGATAGGGTTAGGGTTAGGTTTAGGGTTAGGGATAGGGATAGGGATAGGGTTAGGGTTAGGGTTAGGGTTAGGGTTAGGGTTAAGGATAGGGTTAGGGTTAGGGTTAGGGTTAGGCTTAGGTTTAGGGAAAGGGTTAGGGTTAGGGTTAGGTTTAGGAATTGGGTTAGCGATAGGGTTAGGGTTCGGGTGTGGGTTAATGTTACAGGTAGGGTAGGTCTAGGGCTAAAGCTCGATGAGGGCCGCAGTTAGAGGAAAGTGTGTCCTAGAAGATAGTGTATTTCATAGCTGTCATAGTCCTGTGCTTTCATTGAGTCCGTTGATGACGAGAAAGCGATTCTGTAGATCCTTGCACTGAAACCCAGCAAGGTAATTGATAACAGAGCAAAATAGCTGATGATAAGTTCTGAAGAGGGTATGAGATATGGTGGAAGGCGCTGATTTCCAATTCAACTGATATGAGCACATTGATCTAGTGCTGCGTTTTTGCTTAAAGCCAGACTTCCCAGGAACATGTTCATTCCCGAGTAACTTGGCAGCTTTCAAACCGTTCACTCCTGTGCTGTGTGAGAGAAAGTCACTCGAGTCGAGTAAGGGGACTGCTAGCTGCACATGCGTTGCTACGTTGAAAACACTGTGTGGTCAAAGTGTGGTAGTAGGCTGTTGCTTCTCTTCTTCCTGGGGCTACGCTTTTCTGATGGAAAAAGTACCTAGGAGAAAACTCGACTGTGGAAGCTCCTTCCCCTGCAAGGATCACAAAGTGCTATGCCAGCATTCCCTCCTTTGCTGACGGGAAATCATTTCCGGAGCTCTTGGGCTATGACACGAGCCAGAGATCCTATATTGCAGCAAGGTACTTGGACAGGATGCTGACAAGAGTACGTACTGTGTGAGACACCACTGCTTTCATCTCCTACTGCAATGAGAACGTTGATAACACGTCAAATAGTGTGGATGGCTTTTGTTGAGAACACTTTTCGCACGACTTGATATAATCCCTGGATGATGCAGGGGAGCGCAAACTCTTCACTGCTGTATTGTCAGAGTGGAATGAACGCCCTGGTAGGCCCATGCGGTACTTTTCGCTCCTTCCTCCTTGAACGCTTCACGAACGGGTGGAGTCCGAGGGACGTAGTATAGTCTCCATAGTTTCTTAGGCTACAGTCTTCTTCTCCCATCACATCTACGACTGAGATGAGAACATTGAGAAGACGTTGAACACTGAGACGGCTTTGGAAAAAAACCCGCTTCCTACGAAATTCGTTGATTCCCGAGTGATTTTGAGGCGCAAACAAATCTTCACGGACGAATTATCTTCCCTGGGAGCCCCACAGGCTACTCTGAGATTCATATTCCCTTAGATCTTCAGAGACTTGGAGTCCAAGTCACGTAGCATGGCCTAGCGGCCTTCCAACGTCCGGATACGCTTTCCTCCCAGCACGCACAATTTGGCGAAAACAGTGGTAGCCAGGCTTACTCTAGTTCCTAGTTGGCACAGGCCTGTGCTTCCGTTCACTCATTGGTTTTGGGGAACGTGATTCCGGAACTCTCTGGCTAGCAAAGTTACAGCCAGGATGGCCATACAGAAAACCCTGTGAAATGACGTTCTAAATCGGAGGGTTCTCTCAGCACCCCATACATTTCGCACTCTACTGAAACGAGTCCATCGACCTAGTGTTACCCGCTGGAGATGAAATTCGCTAATAAGGCCCTTGTATGAAACAGCCTGATTCCCCAGTTGTTTGGAAGCTTTGCATGAATTCCTCGCTGTTCGAGCAGAAGGAAATTCAGTCGAAAACAGTCAGTGGACTGTGAGCTTCATGTGCATATCTATGTTCAAGAAACAGTTCTGTCCACAAGACATAGTAGTCAGTAGCTGCAGGAAATCTTCGGACTCTGCTATTTTGCTGGAATAAATAGAGCGGCGAAAAGCCCACACTCGCAGCTCATTGTCCTGCAAAGTTCAGATGCTGCTATGCTCCTGTTCATTCACTACTGATGGAAAATGATTTCAGTAGCATTTTGGTTAGGACACAACCCACAGCTCTGATATATCAGACACGTTCTGTTTAAAGATAGTGTTAGGGTTAGGGCTAGCATTAGGATTATGGTAAGGAATAGCTTTCTTAATAGGGTTAGCGTTAAGGTTAAGGATAGGGATAGGGTTAGGGTTAGGTTTAGGGTTAGGGATAGGGATAGGGATAGGGTTAGGGTTAGGGTTAGGGTTAGGGTTAGGGTTAAGGATAGGGTTAGGGTTAGGGTTAGGGTTAGGCTTAGGTTTAGGGATAGGGTTAGGGTTAGGGTTAGGTTTAGGAATTGGGTTAGCGATAGGGTTAGGGTTCGGGTGTGGGTTAATGTTACAGGTAGGGTAGGTCTAGGGCTAAAGCTCGATGAGGGCCGCAGTTAGAGGAAAGTGTGTCCTAGAAGATAGTGTATTTCATAGCTGTCATAGTCCTGTGCTTTCATTGAGTCCGTTGATGACGAGAAAGCGATTCTGTAGATCCTTGCACTCAAACCCAGCAAGGTAATTGATAACAGAGCAAAATAGCTGATGATAAGTTCTGAAGAGGGTATGAGATATGGTAGAAGGCGCTCATTTCCAATTCAACTGATATGAGCACATTGATCTAGTGCTGCGTTTTTGCTTAAAGCCACACTTCCCAGGAACATGTTCATTCCCGAGTAACTTGGCAGCTTTCAAACCGTTCACTCCTGTGCTGTGTGAGAGAAAGTCACTCGAGTCGAGTAAGGGGACTGCTAGCTGCACATGCGTTGCTACGTTGAAAACACTGTGTGGTCAAAGTGAGGTAGTAGGCTGTTGCTTCTCTTCTTCCTGGGGCTACGCTTTTCTGATGGAAAAAGTACCTAGGAGAAATCTCGACTGTGGAAGCTCCTTCCCCTGCAAGGATCACAAAGTGCTATGCCAGCATTCCCTCCTTTGCTGACGGGAAATCATTTCCGGAGCTCTTGGGCTATGACATGAGCCAGAGATCCTATATTGCAGCAAGGTACTTGGACAGGATGCTGACAAGAGTACGTACTGTGTGAGACACCACTGCTTTCATCTCCTACTGCAATGAGAACGTTGATAACACGTCAAATAGTGTGGATGGCTTTTGTTGAGAACACTTTTCGCACGACTTGATATAATCCCTGGATGATGCAGGGGAGCGCAAACTCTTCACTGCTGTATTGTCAGAGTGGAATGAATGCCCTGGTAGGCCCATGCGGTACTTTTCGCTCCTTCCTCCTTGAACGCTTCACGAACGGGTGGAGTCCGAGGGACGTAGTATGGTCTCCATAGTTTCTTAGGCTACAGTCTTCTTCTCCCATCACATCTACGACTGAGATGAGAACATTGAGAAGACGTTGAACACTGAGACGGCTTTGGAAAAAAACCCGCTTCCTACGAAATTCGTTGATTCCCGAGTGATTTTGAGGCGCAAACAAATCTTCACGGACGAATTATCTTCCCCTGGGAGCCCCACAGGCTACTCTGAGATTCATATTCCCTTAGATCTTCAGAGACTTGGAGTCCAAGTCACGTAGCATGGCCTAGCGGCCTTCCAACGTCCGGATACGCTTTCCTCCCAGCACGCACAATTTGGCGAAAACAGTGGTAGCCAGGCTTACTCTAGTTCCTAGTTGGCACAGGCCTGTGCTTCCGTTCACTCCATGGTTTTGGGGAACGTGATTCCGGAACTCTCTGGCTAGCAAAGTTACAGCCAGGATGGCCATACAGAAAACCCTGTGAAATGACGTTCTAAATCGGTGGGTTCTCTCAGCACCCCATACATTTCGCACTCTACTGAAACGAGTCCATCGACCTAGTGTTACCCGCTGGAGATGAAATTCGCTAATAAGGCCCTTGTATGAAACAGCCTGATTCCCCAGTTGTTTGGAAGCTTTGCATGAATTCCTCGCTGTTCGAGCAGAAGGAAATTCAGTCGAAAACAGTCAGTGGACTGTGAGCTTCATGTGCATATCTATGTTCAAGAAACAGTTCTGTCCACAAGACATAGTAGTCAGTAGCTGCAGGAAATCTTCGGACTCTGCTATTTTGCTGGAATAAATAGAGCGGCGAAAAGCCCACACTCGCAGCTCATTGTCCTGCAAAGTTCAGATGCTGCTATGCTCCTGTTCATTCACTACTGATGGAAAATGATTTCAGTAGCATTTTGGTTAGGACACAACCCACAGCTCTGATATATCAGACACGTTCTGTTTAAAGATAGTGTTAGGGTTAGGGCTAGCATTAGGATTATGGTAAGGAATAGCTTTCTTATTAGGGTTAGCGTTAAGGTTAAGGATAGGGATAGGGTTAGGGTTAGGTTTAGGGTTAGGGATAGGGATAGGGATAGGGTTAGGGTTAGGGTTAGGGTTAGGGTTAGGGTTAGGGATAGGGTTAGGGTTAGGGTTAGGGTTAGGCTTAGGTTTAGGGAAAGGGTTAGGGTTAGGGTTAGGTTTAGGAATTGGGTTAGCGATAGGGTTAGGGTTCGGGTGTGGGTTAATGTTACAGGTAGGGTAGGTCTAGGGCTAAAGCTCGATGAGGGCCGCAGTTAGAGGAAAGTGTGTCCTAGAAGATAGTGTATTTCATAGCTGTCATAGTCCTGTGCTTTCATTGAGTCCGTTGATGACGAGAAAGCGATTCTGTAGATCCTTGCACTGAAACCCAGCAAGGTAATTGATAACAGAGCAAAATAGCTGATGATAAGTTCTGAAGAGGGTATGAGATATGGTGGAAGGCGCTGATTTCCAATTCAACTGATATGAGCACATTGATCTAGTGCTGCGTTTTTGCTTAAAGCCAGACTTCCCAGGAACATGTTCATTCCCGAGTAACTTGGCAGCTTTCAAACCGTTCACTCCTGTGCTGTGTGAGAGAAAGTCACTCGAGTCGAGTAAGGGGACTGCTAGCTGCACATGCGTTGCTACGTTGAAAACACTGTGTGGTCAAAGTGAGGTAGTAGGCTGTTGCTTCTCTTCTTCCTGGGGCTACGCTTTTCTGATGGAAAAAGTACCTAGGAGAAAACTCGACTGTGGAAGCTCCTTCCCCTGCAAGGATCACAAAGTGCTATGCCAGCATTCCCTCCTTTGCTGACGGGAAATCATTTCCGGAGCTCTTGGGCTATGACACGAGCCAGAGATCCTATATTGCAGCAAGGTACTTGGACAGGATGCTGACAAGAGTACGTACTGTGTGAGACACCACTGCTTTCATCTCCTACTGCAATGAGAACGTTGATAACACGTCAAATAGTGTGGATGGCTTTTGTTGAGAACACTTTTCGCACGACTTGATATAATCCCTGGATGATGCAGGGGAGCGCAAACTCTTCACTGCTGTATTGTCAGAGTGGAATGAACGCCCTGGTAGGCCCATGCGGTACTTTTCGCTCCTTCCTCCTTGAACGCTTCACGAACGGGTGGAGTCCGAGGGACGTAGTATAGTCTCCATAGTTTCTTAGGCTACAGTCTTCTTCTCCCATCACATCTACGACTGAGATGAGAACATTGAGAAGACGTTGAACACTGAGACGGCTTTGGAAAAAAACCCGCTTCCTACGAAATTCGTTGATTCCCGAGTGATTTTGAGGCGCAAACAAATCTTCACGGACGAATTATCTTCCCTGGGAGCCCCACAGGCTACTCTGAGATTCATATTCCCTTAGATCTTCAGAGACTTGGAGTCCAAGTCACGTAGCATGGCCTAGCGGCCTTCCAACGTCCGGATACGCTTTCCTCCCAGCACGCACAATTTGGCGAAAACAGTGGTAGCCAGGCTTACTCTAGTTCCTAGTTGGCACAGGCCTGTGCTTCCGTTCACTCATTGGTTTTGGGGAACGTGATTCCGGAACTCTCTGGCTAGCAAAGTTACAGCCAGGATGGCCATACAGAAAACCCTGTGAAATGACGTTCTAAATCGGAGGGTTCTCTCAGCACCCCATACATTTCGCACTCTACTGAAACGAGTCCATCGACCTAGTGTTACCCGCTGGAGATGAAATTCGCTAATAAGGCCCTTGTATGAAACAGCCTGATTCCCCAGTTGTTTGGAAGCTTTGCATGAATTCCTCGCTGTTCGAGCAGAAGGAAATTCAGTCGAAAACAGTCAGTGGACTGTGAGCTTCATGTGCATATCTATGTTCAAGAAACAGTTCTGTCCACAAGACATAGTAGTCAGTAGCTGCAGGAAATCTTCGGACTCTGCTATTTTGCTGGAATAAATAGAGCGGCGAAAAGCCCACACTCGCAGCTCATTGTCCTGCAAAGTTCAGATGCTGCTATGCTCCTGTTCATTCACTACTGATGGAAAATGATTTCAGTAGCATTTTGGTTAGGACACAACCCACAGCTCTGATATATCAGACACGTTCTGTTTAAAGATAGTGTTAGGGTTAGGGCTAGCATTAGGATTATGGTAAGGAATAGCTTTCTTAATAGGGTTAGCGTTAAGGTTAAGGATAGGGATAGGGTTAGGGTTAGGTTTAGGGTTAGGGATAGGGATAGGGATAGGGTTAGGGTTAGGGTTAGGGTTAGGGTTAGGGTTAAGGATAGGGTTAGGGTTAGGGTTAGGGTTAGGCTTAGGTTTAGGGATAGGGTTAGGGGTAGGGTTAGGTTTAGGAATTGGGTTAGCGATAGGGTTAGGGTTCGGGTGTGGGTTAATGTTACAGGTAGGGTAGGTCTAGGGCTAAAGCTCGATGAGGGCCGCAGTTAGAGGAAAGTGTGTCCTAGAAGATAGTGTATTTCATAGCTGTCATAGTCCTGTGCTTTCATTGAGTCCGTTGATGACGAGAAAGCGATTCTGTAGATCCTTGCACTCAAACCCAGCAAGGTAATTGATAACAGAGCAAAATAGCTGATGATAAGTTCTGAAGAGGGTATGAGATATGGTAGAAGGCGCTCATTTCCAATTCAACTGATATGAGCACATTGATCTAGTGCTGCGTTTTTGCTTAAAGCCACACTTCCCAGGAACATGTTCATTCCCGAGTAACTTGGCAGCTTTCAAACCGTTCACTCCTGTGCTGTGTGAGAGAAAGTCACTCGAGTCGAGTAAGGGGACTGCTAGCTGCACATGCGTTGCTACGTTGAAAACACTGTGTGGTCAAAGTGAGGTAGTAGGCTGTTGCTTCTCTTCTTCCTGGGGCTACGCTTTTCTGATGGAAAAAGTACCTAGGAGAAATCTCGACTGTGGAAGCTCCTTCCCCTGCAAGGATCACAAAGTGCTATGCCAGCATTCCCTCCTTTGCTGACGGGAAATCATTTCCGGAGCTCTTGGGCTATGACATGAGCCAGAGATCCTATATTGCAGCAAGGTACTTGGACAGGATGCTGACAAGAGTACGTACTGTGTGAGACACCACTGCTTTCATCTCCTACTGCAATGAGAACGTTGATAACACGTCAAATAGTGTGGATGGCTTTTGTTGAGAACACTTTTCGCACGACTTGATATAATCCCTGGATGATGCAGGGGAGCGCAAACTCTTCACTGCTGTATTGTCAGAGTGGAATGAATGCCCTGGTAGGCCCATGCGGTACTTTTCGCTCCTTCCTCCTTGAACGCTTCACGAACGGGTGGAGTCCGAGGGACGTAGTATAGTCTCCATAGTTTCTTAGGCTACAGTCTTCTTCTCCCATCACATCTACGACTGAGATGAGAACATTGAGAAGACGTTGAACACTGAGACGGCTTTGGAAAAAAACCCGCTTCCTACGAAATTCGTTGATTCCCGAGTGATTTTGAGGCGCAAACAAATCTTCACGGACGAATTATCTTCCCCTGGGAGCCCCACAGGCTACTCTGAGATTCATATTCCCTTAGATCTTCAGAGACTTGGAGTCCAAGTCACGTAGCATGGCCTAGCGGCCTTCCAACGTCCGGATACGCTTTCCTCCCAGCACGCACAATTTGGCGAAAACAGTGGTAGCCAGGCTTACTCTAGTTCCTAGTTGGCACAGGCCTGTGCTTCCGTTCACTCATTGGTTTTGGGGAACGTGATTCCGGAACTCTCTGGCTAGCAAAGTTACAGCCAGGATGGCCATACAGAAAACCCTGTGAAATGACGTTCTAAATCGGTGGGTTCTCTCAGCACCCCATACATTTCGCACTCTACTGAAACGAGTCCATCGACCTAGTGTTACCCGCTGGAGATGAAATTCGCTAATAAGGCCCTTGTATGAAACAGCCTGATTCCCCAGTTGTTTGGAAGCTTTGCATGAATTCCTCGCTGTTCGAGCAGAAGGAAATTCAGTCGAAAACAGTCAGTGGACTGTGAGCTTCATGTGCATATCTATGTTCAAGAAACAGTTCTGTCCACAAGACATAGTAGTCAGTAGCTGCAGGAAATCTTCGGACTCTGCTATTTTGCTGGAATAAATAGAGCGGCGAAAAGCCCACACTCGCAGCTCATTGTCCTGCAAAGTTCAGATGCTGCTATGCTCCTGTTCATTCACTACTGATGGAAAATGATTTCAGTAGCATTTTGGTTAGGACACAACCCACAGCTCTGATATATCAGACACGTTCTGTTTAAAGATAGTGTTAGGGTTAGGGCTAGCATTAGGATTATGGTAAGGAATAGCTTTCTTATTAGGGTTAGCGTTAAGGTTAAGGATAGGGATAGGGTTAGGGTTAGGTTTAGGGTTAGGGATAGGGATAGGGATAGGGTTAGGGTTAGGGTTAGGGTTAGGGTTAGGGTTAGGGATAGGGTTAGGGTTAGGGTTAGGGTTAGGCTTAGGTTTAGGGAAAGGGTTAGGGTTAGGGTTAGGTTTAGGAATTGGGTTAGCGATAGGGTTAGGGTTCGGGTGTGGGTTAATGTTACAGGTAGGGTAGGTCTAGGGCTAAAGCTCGATGAGGGCCGCAGTTAGAGGAAAGTGTGTCCTAGAAGATAGTGTATTTCATAGCTGTCATAGTCCTGTGCTTTCATTGAGTCCGTTGATGACGAGAAAGCGATTCTGTAGATCCTTGCACTCAAACCCAGCAAGGTAATTGATAACAGAGCAAAATAGCTGATGATAAGTTCTGAAGAGGGTATGAGATATGGTAGAAGGCGCTCATTTCCAATTCAACTGATATGAGCACATTGATCTAGTGCTGCGTTTTTGCTTAAAGCCACACTTCCCAGGAACATGTTCATTCCCGAGTAACTTGGCAGCTTTCAAACCGTTCACTCCTGTGCTGTGTGAGAGAAAGTCACTCGAGTCGAGTAAGGGGACTGCTAGCTGCACATGCGTTGCTACGTTGAAAACACTGTGTGGTCAAAGTGAGGTAGTAGGCTGTTGCTTCTCTTCTTCCTGGGGCTACGCTTTTCTGATGGAAAAAGTACCTAGGAGAAAACTCGACTGTGGAAGCTCCTTCCCCTGCAAGGATCACAAAGTGCTATGCCAGCATTCCCTCCTTTGCTGACGGGAAATCATTTCCGGAGCTCTTGGGCTATGACACGAGCCAGAGATCCTATATTGCAGCAAGGTACTTGGACAGGATGCTGACAAGAGTACGTACTGTGTGAGACACCACTGCTTTCATCTCCTACTGCAATGAGAACGTTGATAACACGTCAAATAGTGTGGATGGCTTTTGTTGAGAACACTTTTCGCACGACTTGATATAATCCCTGGATGATGCAGGGGAGCGCAAACTCTTCACTGCTGTATTGTCAGAGTGGAATGAACGCCCTGGTAGGCCCATGCGGTACTTTTCGCTCCTTCCTCCTTGAACGCTTCACGAACGGGTGGAGTCCGAGGGACGTAGTATAGTCTCCATAGTTTCTTAGGCTACAGTCTTCTTCTCCCATCACATCTACGACTGAGATGAGAACATTGAGAAGACGTTGAACACTGAGACGGCTTTGGAAAAAAACCCGCTTCCTACGAAATTCGTTGATTCCCGAGTGATTTTGAGGCGCAAACAAATCTTCACGGACGAATTATCTTCCCCTGGGAGCCCCACAGGCTACTCTGAGATTCATATTCCCTTAGATCTTCAGAGACTTGGAGTCCAAGTCACGTAGCATGGCCTAGCGGCCTTCCAACGTCCGGATACGCTTTCCTCCCAGCACGCACAATTTGGCGAAAACAGTGGTAGCCAGGCTTACTCTAGTTCCTAGTTGGCACAGGCCTGTGCTTCCGTTCACTCATTGGTTTTGGGGAACGTGATTCCGGAACTCTCTGGCTAGCAAAGTTACAGCCAGGATGGCCATACAGAAAACCCTGTGAAATGACGTTCTAAATCGGTGGGTTCTCTCAGCACCCCATACATTTCGCACTCTACTGAAACGAGTCCATCGACCTAGTGTTACCCGCTGGAGATGAAATTCGCTAATAAGGCCCTTGTATGAAACAGCCTGATTCCCCAGTTGTTTGGAAGCTTTGCATGAATTCCTCGCTGTTCGAGCAGAAGGAAATTCAGTCGAAAACAGTCAGTGGACTGTGAGCTTCATGTGCATATCTATGTTCAAGAAACAGTTCTGTCCACAAGACATAGTAGTCAGTAGCTGCAGGAAATCTTCGGACTCTGCTATTTTGCTGGAATAAATAGAGCGGCGAAAAGCCCACACTCGCAGCTCATTGTCCTGCAAAGTTCAGATGCTGCTATGCTCCTGTTCATTCACTACTGATGGAAAATGATTTCAGTAGCATTTTGGTTAGGACACAACCCACAGCTCTGATATATCAGACACGTTCTGTTTAAAGATAGTGTTAGGGTTAGGGCTAGCATTAGGATTATGGTAAGGAATAGCTTTCTTATTAGGGTTAGCGTTAAGGTTAAGGATAGGGATAGGGTTAGGGTTAGGTTTAGGGTTAGGGATAGGGATAGGGATAGGGTTAGGGTTAGGGTTAGGGTTAGGGTTAGGGTTAAGGATAGGGTTAGGGTTAGGGTTAGGGTTAGGCTTAGGTTTAGGGATAGGGTTAGGGTTAGGGTTAGGTTTAGGAATTGGGTTAGCGATAGGGTTAGGGTTCGGGTGTGGGTTAATGTTACAGGTAGGGTAGGTCTAGGGCTAAAGCTCGATGAGGGCCGCAGTTAGAGGAAAGTGTGTCCTAGAAGATAGTGTATTTCATAGCTGTCATAGTCCTGTGCTTTCATTGAGTCCGTTGATGACGAGAAAGCGATTCTGTAGATCCTTGCACTCAAACCCAGCAAGGTAATTGATAACAGAGCAAAATAGCTGATGATAAGTTCTGAAGAGGGTATGAGATATGGTAGAAGGCGCTCATTTCCAATTCAACTGATATGAGCACATTGATCTAGTGCTGCGTTTTTGCTTAAAGCCACACTTCCCAGGAACATGTTCATTCCCGAGTAACTTGGCAGCTTTCAAACCGTTCACTCCTGTGCTGTGTGAGAGAAAGTCACTCGAGTCGAGTAAGGGGACTGCTAGCTGCACATGCGTTGCTACGTTGAAAACACTGTGTGGTCAAAGTGAGGTAGTAGGCTGTTGCTTCTCTTCTTCCTGGGGCTACGCTTTTCTGATGGAAAAAGTACCTAGGAGAAAACTCGACTGTGGAAGCTCCTTCCCCTGCAAGGATCACAAAGTGCTATGCCAGCATTCCCTCCTTTGCTGACGGGAAATCATTTCCGGAGCTCTTGGGCTATGACACGAGCCAGAGATCCTATATTGCAGCAAGGTACTTGGACAGGATGCTGACAAGAGTACGTACTGTGTGAGACACCACTGCTTTCATCTCCTACTGCAATGAGAACGTTGATAACACGTCAAATAGTGTGGATGGCTTTTGTTGAGAACACTTTTCGCACGACTTGATATAATCCCTGAATGATGCAGGGGAGCGCAAACTCTTCACTGCTGTATTGTCAGAGTGGAATGAACGCCCTGGTAGGCCCATGCGGTACTTTTCGCTCCTTCCTCCTTGAACGCTTCACGATCGGGTGGAGTCCGAGGGACGTAGTATAGTCTCCATAGTTTCTTAGGCTACTGTCTTCTTCTCCCATCACATCTACGACTGAGATGAGAACATTGAGAAGACGTTGAACACTGAGACGGCTTTGGAAAAAAACCCGCTTCCTACGAAATTCGTTGATTCCCGAGTGATTTTGAGGCGCAAACAAATCTTCACGGACGAATTATCTTCCCCTGGGAGCCCCACAGGCTACTCTGAGATTCATATTCCCTTAGATCTTCAGAGACTTGGAGTCCAAGTCACGTAGCATGGCCTAGCGGCCTTCCAACGTCCGGATACGCTTTCCTCCCAGCACGCACAATTTGGCGAAAACAGTGGTAGCCAGGCTTACTCTAGTTCCTAGTTGGCACAGGCCTGTGCTTCCGTTCACTCCATGGTTTTGGGGAACGTGATTCCGGAACTCTCTGGCTAGCAAAGTTACAGCCAGGATGGCCATACAGAAAACCCTGTGAAATGACGTTCTAAATCGGTGGGTTCTCTCAGCACCCCATACATTTCGCACTCTACTGAAACGAGTCCATCGACCTAGTGTTACCCGCTGGAGATGAAATTCGCTAATAAGGCCCTTGTATGAAACAGCCTGATTCCCCAGTTGTTTGGAAGCTTTGCATGAATTCCTCGCTGTTCGAGCAGAAGGAAATTCAGTCGAAAACAGTCAGTGGACTGTGAGCTTCATGTGCATATCTATGTTCAAGAAACAGTTCTGTCCACAAGACATAGTAGTCAGTAGCTGCAGGAAATCTTCGGACTCTGCTATTTTGCTGGAATAAATAGAGCGGCGAAAAGCCCACACTCGCAGCTCATTGTCCTGCAAAGTTCAGATGCTGCTATGCTCCTGTTCATTCACTACTGATGGAAAATGATTTCAGTAGCATTTTGGTTAGGACACAACCCACAGCTCTGATATATCAGACACGTTCTGTTTAAAGATAGTGTTAGGGTTAGGGCTAGCATTAGGATTATGGTAAGGAATAGCTTTCTTATTAGGGTTAGCGTTAAGGTTAAGGATAGGGATAGGGTTAGGGTTAGGTTTAGGGTTAGGGATAGGGATAGGGATAGGGTTAGGGTTAGGGTTAGGGTTAGGGTTAGGGTTAGGGATAGGGTTAGGGTTAGGGTTAGGGTTAGGCTTAGGTTTAGGGAAAGGGTTAGGGTTAGGGTTAGGTTTAGGAATTGGGTTAGCGATAGGGTTAGGGTTCGGGTGTGGGTTAATGTTACAGGTAGGGTAGGTCTAGGGCTAAAGCTCGATGAGGGCCGCAGTTAGAGGAAAGTGTGTCCTAGAAGATAGTGTATTTCATAGCTGTCATAGTCCTGTGCTTTCATTGAGTCCGTTGATGACGAGAAAGCGATTCTGTAGATCCTTGCACTCAAACCCAGCAAGGTAATTGATAACAGAGCAAAATAGCTGATGATAAGTTCTGAAGAGGGTATGAGATATGGTAGAAAGCGCTCATTTCCAATTCAACTGATATGAGCACATTGATCTAGTGCTGCGTTTTTGCTTAAAGCCACACTTCCCAGGAACATGTTCATTCCCGAGTAACTTGGCAGCTTTCAAACCGTTCACTCCTGTGCTGTGTGAGAGAAAGTCACTCGAGTCGAGTAAGGGGACTGCTAGCTGCACATGCGTTGCTACGTTGAAAACACTGTGTGGTCAAAGTGAGGTAGTAGGCTGTTGCTTCTCTTCTTCCTGGGGCTACGCTTTTCTGATGGAAAAAGTACCTAGGAGAAAACTCGACTGTGGAAGCTCCTTCCCCTGCAAGGATCACAAAGTGCTATGCCAGCATTCCCTCCTTTGCTGACGGGAAATCATTTCCGGAGCTCTTGGGCTATGACACGAGCCAGAGATCCTATATTGCAGCAAGGTACTTGGACAGGATGCTGACAAGAGTACGTACTGTGTGAGACACCACTGCTTTCATCTCCTACTGCAATGAGAACGTTGATAACACGTCAAATAGTGTGGATGGCTTTTGTTGAGAACACTTTTCGCACGACTTGATATAATCCCTGGATGATGCAGGGGAGCGCAAACTCTTCACTGCTGTATTGTCAGAGTGGAATGAACGCCCTGGTAGGCCCATGCGGTACTTTTCGCTCCTTCCTCCTTGAACGCTTCACGAACGGGTGGAGTCCGAGGGACGTAGTATAGTCTCCATAGTTTCTTAGGCTACAGTCTTCTTCTCCCATCACATCTACGACTGAGATGAGAACATTGAGAAGACGTTGAACACTGAGACGGCTTTGGAAAAAAACCCGCTTCCTACGAAATTCGTTGATTCCCGAGTGATTTTGAGGCGCAAACAAATCTTCACGGACGAATTATCTTCCCCTGGGAGCCCCACAGGCTACTCTGAGATTCATATTCCCTTAGATCTTCAGAGACTTGGAGTCCAAGTCACGTAGCATGGCCTAGCGGCCTTCCAACGTCCGGATACGCTTTCCTCCCAGCACGCACAATTTGGCGAAAACAGTGGTAGCCAGGCTTACTCTAGTTCCTAGTTGGCACAGGCCTGTGCTTCCGTTCACTCATTGGTTTTGGGGAACGTGATTCCGGAACTCTCTGGCTAGCAAAGTTACAGCCAGGATGGCCATACAGAAAACCCTGTGAAATGACGTTCTAAATCGGTGGGTTCTCTCAGCACCCCATACATTTCGCACTCTACTGAAACGAGTCCATCGACCTAGTGTTACCCGCTGGAGATGAAATTCGCTAATAAGGCCCTTGTATGAAACAGCCTGATTCCCCAGTTGTTTGGAAGCTTTGCATGAATTCCTCGCTGTTCGAGCAGAAGGAAATTCAGTCGAAAACAGTCAGTGGACTGTGAGCTTCATGTGCATATCTATGTTCAAGAAACAGTTCTGTCCACAAGACATAGTAGTCAGTAGCTGCAGGAAATCTTCGGACTCTGCTATTTTGCTGGAATAAATAGAGCGGCGAAAAGCCCACACTCGCAGCTCATTGTCCTGCAAAGTTCAGATGCTGCTATGCTCCTGTTCATTCACTACTGATGGAAAATGATTTCAGTAGCATTTTGGTTAGGACACAACCCACAGCTCTGATATATCAGACACGTTCTGTTTAAAGATAGTGTTAGGGTTAGGGCTAGCATTAGGATTATGGTAAGGAATAGCTTTCTTAATAGGGTTAGCGTTAAGGTTAAGGATAGGGATAGGGTTAGGGTTAGGTTTAGGGTTAGGGATAGGGATAGGGATAGGGTTAGGGTTAGGGTTAGGGTTAGGGTTAGGGTTAAGGATAGGGTTAGGGTTAGGGTTAGGGTTAGGCTTAGGTTTAGGGAAAGGGTTAGGGTTAGGGTTAGGTTTAGGAATTGGGTTAGCGATAGGGTTAGGGTTCGGGTGTGGGTTAATGTTACAGGTAGGGTAGGTCTAGGGCTAAAGCTCGATGAGGGCCGCAGTTAGAGGAAAGTGTGTCCTAGAAGATAGTGTATTTCATAGCTGTCATAGTCCTGTGCTTTCATTGAGTCCGTTGATGACGAGAAAGCGATTCTGTAGATCCTTGCACTCAAACCCAGCAAGGTAATTGATAACAGAGCAAAATAGCTGATCATAAGTTCTGAAGAGGGTATGAGATATGGTAGAAGGCGCTCATTTCCAATTCAACTGATATGAGCACATTGATCTAGTGCTGCGTTTTTGCTTAAAGCCACACTTCCCAGGAACATGTTCATTCCCGAGTAACTTGGCAGCTTTCAAACCGTTCACTCCTGTGCTGTGTGAGAGAAAGTCACTCGAGTCGAGTAAGGGGACTGCTAGCTGCACATGCGTTGCTACGTTGAAAACACTGTGTGGTCAAAGTGAGGTAGTAGGCTGTTGCTTCTCTTCTTCCTGGGGCTACGCTTTTCTGATGGAAAAAGTACCTAGGAGAAATCTCGACTGTGGAAGCTCCTTCCCCTGCAAGGATCACAAAGTGCTATGCCAGCATTCCCTCCTTTGCTGACGGGAAATCATTTCCGGAGCTCTTGGGCTATGACATGAGCCAGAGATCCTATATTGCAGCAAGGTACTTGGACAGGATGCTGACAAGAGTACGTACTGTGTGAGACACCACTGCTTTCATCTCCTACTGCAATGAGAACGTTGATAACACGTCAAATAGTGTGGATGGCTTTTGTTGAGAACACTTTTCGCACGACTTGATATAATCCCTGGATGATGCAGGGGAGCGCAAACTCTTCACTGCTGTATTGTCAGAGTGGAATGAATGCCCTGGTAGGCCCATGCGGTACTTTTCGCTCCTTCCTCCTTGAACGCTTCACGAACGGGTGGAGTCCGAGGGACGTAGTATAGTCTCCATAGTTTCTTAGGCTACAGTCTTCTTCTCCCATCACATCTACGACTGAGATGAGAACATTGAGAAGACGTTGAACACTGAGACGGCTTTGGAAAAAAACCCGCTTCCTACGAAATTCGTTGATTCCCGAGTGATTTTGAGGCGCAAACAAATCTTCACGGACGAATTATCTTCCCCTGGGAGCCCCACAGGCTACTCTGAGATTCATATTCCCTTAGATCTTCAGAGACTTGGAGTCCAAGTCACGTAGCATGGCCTAGCGGCCTTCCAACGTCCGGATACGCTTTCCTCCCAGCACGCACAATTTGGCGAAAACAGTGGTAGCCAGGCTTACTCTAGTTCCTAGTTGGCACAGGCCTGTGCTTCCGTTCACTCATTGGTTTTGGGGAACGTGATTCCGGAACTCTCTGGCTAGCAAAGTTACAGCCAGGATGGCCATACAGAAAACCCTGTGAAATGACGTTCTAAATCGGTGGGTTCTCTCAGCACCCCATACATTTCGCACTCTACTGAAACGAGTCCATCGACCTAGTGTTACCCGCTGGAGATGAAATTCGCTAATAAGGCCCTTGTATGAAACAGCCTGATTCCCCAGTTGTTTGGAAGCTTTGCATGAATTCCTCGCTGTTCGAGCAGAAGGAAATTCAGTCGAAAACAGTCAGTGGACTGTGAGCTTCATGTGCATATCTATGTTCAAGAAACAGTTCTGTCCACAAGACATAGTAGTCAGTAGCTGCAGGAAATCTTCGGACTCTGCTATTTTGCTGGAATAAATAGAGCGGCGAAAAGCCCACACTCGCAGCTCATTGTCCTGCAAAGTTCAGATGCTGCTATGCTCCTGTTCATTCACTACTGATGGAAAATGATTTCAGTAGCATTTTGGTTAGGACACAACCCACAGCTCTGATATATCAGACACGTTCTGTTTAAAGATAGTGTTAGGGTTAGGGCTAGCATTAGGATTATGGTAAGGAATAGCTTTCTTATTAGGGTTAGCGTTAAGGTTAAGGATAGGGATAGGGTTAGGGTTAGGTTTAGGGTTAGGGATAGGGATAGGGATAGGGTTAGGGTTAGGGTTAGGGTTAGGGTTAATGATAGGGTTAGGGTTAGGGTTAGGGTTAGGCTTAGGTTTAGGGATAGGGTTAGGGTTAGGGTTAGGTTTAGGAATTGGGTTAGCGATAGGGTTAGGGTTCGGGTGTGGGTTAATGTTACAGGTAGGGTAGGTCTAGGGCTAAAGCTCGATGAGGGCCGCAGTTAGAGGAAAGTGTGTCCTAGAAGATAGTGTATTTCATAGCTGTCATAGTCCTGTGCTTTCATTGAGTCCGTTGATGACGAGAAAGCGATTCTGTAGATCCTTGCACTCAAACCCAGCAAGGTAATTGATAACAGAGCAAAATAGCTGATGATAAGTTCTGAAGAGGGTATGAGATATGGTAGAAGGCGCTCATTTCCAATTCAACTGATATGAGCACATTGATCTAGTGCTGCGTTTTTGCTTAAAGCCACACTTCCCAGGAACATGTTCATTCCCGAGTAACTTGGCAGCTTTCAAACCGTTCACTCCTGTGCTGTGTGAGAGAAAGTCACTCGAGTCGAGTAAGGGGACTGCTAGCTGCACATGCGTTGCTACGTTGAAAACACTGTGTGGTCAAAGTGAGGTAGTAGGCTGTTGCTTCTCTTCTTCCTGGGGCTACGCTTTTCTGATGGAAAAAGTACCTAGGAGAAAACTCGACTGTGGAAGCTCCTTCCCCTGCAAGGATCACAAAGTGCTATGCCAGCATTCCCTCCTTTGCTGACGGGAAATCATTTCCGGAGCTCTTGGGCTATGACACGAGCCAGAGATCCTATATTGCAGCAAGGTACTTGGACAGGATGCTGACAAGAGTACGTACTGTGTGAGACACCACTGCTTTCATCTCCTACTGCAATGAGAACGTTGATAACACGTCAAATAGTGTGGATGGCTTTTGTTGAGAACACTTTTCGCACGACTTGATATAATCCCTGGATGATGCAGGGGAGCGCAAACTCTTCACTGCTGTATTGTCAGAGTGGAATGAACGCCCTGGTAGGCCCATGCGGTACTTTTCGCTCCTTCCTCCTTGAACGCTTCACGAACGGGTGGAGTCCGAGGGACGTAGTATAGTCTCCATAGTTTCTTAGGCTACAGTCTTCTTCTCCCATCACATCTACGACTGAGATGAGAACATTGAGAAGACGTTGAACACTGAGACGGCTTTGGAAAAAAACCCGCTTCCTACGAAATTCGTTGATTCCCGAGTGATTTTGAGGCGCAAACAAATCTTCACGGACGAATTATCTTCCCCTGGGAGCCCCACAGGCTACTCTGAGATTCATATTCCCTTAGATCTTCAGAGACTTGGAGTCCAAGTCACGTAGTATGGCCTAGCGGCCTTCCAACGTCCGGATACGCTTTCCTCCCAGCACGCACAATTTGGCGAAAACAGTGGTAGCCAGGCTTACTCTAGTTCCTAGTTGGCACAGGCCTGTGCTTCCGTTCACTCATTGGTTTTGGGGAACGTGATTCCGGAACTCTCTGGCTAGCAAAGTTACAGCCAGGATGGCCATACAGAAAACCCTGTGAAATGACGTTCTAAATCGGTGGGTTCTCTCAGCACCCCATACATTTCGCACTCTACTGAAACGAGTCCATCGACCTAGTGTTACCCGCTGGAGATGAAATTCGCTAATAAGGCCCTTGTATGAAACAGCCTGATTCCCCAGTTGTTTGGAAGCTTTGCATGAATTCCTCGCTGTTCGAGCAGAAGGAAATTCAGTCGAAAACAGTCAGTGGACTGTGAGCTTCATGTGCATATCTATGTTCAAGAAACAGTTCTGTCCACAAGACATAGTAGTCAGTAGCTGCAGGAAATCTTCGGACTCTGCTATTTTGCTGGAATAAATAGAGCGGCGAAAAGCCCACACTCGCAGCTCATTGTCCTGCAAAGTTCAGATGCTGCTATGCTCCTGTTCATTCACTACTGATGGAAAATGATTTCAGTAGCATTTTGGTTAGGACACAACCCACAGCTCTGATATATCAGACACGTTCTGTTTAAAGATAGTGTTAGGGTTAGGGCTAGCATTAGGATTATGGTAAGGAATAGCTTTCTTATTAGGGTTAGCGTTAAGGTTAAGGATAGGGATAGGGTTAGGGTTAGGTTTAGGGTTAGGGATAGGGATAGGGATAGGGTTAGGGTTAGGGTTAGGGTTAGGGTTAGGGTTAGGGATAGGGTTAGGGTTAGGGTTAGGGTTAGGCTTAGGTTTAGGGAAAGGGTTAGGGTTAGGGTTAGGTTTAGGAATTGGGTTAGCGATAGGGTTAGGGTTCGGGTGTGGGTTAATGTTACAGGTAGGGTAGGTCTAGGGCTAAAGCTCGATGAGGGCCGCAGTTAGAGGAAAGTGTGTCCTAGAAGATAGTGTATTTCATAGCTGTCATAGTCCTGTGCTTTCATTGAGTCCGTTGATGACGAGAAAGCGATTCTGTAGATCCTTGCACTCAAACCCAGCAAGGTAATTGATAACAGAGCAAAATAGCTGATGATAAGTTCTGAAGAGGGTATGAGATATGGTAGAAGGCGCTCATTTCCAATTCAACTGATATGAGCACATTGATCTAGTGCTGCGTTTTTGCTTAAAGCCACACTTCCCAGGAACATGTTCATTCCCGAGTAACTTGGCAGCTTTCAAACCGTTCACTCCTGTGCTGTGTGAGAGAAAGTCACTCGAGTCGAGTAAGGGGACTGCTAGCTGCACATGCGTTGCTACGTTGAAAACACTGTGTGGTCAAAGTGAGGTAGTAGGCTGTTGCTTCTCTTCTTCCTGGGGCTACGCTTTTCTGATGGAAAAAGTACCTAGGAGAAATCTCGACTGTGGAAGCTCCTTCCCCTGCAAGGATCACAAAGTGCTATGCCAGCATTCCCTCCTTTGCTGACGGGAAATCATTTCCGGAGCTCTTGGGCTATGACACGAGCCAGAGATCCTATATTGCAGCAAGGTACTTGGACAGGATGCTGACAAGAGTACGTACTGTGTGAGACACCACTGCTTTCATCTCCTACTGCAATGAGAACGTTGATAACACGTCAAATAGTGTGGATGGCTTTTGTTGAGAACACTTTTCGCACGACTTGATATAATCCCTGGATGATGCAGGGGAGCGCAAACTCTTCACTGCTGTATTGTCAGAGTGGAATGAATGCCCTGGTAGGCCCATGCGGTACTTTTCGCTCCTTCCTCCTTGAACGCTTCACGAACGGGTGGAGTCCGAGGGACGTAGTATAGTCTCCATTTTTTCTTAGGCTACAGTCTTCTTCTCCCATCACATCTACGACTGAGATGAGAACATTGAGAAGACGTTGAACACTGAGACGGCTTTGGAAAAAAACCCGCTTCCTACGAAATTCGTTGATTCCCGAGTGATTTTGAGGCGCAAACAAATCTTCACGGACGAATTATCTTCCCCTGGGAGCCCCACAGGCTACTCTGAGATTCATATTCCCTTAGATCTTCAGAGACTTGGAGTCCAAGTCACGTAGCATGGCCTAGCGGCCTTCCAACGTCCGGATACGCTTTCCTCCCAGCACGCACAATTTGGCGAAAACAGTGGTAGCCAGGCTTACTCTAGTTCCTAGTTGGCACAGGCCTGTGCTTCCGTTCACTCATTGGTTTTGGGGAACGTGATTCCGGAACTCTCTGGCTAGCAAAGTTACAGCCAGGATGGCCATACAGAAAACCCTGTGAAATGACGTTCTAAATCGGTGGGTTCTCTCAGCACCCCATACATTTCGCACTCTACTGAAACGAGTCCATCGACCTAGTGTTACCCGCTGGAGATGAAATTCGCTAATAAGGCCCTTGTATGAAACAGCCTGATTCCCCAGTTGTTTGGAAGCTTTGCATGAATTCCTCGCTGTTCGAGCAGAAGGAAATTCAGTCGAAAACAGTCAGTGGACTGTGAGCTTCATGTGCATATCTATGTTCAAGAAACAGTTCTGTCCACAAGACATAGTAGTCAGTAGCTGCAGGAAATCTTCGGACTCTGCTATTTTGCTGGAATAAATAGAGCGGCGAAAAGCCCACACTCGCAGCTCATTGTCCTGCAAAGTTCAGATGCTGCTATGCTCCTGTTCATTCACTACTGATGGAAAATGATTTCAGTAGCATTTTGGTTAGGACACAACCCACAGCTCTGATATATCAGACACGTTCTGTTTAAAGATAGTGTTAGGGTTAGGGCTAGCATTAGGATTATGGTAAGGAATAGCTTTCTTATTAGGGTTAGCGTTAAGGTTAAGGATAGGGATAGGGTTAGGGTTAGGTTTAGGGTTAGGGATAGGGATAGGGATAGGGTTAGGGTTAGGGTTAGGGTTAGGGTTAGGGTTAATGATAGGGTTAGGGTTAGGGTTAGGGTTAGGCTTAGGTTTAGGGATAGGGTTAGGGTTAGGGTTAGGTTTAGGAATTGGGTTAGCGATAGGGTTAGGGTTCGGGTGTGGGTTAATGTTACAGGTAGGGTAGGTCTAGGGCTAAAGCTCGATGAGGGCCGCAGTTAGAGGAAAGTGTGTCCTAGAAGATAGTGTATTTCATAGCTGTCATAGTCCTGTGCTTTCATTGAGTCCGTTGATGACGAGAAAGCGATTCTGTAGATCCTTGCACTCAAACCCAGCAAGGTAATTGATAACAGAGCAAAATAGCTGATGATAAGTTCTGAAGAGGGTATGAGATATGGTAGAAGGCGCTCATTTCCAATTCAACTGATATGAGCACATTGATCTAGTGCTGCGTTTTTGCTTAAAGCCACACTTCCCAGGAACATGTTCATTCCCGAGTAACTTGGCAGCTTTCAAACCGTTCACTCCTGTGCTGTGTGAGAGAAAGTCACTCGAGTCGAGTAAGGGGACTGCTAGCTGCACATGCGTTGCTACGTTGAAAACACTGTGTGGTCAAAGTGAGGTAGTAGGCTGTTGCTTCTCTTCTTCCTGGGGCTACGCTTTTCTGATGGAAAAAGTACCTAGGAGAAATCTCGACTGTGGAAGCTCCTTCCCCTGCAAGGATCACAAAGTGCTATGCCAGCATTCCCTCCTTTGCTGACGGGAAATCATTTCCGGAGCTCTTGGGCTATGACATGAGCCAGAGATCCTATATTGCAGCAAGGTACTTGGACAGGATGCTGACAAGAGTACGTACTGTGTGAGACACCACTGCTTTCATCTCCTACTGCAATGAGAACGTTGATAACACGTCAAATAGTGTGGATGGCTTTTGTTGAGAACACTTTTCGCACGACTTGATATAATCCCTGGATGATGCAGGGGAGCGCAAACTCTTCACTGCTGTATTGTCAGAGTGGAATGAATGCCCTGGTAGGCCCATGCGGTACTTTTCGCTCCTTCCTCCTTGAACGCTTCACGAACGGGTGGAGTCCGAGGGACGTAGTATAGTCTCCATTTTTTCTTAGGCTACAGTCTTCTTCTCCCATCACATCTACGACTGAGATGAGAACATTGAGAAGACGTTGAACACTGAGACGGCTTTGGAAAAAAACCCGCTTCCTACGAAATTCGTTGATTCCCGAGTGATTTTGAGGCGCAAACAAATCTTCACGGACGAATTATCTTCCCCTGGGAGCCCCACAGGCTACTCTGAGATTCATATTCCCTTAGATCTTCAGAGACTTGGAGTCCAAGTCACGTAGCATGGCCTAGCGGCCTTCCAACGTCCGGATACGCTTTCCTCCCAGCACGCACAATTTGGCGAAAACAGTGGTAGCCAGGCTTACTCTAGTTCCTAGTTGGCACAGGCCTGTGCTTCCGTTCACTCATTGGTTTTGGGGAACGTGATTCCGGAACTCTCTGGCTAGCAAAGTTACAGCCAGGATGGCCATACAGAAAACCCTGTGAAATGACGTTCTAAATCGGTGGGTTCTCTCAGCACCCCATACATTTCGCACTCTACTGAAACGAGTCCATCGACCTAGTGTTACCCGCTGGAGATGAAATTCGCTAATAAGGCCCTTGTATGAAACAGCCTGATTCCCCAGTTGTTTGGAAGCTTTGCATGAATTCCTCGCTGTTCGAGCAGAAGGAAATTCAGTCGAAAACAGTCAGTGGACTGTGAGCTTCATGTGCATATCTATGTTCAAGAAACAGTTCTGTCCACAAGACATAGTAGTCAGTAGCTGCAGGAAATCTTCGGACTCTGCTATTTTGCTGGAATAAATAGAGCGGCGAAAAGCCCACACTCGCAGCTCATTGTCCTGCAAAGTTCAGATGCTGCTATGCTCCTGTTCATTCACTACTGATGGAAAATGATTTCAGTAGCATTTTGGTTAGGACACAACCCACAGCTCTGATATATCAGACACGTTCTGTTTAAAGATAGTGTTAGGGTTAGGGCTAGCATTAGGATTATGGTAAGGAATAGCTTTCTTATTAGGGTTAGCGTTAAGGTTAAGGATAGGGATAGGGTTAGGGTTAGGTTTAGGGTTAGGGATAGGGATAGGGATAGGGTTAGGGTTAGGGTTAGGGTTAGGGTTAGGGTTAATGATAGGGTTAGGGTTAGGGTTAGGGTTAGGCTTAGGTTTAGGGATAGGGTTAGGGTTAGGGTTAGGTTTAGGAATTGGGTTAGCGATAGGGTTAGGGTTCGGGTGTGGGTTAATGTTACAGGTAGGGTAGGTCTAGGGCTAAAGCTCGATGAGGGCCGCAGTTAGAGGAAAGTGTGTCCTAGAAGATAGTGTATTTCATAGCTGTCATAGTCCTGTGCTTTCATTGAGTCCGTTGATGACGAGAAAGCGATTCTGTAGATCCTTGCACTCAAACCCAGCAAGGTAATTGATAACAGAGCAAAATAGCTGATGATAAGTTCTGAAGAGGGTATGAGATATGGTAGAAGGCGCTCATTTCCAATTCAACTGATATGAGCACATTGATCTAGTGCTGCGTTTTTGCTTAAAGCCACACTTCCCAGGAACATGTTCATTCCCGAGTAACTTGGCAGCTTTCAAACCGTTCACTCCTGTGCTGTGTGAGAGAAAGTCACTCGAGTCGAGTAAGGGGACTGCTAGCTGCACATGCGTTGCTACGTTGAAAACACTGTGTGGTCAAAGTGAGGTAGTAGGCTGTTGCTTCTCTTCTTCCTGGGGCTACGCTTTTCTGATGGAAAAAGTACCTAGGAGAAATCTCGACTGTGGAAGCTCCTTCCCCTGCAAGGATCACAAAGTGCTATGCCAGCATTCCCTCCTTTGCTGACGGGAAATCATTTCCGGAGCTCTTGGGCTATGACATGAGCCAGAGATCCTATATTGCAGCAAGGTACTTGGACAGGATGCTGACAAGAGTACGTACTGTGTGAGACACCACTGCTTTCATCTCCTACTGCAATGAGAACGTTGATAACACGTCAAATAGTGTGGATGGCTTTTGTTGAGAACACTTTTCGCACGACTTGATATAATCCCTGGATGATGCAGGGGAGCGCAAACTCTTCACTGCTGTATTGTCAGAGTGGAATGAATGCCCTGGTAGGCCCATGCGGTACTTTTCGCTCCTTCCTCCTTGAACGCTTCACGAACGGGTGGAGTCCGAGGGACGTAGTATAGTCTCCATTTTTTCTTAGGCTACAGTCTTCTTCTCCCATCACATCTACGACTGAGATGAGAACATTGAGAAGACGTTGAACACTGAGACGGCTTTGGAAAAAAACCCGCTTCCTACGAAATTCGTTGATTCCCGAGTGATTTTGAGGCGCAAACAAATCTTCACGGACGAATTATCTTCCCCTGGGAGCCCCACAGGCTACTCTGAGATTCATATTCCCTTAGATCTTCAGAGACTTGGAGTCCAAGTCACGTAGCATGGCCTAGCGGCCTTCCAACGTCCGGATACGCTTTCCTCCCAGCACGCACAATTTGGCGAAAACAGTGGTAGCCAGGCTTACTCTAGTTCCTAGTTGGCACAGGCCTGTGCTTCCGTTCACTCATTGGTTTTGGGGAACGTGATTCCGGAACTCTCTGGCTAGCAAAGTTACAGCCAGGATGGCCATACAGAAAACCCTGTGAAATGACGTTCTAAATCGGTGGGTTCTCTCAGCACCCCATACATTTCGCACTCTACTGAAACGAGTCCATCGACCTAGTGTTACCCGCTGGAGATGAAATTCGCTAATAAGGCCCTTGTATGAAACAGCCTGATTCCCCAGTTGTTTGGAAGCTTTGCATGAATTCCTCGCTGTTCGAGCAGAAGGAAATTCAGTCGAAAACAGTCAGTGGACTGTGAGCTTCATGTGCATATCTATGTTCAAGAAACAGTTCTGTCCACAAGACATAGTAGTCAGTAGCTGCAGGAAATCTTCGGACTCTGCTATTTTGCTGGAATAAATAGAGCGGCGAAAAGCCCACACTCGCAGCTCATTGTCCTGCAAAGTTCAGATGCTGCTATGCTCCTGTTCATTCACTACTGATGGAAAATGATTTCAGTAGCATTTTGGTTAGGACACAACCCACAGCTCTGATATATCAGACACGTTCTGTTTAAAGATAGTGTTAGGGTTAGGGCTAGCATTAGGATTATGGTAAGGAATAGCTTTCTTATTAGGGTTAGCGTTAAGGTTAAGGATAGGGATAGGGTTAGGGTTAGGTTTAGGGTTAGGGATAGGGATAGGGATAGGGTTAGGGTTAGGGTTAGGGTTAGGGTTAGGGTTAATGATAGGGTTAGGGTTAGGGTTAGGGTTAGGCTTAGGTTTAGGGATAGGGTTAGGGTTAGGGTTAGGTTTAGGAATTGGGTTAGCGATAGGGTTAGGGTTCGGGTGTGGGTTAATGTTACAGGTAGGGTAGGTCTAGGGCTAAAGCTCGATGAGGGCCGCAGTTAGAGGAAAGTGTGTCCTAGAAGATAGTGTATTTCATAGCTGTCATAGTCCTGTGCTTTCATTGAGTCCGTTGATGACGAGAAAGCGATTCTGTAGATCCTTGCACTCAAACCCAGCAAGGTAATTGATAACAGAGCAAAATAGCTGATCATAAGTTCTGAAGAGGGTATGAGATATGGTAGAAGGCGCTCATTTCCAATTCAACTGATATGAGCACATTGATCTAGTGCTGCGTTTTTGCTTAAAGCCACACTTCCCAGGAACATGTTCATTCCCGAGTAACTTGGCAGCTTTCAAACCGTTCACTCCTGTGCTGTGTGAGAGAAAGTCACTCGAGTCGAGTAAGGGGACTGCTAGCTGCACATGCGTTGCTACGTTGAAAACACTGTGTGGTCAAAGTGAGGTAGTAGGCTGTTGCTTCTCTTCTTCCTGGGGCTACGCTTTTCTGATGGAAAAAGTACCTAGGAGAAAACTCGACTGTGGAAGCTCCTTCCCCTGCAAGGATCACAAAGTGCTATGCCAGCATTCCCTCCTTTGCTGACGGGAAATCATTTCCGGAGCTCTTGGGCTATGACACGAGCCAGAGATCCTATATTGCAGCAAGGTACTTGGACAGGATGCTGACAAGAGTACGTACTGTGTGAGACACCACTGCTTTCATCTCCTACTGCAATGAGAACGTTGATAACACGTCAAATAGTGTGGATGGCTTTTGTTGAGAACACTTTTCGCACGACTTGATATAATCCCTGGATGATGCAGGGGAGCGCAAACTCTTCACTGCTGTATTGTCAGAGTGGAATGAATGCCCTGGTAGGCCCATGCGGTACTTTTCGCTCCTTCCTCCTTGAACGCTTCACGAACGGGTGGAGTCCGAGGGACGTAGTATAGTCTCCATAGTTTCTTAGGCTACAGTCTTCTTCTCCCATCACATCTACGACTGGGATGAGAACATTGAGAAGACGTTGAACACTGAGACGGCTTTGGAAAAAAACCCGCTTCCTACGAAATTCGTTGATTCCCGAGTGATTTTGAGGCGCAAACAAATCTTCACGGACGAATTATCTTCCCCTGGGAGCCCCACAGGCTACTCTGAGATTCATATTCCCTTAGATCTTCAGAGACTTGGAGTCCAAGTCACGTAGTATGGCCTAGCGGCCTTCCAACGTCCGGATACGCTTTCCTCCCAGCACGCACAATTTGGCGAAAACAGTGGTAGCCAGGCTTACTCTAGTTCCTAGTTGGCACAGGCCTGTGCTTCCGTTCACTCATTGGTTTTGGGGAACGTGATTCCGGAACTCTCTGGCTAGCAAAGTTACAGCCAGGATGGCCATACAGAAAACCCTGTGAAATGACGTTCTAAATCGGTGGGTTCTCTCAGCACCCCATACATTTCGCACTCTACTGAAACGAGTCCATCGACCTAGTGTTACCCGCTGGAGATGAAATTCGCTAATAAGGCCCTTGTATGAAACAGCCTGATTCCCCAGTTGTTTGGAAGCTTTGCATGAATTCCTCGCTGTTCGAGCAGAAGGAAATTCAGTCGAAAACAGTCAGTGGACTGTGAGCTTCATGTGCATATCTATGTTCAAGAAACAGTTCTGTCCACAAGACATAGTAGTCAGTAGCTGCAGAAAATCTTCGGACTCTGCTATTTTGCTGGAATAAATAGAGCGGCGAAAAGCCCACACTCGCAGCTCATTGTCCTGCAAAGTTCAGATGCTGCTATGCTCCTGTTCATTCACTACTGATGGAAAATGATTTCAGTAGCATTTTGGTTAGGACACAACCCACAGCTCTGATATATCAGACACGTTCTGTTTAAAGATAGTGTTAGGGTTAGGGCTAGCATTAGGATTATGGTAAGGAATAGCTTTCTTATTAGGGTTAGCGTTAAGGTTAAGGATAGGGATAGGGTTAGGGTTAGGTTTAGGGTTAGGGATAGGGATAGGGATAGGGTTAGGGTTAGGGTTAGGGTTAGGGTTAGGGTTAAGGATAGGGTTAGGGTTAGGGTTAGGGTTAGGCTTAGGTTTAGGGATAGGGTTAGGGTTAGGGTTAGGTTTAGGAATTGGGTTAGCGATAGGGTTAGGGTTCGGGTGTGGGTTAATGTTACAGGTAGGGTAGGTCTAGGGCTAAAGCTCGATGAGGGCCGCAGTTAGAGGAAAGTGTGTCCTAGAAGATAGTGTATTTCATAGCTGTCATAGTCCTGTGCTTTCATTGAGTCCGTTGATGACGAGAAAGCGATTCTGTAGATCCTTGCACTCAAACCCAGCAAGGTAATTGATAACAGAGCAAAATAGCTGATCATAAGTTCTGAAGAGGGTATGAGATATGGTAGAAGGCGCTCATTTCCAATTCAACTGATATGAGCACATTGATCTAGTGCTGCGTTTTTGCTTAAAGCCACACTTCCCAGGAACATGTTCATTCCCGAGTAACTTGGCAGCTTTCAAACCGTTCACTCCTGTGCTGTGTGAGAGAAAGTCACTCGAGTCGAGTAAGGGGACTGCTAGCTGCACATGCGTTGCTACGTTGAAAACACTGTGTGGTCAAAGTGAGGTAGTAGGCTGTTGCTTCTCTTCTTCCTGGGGCTACGCTTTTCTGATGGAAAAAGTACCTAGGAGAAAACTCGACTGTGGAAGCTCCTTCCCCTGCAAGGATCACAAAGTGCTATGCCAGCATTCCCTCCTTTGCTGACGGGAAATCATTTCCGGAGCTCTTGGGCTATGACACGAGCCAGAGATCCTATATTGCAGCAAGGTACTTGGACAGGATGCTGACAAGAGTACGTACTGTGTGAGACACCACTGCTTTCATCTCCTACTGCAATGAGAACGTTGATAACACGTCAAATAGTGTGGATGGCTTTTGTTGAGAACACTTTTCGCACGACTTGATATAATCCCTGGATGATGCAGGGGAGCGCAAACTCTTCACTGCTGTATTGTCAGAGTGGAATGAATGCCCTGGTAGGCCCATGCGGTACTTTTCGCTCCTTCCTCCTTGAACGCTTCACGAACGGGTGGAGTCCGAGGGACGTAGTATAGTCTCCATAGTTTCTTAGGCTACAGTCTTCTTCTCCCATCACATCTACGACTGAGATGAGAACATTGAGAAGACGTTGAACACTGAGACGGCTTTGGAAAAAAACCCGCTTCCTACGAAATTCGTTGATTCCCGAGTGATTTTGAGGCGCAAACAAATCTTCACGGACGAATTATCTTCCCCTGGGAGCCCCACAGGCTACTCTGAGATTCATATTCCCTTAGATCTTCAGAGACTTGGAGTCCAAGTCACGTAGTATGGCCTAGCGGCCTTCCAACGTCCGGATACGCTTTCCTCCCAGCACGCACAATTTGGCGAAAACAGTGGTAGCCAGGCTTACTCTAGTTCCTAGTTGGCACAGGCCTGTGCTTCCGTTCACTCATTGGTTTTGGGGAACGTGATTCCGGAACTCTCTGGCTAGCAAAGTTACAGCCAGGATGGCCATACAGAAAACCCTGTGAAATGACGTTCTAAATCGGTGGGTTCTCTCAGCACCCCATACATTTCGCACTCTACTGAAACGAGTCCATCGACCTAGTGTTACCCGCTGGAGATGAAATTCGCTAATAAGGCCCTTGTATGAAACAGCCTGATTCCCCAGTTGTTTGGAAGCTTTGCATGAATTCCTCGCTGTTCGAGCAGAAGGAAATTCAGTCGAAAACAGTCAGTGGACTGTGAGCTTCATGTGCATATCTATGTTCAAGAAACAGTTCTGTCCACAAGACATAGTAGTCAGTAGCTGCAGAAAATCTTCGGACTCTGCTATTTTGCTGGAATAAATAGAGCGGCGAAAAGCCCACACTCGCAGCTCATTGTCCTGCAAAGTTCAGATGCTGCTATGCTCCTGTTCATTCACTACTGATGGAAAATGATTTCAGTAGCATTTTGGTTAGGACACAACCCACAGCTCTGATATATCAGACACGTTCTGTTTAAAGATAGTGTTAGGGTTAGGGCTAGCATTAGGATTATGGTAAGGAATAGCTTTCTTATTAGGGTTAGCGTTAAGGTTAAGGATAGGGATAGGGTTAGGGTTAGGTTTAGGGTTAGGGATAGGGATAGGGATAGGGTTAGGGTTAGGGTTAGGGTTAGGGTTAGGGTTAAGGATAGGGTTAGGGTTAGGGTTAGGGTTAGGCTTAGGTTTAGGGATAGGGTTAGGGTTAGGGTTAGGTTTAGGAATTGGGTTAGCGATAGGGTTAGGGTTCGGGTGTGGGTTAATGTTACAGGTAGGGTAGGTCTAGGGCTAAAGCTCGATGAGGGCCGCAGTTAGAGGAAAGTGTGTCCTAGAAGATAGTGTATTTCATAGCTGTCATAGTCCTGTGCTTTCATTGAGTCCGTTGATGACGAGAAAGCGATTCTGTAGATCCTTGCACTCAAACCCAGCAAGGTAATTGATAACAGAGCAAAATAGCTGATGATAAGTTCTGAAGAGGGTATGAGATATGGTAGAAGGCGCTCATTTCCAATTCAACTGATATGAGCACATTGATCTAGTGCTGCGTTTTTGCTTAAAGCCACACTTCCCAGGAACATGTTCATTCCCGAGTAACTTGGCAGCTTTCAAACCGTTCACTCCTGTGCTGTGTGAGAGAAAGTCACTCGAGTCGAGTAAGGGGACTGCTAGCTGCACATGCGTTGCTACGTTGAAAACACTGTGTGGTCAAAGTGAGGTAGTAGGCTGTTGCTTCTCTTCTTCCTGGGGCTACGCTTTTCTGATGGAAAAAGTACCTAGGAGAAAACTCGACTGTGGAAGCTCCTTCCCCTGCAAGGATCACAAAGTGCTATGCCAGCATTCCCTCCTTTGCTGACGGGAAATCATTTCCGGAGCTCTTGGGCTATGACACGAGCCAGAGATCCTATATTGCAGCAAGGTACTTGGACAGGATGCTGACAAGAGTACGTACTGTGTGAGACACCACTGCTTTCATCTCCTACTGCAATGAGAACGTTGATAACACGTCAAATAGTGTGGATGGCTTTTGTTGAGAACACTTTTCGCACGACTTGATATAATCCCTGGATGATGCAGGGGAGCGCAAACTCTTCACTGCTGTATTGTCAGAGTGGAATGAATGCCCTGGTAGGCCCATGCGGTACTTTTCGCTCCTTCCTCCTTGAACGCTTCACGAACGGGTGGAGTCCGAGGGACGTAGTATAGTCTCCATAGTTTCTTAGGCTACAGTCTTCTTCTCCCATCACATCTACGACTGAGATGAGAACATTGAGAAGACGTTGAACACTGAGACGGCTTTGGAAAAAAACCCGCTTCCTACGAAATTCGTTGATTCCCGAGTGATTTTGAGGCGCAAACAAATCTTCACGGACGAATTATCTTCCCCTGGGAGCCCCACAGGCTACTCTGAGATTCATATTCCCTTAGATCTTCAGAGACTTGGAGTCCAAGTCACGTAGCATGGCCTAGCGGCCTTCCAACGTCCGGATACGCTTTCCTCCCAGCACGCACAATTTGGCGAAAACAGTGGTAGCCAGGCTTACTCTAGTTCCTAGTTGGCACAGGCCTGTGCTTCCGTTCACTCATTGGTTTTGGGGAACGTGATTCCGGAACTCTCTGGCTAGCAAAGTTACAGCCAGGATGGCCATACAGAAAACCCTGTGAAATGACGTTCTAAATCGGTGGGTTCTCTCAGCACCCCATACATTTCGCACTCTACTGAAACGAGTCCATCGACCTAGTGTTACCCGCTGGAGATGAAATTCGCTAATAAGGCCCTTGTATGAAACAGCCTGATTCCCCAGTTGTTTGGAAGCTTTGCATGAATTCCTCGCTGTTCGAGCAGAAGGAAATTCAGTCGAAAACAGTCAGTGGACTGTGAGCTTCATGTGCATATCTATGTTCAAGAAACAGTTCTGTCCACAAGACATAGTAGTCAGTAGCTGCAGGAAATCTTCGGACTCTGCTATTTTGCTGGAATAAATAGAGCGGCGAAAAGCCCACACTCGCAGCTCATTGTCCTGCAAAGTTCAGATGCTGCTATGCTCCTGTTCATTCACTACTGATGGAAAATGATTTCAGTAGCATTTTGGTTAGGACACAACCCACAGCTCTGATATATCAGACACGTTCTGTTTAAAGATAGTGTTAGGGTTAGGGCTAGCATTAGGATTATGGTAAGGAATAGCTTTCTTATTAGGGTTAGCGTTAAGGTTAAGGATAGGGATAGGGTTAGGGTTAGGTTTAGGGTTAGGGATAGGGATAGGGATAGGGTTAGGGTTAGGCTTAGGTTTAGGGATAGGGTTAGGGATAGGGTTAGGGTTAGGGTTAGGGTTAGGCTTAGGTTTAGGGAAAGGGTTAGGGTTAGGGTTAGGTTTAGGAATTGGGTTAGCGATAGGGTTAGGGTTCGGGTGTGGGTTAATGTTACAGGTAGGGTAGGTCTAGGGCTAAAGCTCGATGAGGGCCGCAGTTAGAGGAAAGTGTGTCCTAGAAGATAGTGTATTTCATAGCTGTCATAGTCCTGTGCTTTCATTGAGTCCGTTGATGACGAGAAAGCGATTCTGTAGATCCTTGCACTCAAACCCAGCAAGGTAATTGATAACAGAGCAAAATAGCTGATGATAAGTTCTGAAGAGGGTATGAGATATGGTAGAAGGCGCTCATTTCCAATTCAACTGATATGAGCACATTGATCTAGTGCTGCGTTTTTGCTTAAAGCCACACTTCCCAGGAACATGTTCATTCCCGAGTAACTTGGCAGCTTTCAAACCGTTCACTCCTGTGCTGTGTGAGAGAAAGTCACTCGAGTCGAGTAAGGGGACTGCTAGCTGCACATGCGTTGCTACGTTGAAAACACTGTGTGGTCAAAGTGAGGTAGTAGGCTGTTGCTTCTCTTCTTCCTGGGGCTACGCTTTTCTGATGGAAAAAGTACCTAGGAGAAAACTCGACTGTGGAAGCTCCTTCCCCTGCAAGGATCACAAAGTGCTATGCCAGCATTCCCTCCGTTGCTGACGGGAAATCATTTCCGGAGCTCTTGGGCTATGACACGAGCCAGAGATCCTATATTGCAGCAAGGTACTTGGACAGGATGCTGACAAGAGTACGTACTGTGTGAGACACCACTGCTTTCATCTCCTACTGCAATGAGAACGTTGATAACACGTCAAATAGTGTGGATGGCTTTTGTTGAGAACACTTTTCGCACGACTTGATATAATCCCTGGATGATGCAGGGGAGCGCAAACTCTTCACTGCTGTATTGTCAGAGTGGAATGAATGCCCTGGTAGGCCCATGCGGTACTTTTCTCTCCTTCCTCCTTGAACGCTTCACGAACGGGTGGAGTCCGAGGGACGTAGTATAGTCTCCATGGTTTCTTAGGCTACAGTCTTCTTCTCCCATCACATCTACGACTGAGATGAGAACATTGAGAAGACGTTGAACACTGAGACGGCTTTGGAAAAAAAACCCGCTTCCTACGAAATTCGTTGATTCCTGAGTGATTTTGAGGCGCAAACAAATCTTCACGGACGTATTATCTTCCCCTGGGAGCCCCACAGGCTACTCTGAGATTCATATTCCCTTAGATCTTCAGAGACTTGGAGTCCAAGTCACGTAGCATGGCCTAGCGGCCTTCCAACGTCCGGATACGCTTTCCTCCCAGCACGCACAATTTGGCGAAAACAGTGGTAGCCAGGATTACTCTAGTTCCTAGTTGGCACAGGCCTGTGCTTCCGTTCACTCATTGGTTTTGGGGAACGTGATTCCGGAACTCTCTGGCTAGCAAAGTTACAGCCAGGATGGCCATACAGAAAACCCTGTGAAATGACGTTCTAAATCGGTGGGTTCTCTCAGCACCCCATACATTTCGCACTCTACTGAAACGAGTCCATTGACCTAGTGTTACCCGCTGGAGATGAAATTCGCTAATAAGGCCCTTGTATGAAACAGCCTGATTCCCCAGTTGTTTGGAAGCTTTGCATGAATTCCTCGCTGTTCTAGCAGAAGGAAATTCAGTCGAAAAGAGTCAGTGGACTGTGAGCTTCATGTGCATATCTATGTTCGAGAAACAGTTCTGTCCACAAGACATAGTAGTCAGTAGCTGCAGGAAATCTTCGGACTCTGCTATTTTGCTGGAATAAATAGAACGGCGAAAAGCCCACACTCGCAGCTCATTGTCCTGCAAAGTTCAGATGCTGCTATGCTCCTGTTCATTCACTACTGATGGAAAATGATTTCAGTAGCATTTTGGTGGGGACACAACCCACAGCTCTGATATATCAGACACGTTCTGTTTAAAGATAGTGTTAGGGTTAGGGCTAGCATTAGGATTATGGTAAGGAATAGCTTTCTTATTAGGGTTAGCGTTAAGGTTAAGGATAGGGATAGGGTTAGGGTTAGGGTTAGGGTTAGGGATAGGGATAGGGATAGGGTTAGGGTTAGGGTTAGGGTTAGGGTTAGGGTTAATGATAGGGTTAGGGTTAGGGTTAGGGTTAGGCTTAGGTTTAGGGATAGGGTTAGGGTTAGGGTTAGGTTTAGGAATTGGGTTAGCGATAGGGTTAGGGTTCGGGTGTGGGTTAATGTTACAGGTAGGGTAGGTCTAGGGCTAAAGCTCGATGAGGGCCGCAGTTAGAGGAAAGTGTGTCCTAGAAGATAGTGTATTTCATAGCTGTCATAGTCCTGTGCTTTCATTGAGTCCGTTGATGACGAGAAAGCGATTCTGTAGATCCTTGCACTCAAACCCAGCAAGGTAATTGATAACAGAGCAAAATAGCTGATCATAAGTTCTGAAGAGGGTATGAGATATGGTAGAAGGCGCTCATTTCCAATTCAACTGATATGAGCACATTGATCTAGTGCTGCGTTTTTGCTTAAAGCCACACTTCCCAGGAACATGTTCATTCCCGAGTAACTTGGCAGCTTTCAAACCGTTCACTCCTGTGCTGTGTGAGAGAAAGTCACTCGAGTCGAGTAAGGGGACTGCTAGCTGCACATGCGTTGCTACGTTGAAAACACTGTGTGGTCAAAGTGAGGTAGTAGGCTGTTGCTTCTCTTCTTCCTGGGGCTACGCTTTTCTGATGGAAAAAGTACCTAGGAGAAAACTCGACTGTGGAAGCTCCTTCCCCTGCAAGGATCACAAAGTGCTATGCCAGCATTCCCTCCTTTGCTGACGGGAAATCATTTCCGGAGCTCTTGGGCTATGACACGAGCCAGAGATCCTATATTGCAGCAAGGTACTTGGACAGGATGCTGACAAGAGTACGTACTGTGTGAGACACCACTGCTTTCATCTCCTACTGCAATGAGAACGTTGATAACACGTCAAATAGTGTGGATGGCTTTTGTTGAGAACACTTTTCGCACGACTTGATATAATCCCTGGATGATGCAGGGGAGCGCAAACTCTTCACTGCTGTATTGTCAGAGTGGAATGAATGCCCTGGTAGGCCCATGTGGTACTTTTCGCTCCTTCCTCCTTGAACGCTTCACGAACGGGTGGAGTCCGAGGGACGTAGTATAGTCTCCATAGTTTCTTAGGCTACAGTCTTCTTCTCCCATCACATCTACGACTGAGATGAGAACATTGAGAAGACGTTGAACACTGAGACGGCTTTGGAAAAAAACCCGCTTCCTACGAAATTCGTTGATTCCCGAGTGATTTTGAGGCGCAAACAAATCTTCACGGACGAATTATCTTCCCCTGGGAGCCCCACAGGCTACTCTGAGATTCATATTCCCTTAGATCTTCAGAGACTTGGAGTCCAAGTCACGTAGCATGGCCTAGCGGCCTTCCAACGTCCGGATACGCTTTCCTCCCAGCACGCACAATTTGGCGAAAACAGTGGTAGCCAGGCTTACTCTAGTTCCTAGTTGGCACAGGCCTGTGCTTCCGTTCACTCCTAGGTTTTGGGGAACGTGATTCCGAACTCTCTGGCTAGCAAAGTTACCGCCAGGATGGCCATACAGAAAACCCTGTGAAATGACGTTCTAAATCGGTGGGTTCTATCGGCACCCCATACATTTCGCACTCTACTAAAACGAGTCCATCGACCTAGTGTTACCCGCTGGAGATGAAATTCGCTAATAAGGCCCTTGTATGAAACAGCCTGATTCCCCAGTTGTTTGGAAGCTTTGCATGAATTCCTCGCTGTTCGAGCAGAAGGAAATTCAGTCGAAAAGAGTCAGTGGACTGTGAGCTTCATGTGCATATCTATGTTCGAGAAACAGTTCTGTCCACAAGACATAGTAGTCAGTAGCTGCAGGAAATCTTCGGACTCTGCTATTTTGCTGGAATTAATAGAACGGCGAAAAGCCCACACTCGCAGCTCATTGTCCTGCAAAGTTCAGATGCTGCTATGCTCCTGTTCATTCACTACTGATGGAAAATGATTTCAGTAGCATTTTGGTGGGGACACAACCCACAGCTCTGATATATCAGACACGTTCTGTTTAAACATAGTGTTAGGGTTAGGGCTAGCATTAGGATTATGGTAAGGAATAGCTTTCTTATTAGGGTTAGTGTTAGGGTTAAGGATAGGGATAGGGTTAGGGTTAGGGTTAGAGTTAGGGATAGGGTTAGGGTTAGGGTTAGGGTTAGGGATAGGTTTAGGGTTAGGGTTAGGGTTAGGCTTAGGTTTAGGGATAGGGTTATGGTTAGGGTTAGGTTTAGGAATAGGGTTAGCGATAGGGTTAGGGTTCGGGTGTGGGTTAATGTTACAGGTAGGGTAGGTCTAGGGCTAAAGCTCGATGAGGGCCGCAGTTAGAGGAAAGTGTGTCCTAGAAGATAGTGTATTTCATAGCTGTCATAGTCCTGTGCTTTCATTGAGTCCGTTGAGGACGAGAAAGCGATTCTGTAGATCCTTGCACTCAAACCCAGCAAGGTAATTGATAACAGAGCAAAATAGCTGATGATAAGTTCTGAAGAGGGTATGAGATATGGTAGAAGGCACTCATTTCCAATTCAACTGATATGAGCACATTGATCTAGTGCTGCGTTTTTGCTTAAAGCCAGACTTCCCAGGAACATGTTCATTCCCGAGTAACTTGGCAGCTCTCAAACCGTTCACTCCTGTGCTGTGTGAGAGAAAGTCACTCGAGTAGAGTAAGGGGACTGCTAGCTGCACATGCGTTGCTACGTTGAAAACACTGTGTGGTCAAAGTGAGGTAGTAGGCTGTTGCTTCTCTTCTTCCTGGGGCTACGCTTTTCTGATGGAAAAAGTACCTAGGAGAAAACTCGACTGTGGAAGCTCCTTCCCCTGCAAGGATCACAAAGTGCTATGCCAGCATTCCCTCCTTTGCTGACGGGAAATCATTTCCGGAGCTCTTGGGCTATGACACGAGCCAGAGATCCTATATTGCAGCAAGGTACTTGGACAGGATGCTGACAAGAGTACGTACTGTGTGAGACACCACTGCTTTCATCTCCTACTGCAATGAGAACGTTGATAACACGTCAAATAGTGTGGATGGCTTTTGTTGAGAACACTTTTCGCACGACTTGATATAATCCCTGGATGATGCAGGGGAGCGCAAACTCTTCACTGCTGTATTGTCAGAGTGGAATGAATGCCCTGGTAGGCCCATGCGGTACTTTTCGCTCCTTCCTCCTTGAACGCTTCACGAACGGGTGGAGTCCGGGGGACGTAGTATAGTCTCCATTTTTTCTTAGGCTACAGTCTTCTTCTCCCATCACATCTACGACTGAGATGAGACCATTGAGAAGACGTTGAACACTGAGACGGCTTTGGAAAAAAACCCGCTTCCTACGAAATTCGTTGATTCCCGAGTGATTTTGAGGCGCAAACAAATCTTCACGGACGAATTATCTTCCCCTGGGAGCCCCACAGGCTACTCTGAGATTCATATTCCCTTAGATCTTCAGAGACTTGGAGTCCAAGTCACGTAGCATGGCCTAGCGGCCTTCCAACGTCCGGATACGCTTTCCTCCCAGCACGCACAATTTGGAGAAAACAGTGGTAGCCAGGCTTACTCTAGTTCCTAGTTGGCACAGGCCTGTGCTTCCGTTCACTCATTGGTTTTGGGGAACGTGATTCTGGAACTCTCTGGCTAGCAAAGTTACAGCCAGGATGGCCATAAAGAAAACCCTGTGAAATGACGTTCTAAATCGGTGGGTTCTATCGGCACCCCATACATTTCGCACTGTACTGAAACGAGTCCATCGACCTAGTGTTACCCGCTGGAGATGAAATTCGCTAATAAGGCCCTTGTATGAAACAGCCTGATTCCCCAGTTGTTTGGAAGCTTTGCATGAATTCCTCGCTGTTCGAGCAGAAGGAAATTCAGGCGAAAACAGTCAGTGGACTGTGAGCTTCATGTGCATATCTATGTTCAAGAAACAGTTCTGTCCACAAGACATAGTAGTCAGTAGCTGCAGGAAATCTTCGGACTCTGCTATTTTGCTGGAATAAATAGAGCGGTGAAAAGCCCACACTCGCAGCTCATTGTCCTGCAAAGTTCAGATGCTGCTATGCTCCTGTTCATTCACTACTGATGGAAAATGATTTCAGTAGCATTTTGGTTAGGACACAACCCACAGCTCTGATATATCAGACACGTTCTGTTTAAAGATAGTGTTAGGGTTAGGGCTAGCATTAGGATTATGGTAAGGAATAGCTTTCTTATTAGGGTTAGCGTTAAGGTTAAGGATAGGGATAGGGTTAGGGTTAGGGTTAGCGTTAGGGTTAGGGTTAGGGATAGGGTTAGGGTTAGGGTTAGGGTTAGGCTTAGGTTTAGGGATAGGGTTATGGTTAGGGTTAGGTTTAGGAATAGGGTTAGCGATAGGGTTAGGGTTCGGGTGTGGGTTAATGTTACAGGTAGGGTAGGTCTAGGGCTAAAGCTCGATGAGGGCCGCAGTTAGAGGAAAGTGTGTCCTAGAAGATAGTGTATTTCATAGCTGTCATAGTCATGTGCTTTCATTGAGTCCGTTGATGACGAGAAAGCGATTCTGTAGATCCTTGCACTCAAACCCAGCAAGGTAATTGATAACAGAGCAAAATAGCTGATGATAAGTTCTGAAGAGGGTATGAGATATGGTAGAAGGCGCTCATTTCCAATTCAACTGATATGAGCACATTGATCTAGTGCTGCGTTTTTGCTTAAAGCCACACTTCCCAGGAACATGTTCATTCCCGAGTAACTTGGCAGCTTTCAAACCGTTCACTCCTGTGCTGTGTGAGAGAAAGTCACTCGAGTCGAGTAAGGGGACTGCTAGCTGCACATGCGTTGCTACGTTGAAAACACTGTGTGGTCAAAGTGAGGTAGTAGGCTGTTGCTTCTCTTCTTCCTGGGGCTACGCTTTTCTGATGGAAAAAGTACCTAGGAGAAAACTCGACTGTGGAAGCTCCTTCCCCTGCAAGGATCACAAAGTGCTATGCCAGCATTCCCTCCTTTGCTGACGGGAAATCATTTCTGGAGCTCTTGGGCTATGACACGAGCCAGAGATCCTATATAGCAGCAAGGTACTTGGACAGGATGCTGACAAGAGTACGTACTGTGTGAGACACCACTGCTTTCATCTCCTACTGCAATGAGAACGTTGATAACACGTCAAATAGTGTGGATGGCTTTTGTTGAGAACACTTTTCGCACGACTTGATATAATCCCTGGATGATGCAGGGGAGCGCAAACTCTTCACTGCTGTATTGTCAGAGTGGAATGAATGCCCTGGTAGGCCCATGCGGTACTTTTCGCTCCTTCCTCCTTGAACGCTTCACGAACGGGTGGAGTCCGAGGGACGTAGTATAGTCTCCATGGTTTCTTAGGCTACAGTCTTCTTCTCCCATCACATCTACGACTGAGATGAGAACATTGAGAAGACGTTGAACACTGAGACGGCTTTGGAAAAAAACCCGCTTCCTACGAAATTCGTTGATTCCCGAGTGATTTTGAGGCGCAAACAAATCTTCACGGACGAATTATCTTCCCCTGGGAGCCCCACAGGCTACTCTGAGATTCATATTCCCTTAGATCTTCAGAGACTTGGAGTCCAAGTCACGTAGCATGGCCTAGGGGCCTTCCAACGTCCGGATACGCTTTCCTCCCAGCACGCACAATTTGGCGAAAACAGTGGTAGCCAGGCTTACTCTAGTTCCTAGTTGGCACAGGCCTGTGCTTCCGTTCACTCCATGGTTTTGGGGAACGTGATTCCGGAACTCTCTGGCTAGCAAAGTTACAGCCAGGATGGCCATACAGAAAACCCTGTGAAATGACGTTCTAAATCGGTGGGTTCTATGGGCACCCCATACATTTCGCACTCTACTGAAACGAGTCCATCGACCTAGTGTTACCCTCTGGAGATGAAATTCGCTAATAAGGCCCTTGTATGAAACAGCCTGATTCCCCAGTTGTTTGGAAGCTTTGCATGAATTCCTCGCTGTTCTAGCAGAAGGAAATTCAGTCGAAAACAGTCAGTGGACTGTGAGCTTCATGTGCATATCTATGTTCGAGAAACAGTTCTGTCCACAAGACATAGTAGTCAGTAGCTGCAGGAAATCTTCGGACTCTGCTATTTTGCTGGAATAAATAGAGCGGCGAAAAGCCCACACTTGCAGCTCATTGTCCTGCAAAGTTCAGATGCTGCTATGCTCCTGTTCATTCACTACTGATGGAAAATGATTTCAGTAGCATTTTGGTTAGGACACAACCCACAGCTCTGATATATCAGACACGTTCTGTTTAAAGATAGTGTTAGGGTTAGGGCTAGCATTAGGATTATGGTAAGGAATAACTTTCTTAATAGGGTTAGCGTTAAGGTTAAGGATAGGGATAGGGTTAGGGTTAGGTTTAGGGTTAGGGATAGGGATAGGGATAGGGTTAGGGTTAGGGTTAGGGTTAGGGTTAGGGTTAGGGTTAAGGATAGGGTTAGGGTTAGGGTTAGGGTTAGGCTTAGGTTTAGGGATAGGGTTAGGGTTAGGGTTAGGTTTAGGAATTGGGTTAGCGATAGGGTTAGGGTTCGGGTGTGGGTTAATGTTACAGGTAGGGTAGGTCTAGGGCTAAAGCTCGATGAGGGCCGCAGTTAGAGGAAAGTGTGTCCTAGAAGATAGTGTATTTCATAGCTGTCATAGTCCTGTGCTTTCATTGAGTCCGTTGATGACGAGAAAGCGATTCTGTAGATCCTTGCACTCAAACCCAGCAAGGTAATTGATAACAGAGCAAAATAGCTGATCATAAATTCTGAAGAGGGTATGAGATATGGTAGAAGGCGCTCATTTCCAATTCAACTGATATGAGCACATTGATCTAGTGCTGCGTTTTTGCTTAAAGCCACACTTCCCAGGAACATGTTCATTCCCGAGTAACTTGGCAGCTTTCAAACCGTTCACTCCTGTGCTGTGTGAGAGAAAGTCACTCGAGTCGAGTAAGGGGACTGCTAGCTGCACATGCGTTGCTACGTTGAAAACACTGTGTGGTCAAAGTGAGGTAGTAGGCTGTTGCTTCTCTTCTTCCTGGGGCTACGCTTTTCTGATGGAAAAAGTACCTAGGAGAAATCTCGACTGTGGAAGCTCCTTCCCCTGCAAGGATCACAAAGTGCTATGCCAGCATTCCCTCCTTTGCTGACGGGAAATCATTTCCGGAGCTCTTGGGCTATGACACGAGCCAGAGATCCTATATTGCAGCAAGGTACTTGGACAGGATGCTGACAAGAGTACGTACTGTGTGAGACACCACTGCTTTCATCTCCTACTGCAATGAGAACGTTGATAACACGTCAAATAGTGTGGATGGCTTTTGTTGAGAACACTTTTCGCACGACTTGATATAATCCCTGGATGATGCAGGGGAGCGCAAACTCTTCACTGCTGTATTGTCAGAGTGGAATGAATGCCCTGGTAGGCCCATGCGGTACTTTTCGCTCCTTCCTCCTTGAACGCTTCACGAACGGGTGGAGTCCGAGGGACGTAGTATAGTCTCCATAGTTTCTTAGGCTACAGTCTTCTTCTCCCATCACATCTACGACTGAGATGAGAACATTGAGAAGACGTTGAACACTGAGACGGCTTTGGAAAAAAACCCGCTTCCTACGAAATTCGTTGATTCCCGAGTGATTTTGAGGCGCAAACAAATCTTCACGGACGAATTATCTTCCCCTGGGAGCCCCACAGGCTACTCTGAGATTCATATTCCCTTAGATCTTCAGAGACTTGGAGTCCAAGTCACGTAGCATGGCCTAGCGGCCTTCCAACGTCCGGATACGCTTTCCTCCCAGCACGCACAATTTGGCGAAAACAGTGGTAGCCAGGCTTACTCTAGTTCCTAGTTGGCACAGGCCTGTGCTTCCGTTCACTCATTGGTTTTGGGGAACGTGATTCCGGAACTCTCTGGCTAGCAAAGTTACAGCCAGGATGGCCATACAGAAAACCCTGTGAAATGACGTTCTAAATCGGTGGGTTCTCTCAGCACCCCATACATTTCGCACTCTACTGAAACGAGTCCATCGACCTAGTGTTACCCGCTGGAGATGAAATTCGCTAATAAGGCCCTTGTATGAAACAGCCTGATTCCCCAGTTGTTTGGAAGCTTTGCATGAATTCCTCGCTGTTCGAGCAGAAGGAAATTCAGTCGAAAACAGTCAGTGGACTGTGAGCTTCATGTGCATATCTATGTTCAAGAAACAGTTCTGTCCACAAGACATAGTAGTCAGTAGCTGCAGGAAATCTTCGGACTCTGCTATTTTGCTGGAATAAATAGAGCGGCGAAAAGCCCACACTCGCAGCTCATTGTCCTGCAAAGTTCAGATGCTGCTATGCTCCTGTTCATTCACTACTGATGGAAAATGATTTCAGTAGCATTTTGGTTAGGACACAACCCACAGCTCTGATATATCAGACACGTTCTGTTTAAAGATAGTGTTAGGGTTAGGGCTAGCATTAGGATTATGGTAAGGAATAGCTTTCTTATTAGGGTTAGCGTTAAGGTTAAGGATAGGGATAGGGTTAGGGTTAGGTTTAGGGTTAGGGATAGGGATAGGGATAGGGTTAGGGTTAGGGTTAGGGTTAGGGTTAGGGTTAAGGATAGGGTTAGGGTTAGGGTTAGGGTTAGGCTTAGGTTTAGGGATAGGGTTAGGGTTAGGGTTAGGTTTAGGAATTGGGTTAGCGATAGGGTTAGGGTTCGGGTGTGGGTTAATGTTACAGGTAGGGTAGGTCTAGGGCTAAAGCTCGATGAGGGCCGCAGTTAGAGGAAAGTGTGTCCTAGAAGATAGTGTATTTCATAGCTGTCATAGTCCTGTGCTTTCATTGAGTCCGTTGATGACGAGAAAGCGATTCTGTAGATCCTTGCACTCAAACCCAGCAAGGTAATTGATAACAGAGCAAAATAGCTGATCATAAGTTCTGAAGAGGGTATGAGATATGGTAGAAGGCGCTCATTTCCAATTCAACTGATATGAGCACATTGATCTAGTGCTGCGTTTTTGCTTAAAGCCACACTTCCCAGGAACATGTTCATTCCCGAGTAACTTGGCAGCTTTCAAACCGTTCACTCCTGTGCTGTGTGAGAGAAAGTCACTCGAGTCGAGTAAGGGGACTGCTAGCTGCACATGCGTTGCTACGTTGCAAACACTGTGTGGTCAAAGTGAGGTAGTAGGCTGTTGCTTCTCTTCTTCCTGGGGCTACGCTTTTCTGATGGAAAAAGTACCTAGGAGAAAACTCGACTGTGGAAGCTCCTTCCCCTGCAAGGATCACAAAGTGCTATGCCAGCATTCCCTCCTTTGCTGACGGGAAATCATTTCCGGAGCTCTTGGGCTATGACACGAGCCAGAGATCCTATATTGCAGCAAGGTACTTGGACAGGATGCTGACAAGAGTACGTACTGTGTGAGACACCACTGCTTTCATCTCCTACTGCAATGAGAACGTTGATAACACGTCAAATAGTGTGGATGGCTTTTGTTGAGAACACTTTTCGCACGACTTGATATAATCCCTGGATGATGCAGGGGAGCGCAAACTCTTCACTGCTGTATTGTCAGAGTGGAATGAACGCCCTGGTAGGCCCATGCGGTACTTTTCGCTCCTTCCTCCTTGAACGCTTCACGAACGGGTGGAGTCCGAGGGACGTAGTATAGTCTCCATAGTTTCTTAGGCTACAGTCTTCTTCTCCCATCACATCTACGACTGAGATGAGAACATTGAGAAGACGTTGAACACTGAGACGGCTTTGGAAAAAAACCCGCTTCCTACGAAATTCGTTGATTCCCGAGTGATTTTGAGGCGCAAACAAATCTTCACGGACGAATTATCTTCCCCTGGGAGCCCCACAGGCTACTCTGAGATTCATATTCCCTTAGATCTTCAGAGACTTGGAGTCCAAGTCACGTAGCATGGCCTAGCGGCCTTCCAACGTCCGGATACGCTTTCCTCCCAGCACGCACAATTTGGCGAAAACAGTGGTAGCCAGGCTTACTCTAGTTCCTAGTTGGCACAGGCCTGTGCTTCCGTTCACTCATTGGTTTTGGGGAACGTGATTCCGGAACTCTCTGGCTAGCAAAGTTACAGCCAGGATGGCCATACAGAAAACCCTGTGAAATGACGTTCTAAATCGGTGGGTTCTCTCAGCACCCCATACATTTCGCACTCTACTGAAACGAGTCCATCGACCTAGTGTTACCCGCTGGAGATGAAATTCGCTAATAAGGCCCTTGTATGAAACAGCCTGATTCCCCAGTTGTTTGGAAGCTTTGCATGAATTCCTCGCTGTTCGAGCAGAAGGAAATTCAGTCGAAAACAGTCAGTGGACTGTGAGCTTCATGTGCATATCTATGTTCAAGAAACAGTTCTGTCCACAAGACATAGTAGTCAGTAGCTGCAGGAAATCTTCGGACTCTGCTATTTTGCTGGAATGAATAGAGCGGCGAAAAGCCCACACTCGCAGCTCATTGTCCTGCAAAGTTCAGATGCTGCTATGCTCCTGTTCATTCACTACTGATGGAAAATGATTTCAGTAGCATTTTGGTTAGGACACAACCCACAGCTCTGATATATCAGACACGTTCTGTTTAAAGATAGTGTTAGGGTTAGGGCTAGCATTAGGATTATGGTAAGGAATAGCTTTCTTATTAGGGTTAGCGTTAAGGTTAAGGATAGGGATAGGGTTAGGGTTAGGTTTAGGGTTAGGGATAGGGATAGGGATAGGGTTAGGGTTAGGGTTAGGGTTAGGGTTAGGGTTAAGGATAGGGTTAGGGTTAGGGTTAGGGTTAGGCTTAGGTTTAGGGATAGGGTTAGGGTTAGGGTTAGGTTTAGGAATTGGGTTAGCGATAGGGTTAGGGTTCGGGTGTGGGTTAATGTTACAGGTAGGGTAGGTCTAGGGCTAAAGCTCGATGAGGGCCGCAGTTAGAGGAAAGTGTGTCCTAGAAGATAGTGTATTTCATAGCTGTCATAGTCCTGTGCTTTCATTGAGTCCGTTGATGACGAGAAAGCGATTCTGTAGATCCTTGCACTCAAACCCAGCAAGGTAATTGATAACAGAGCAAAATAGCTGATCATAAGTTCTGAAGAGGGTATGAGATATGGTAGAAGGCGCTCATTTCCAATTCAACTGATATGAGCACATTGATCTAGTGCTGCGTTTTTGCTTAAAGCCACACTTCCCAGGAACATGTTCATTCCCGAGTAACTTGGCAGCTTTCAAACCGTTCACTCCTGTGCTGTGTGAGAGAAAGTCACTCGAGTCGAGTAAGGGGACTGCTAGCTGCACATGCGTTGCTACGTTGCAAACACTGTGTGGTCAAAGTGAGGTAGTAGGCTGTTGCTTCTCTTCTTCCTGGGGCTACGCTTTTCTGATGGAAAAAGTACCTAGGAGAAAACTCGACTGTGGAAGCTCCTTCCCCTGCAAGGATCACAAAGTGCTATGCCAGCATTCCCTCCTTTGCTGACGGGAAATCATTTCCGGAGCTCTTGGGCTATGACACGAGCCAGAGATCCTATATTGCAGCAAGGTACTTGGACAGGATGCTGACAAGAGTACGTACTGTGTGAGACACCACTGCTTTCATCTCCTACTGCAATGAGAACGTTGATAACACGTCAAATAGTGTGGATGGCTTTTGTTGAGAACACTTTTCGCACGACTTGATATAATCCCTGGATGATGCAGGGGAGCGCAAACTCTTCACTGCTGTATTGTCAGAGTGGAATGAACGCCCTGGTAGGCCCATGCGGTACTTTTCGCTCCTTCCTCCTTGAACGCTTCACGAACGGGTGGAGTCCGAGGGACGTAGTATAGTCTCCATAGTTTCTTAGGCTACAGTCTTCTTCTCCCATCACATCTACGACTGAGATGAGAACATTGAGAAGACGTTGAACACTGAGACGGCTTTGGAAAAAAACCCGCTTCCTACGAAATTCGTTGATTCCCGAGTGATTTTGAGGCGCAAACAAATCTTCACGGACGAATTATCTTCCCCTGGGAGCCCCACAGGCTACTCTGAGATTCATATTCCCTTAGATCTTCAGAGACTTGGAGTCCAAGTCACGTAGCATGGCCTAGCGGCCTTCCAACGTCCGGATACGCTTTCCTCCCAGCACGCACAATTTGGCGAAAACAGTGGTAGCCAGGCTTACTCTAGTTCCTAGTTGGCACAGGCCTGTGCTTCCGTTCACTCATTGGTTTTGGGGAACGTGATTCCGGAACTCTCTGGCTAGCAAAGTTACAGCCAGGATGGCCATACAGAAAACCCTGTGAAATGACGTTCTAAATCGGTGGGTTCTCTCAGCACCCCATACATTTCGCACTCTACTGAAACGAGTCCATCGACCTAGTGTTACCCGCTGGAGATGAAATTCGCTAATAAGGCCCTTGTATGAAACAGCCTGATTCCCCAGTTGTTTGGAAGCTTTGCATGAATTCCTCGCTGTTCGAGCAGAAGGAAATTCAGTCGAAAACAGTCAGTGGACTGTGAGCTTCATGTGCATATCTATGTTCAAGAAACAGTTCTGTCCACAAGACATAGTAGTCAGTTGCTGCAGGAAATCTTCGGACTCTGCTATTTTGCTGGAATGAATAGAGCGGCGAAAAGCCCACACTCGCAGCTCATTGTCCTGCAAAGTTCAGATGCTGCTATGCTCCTGTTCATTCACTACTGATGGAAAATGATTTCAGTAGCATTTTGGTTAGGACACAACCCACAGCTCTGATATATCAGACACGTTCTGTTTAAAGATAGTGTTAGGGTTAGGGCTAGCATTAGGATTATGGTAAGGAATAGCTTTCTTATTAGGGTTAGCGTTAAGGTTAAGGATAGGGATAGGGTTAGGGTTAGGTTTAGGGTTAGGGATAGGGATAGGGATAGGGTTAGGGTTAGGGTTAGGGTTAGGGTTAGGGTTAAGGATAGGGTTAGGGTTAGGGTTAGGGTTAGGCTTAGGTTTAGGGATAGGGTTAGGGTTAGGGTTAGGTTTAGGAATTGGGTTAGCGATAGGGTTAGGGTTCGGGTGTGGGTTAATGTTACAGGTAGGGTAGGTCTAGGGCTAAAGCTCGATGAGGGCCGCAGTTAGAGGAAAGTGTGTCCTAGAAGATAGTGTATTTCATAGCTGTCATAGTCCTGTGCTTTCATTGAGTCCGTTGATGACGAGAAAGCGATTCTGTAGATCCTTGTACTCAAACCCAGCAAGGTAATTGATAACAGAGCAAAATAGCTGATCATAAGTTCTGAAGAGGGTATGAGATATGGTAGAAGGCGCTCATTTCCAATTCAACTGATATGAGCACATTGATCTAGTGCTGCGTTTTTGCTTAAAGCCACACTTCCCAGGAACATGTTCATTCCCGAGTAACTTGGCAGCTTTCAAACCGTTCACTCCTGTGCTGTGTGAGAGAAAGTCACTCGAGTCGAGTAAGGGGACTGCTAGCTGCACATGCGTTGCTACGTTGAAAACACTGTGTGGTCAAAGTGAGGTAGTAGGCTGTTGCTTCTCTTCTTCCTGGGGCTACGCTTTTCTGATGGAAAAAGTACCTAGGAGAAAACTCGACTGTGGAAGCTCCTTCCCCTGCAAGGATCACAAAGTGCTATGCCAGCATTCCCTCCTTTGCTGACGGGAAATCATTTCCGGAGCTCTTGGGCTATGACACGAGCCAGAGATCCTATATTGCAGCAAGGTACTTGGACAGGATGCTGACAAGAGTACGTACTGTGTGAGACACCACTGCTTTCATCTCCTACTGCAATGAGAACGTTGATAACACGTCAAATAGTGTGGATGGCTTTTGTTGAGAACACTTTTCGCACGACTTGATATAATCCCTGGATGATGCAGGGGAGCGCAAACTCTTCACTGCTGTATTGTCAGAGTGGAATGAACGCCCTGGTAGGCCCATGCGGTACTTTTCGCTCCTTCCTCCTTGAACGCTTCACGAACGGGTGGAGTCCGAGGGACGTAGTATAGTCTCCATAGTTTCTTAGGCTACAGTCTTCTTCTCCCATCACATCTACGACTGAGATGAGAACATTGAGAAGACGTTGAACACTGAGACGGCTTTGGAAAAAAACCCGCTTCCTACGAAATTCGTTGATTCCCGAGTGATTTTGAGGCGCAAACAAATCTTCACGGACGAATTATCTTCCCCTGGGAGCCCCACAGGCTACTCTGAGATTCATATTCCCTTAGATCTTCAGAGACTTGGAGTCCAAGTCACGTAGCATGGCCTAGCGGCCTTCCAACGTCCGGATACGCTTTCCTCCCAGCACGCACAATTTGGCGAAAACAGTGGTAGCCAGGCTTACTCTAGTTCCTAGTTGGCACAGGCCTGTGCTTCCGTTCACTCATTGGTTTTGGGGAACCTGATTCCGGAACTCTCTGGCTAGCAAAGTTACAGCCAGGATGGCCATACAGAAAACCCTGTGAAATGACGTTCTAAATCGGTGGGTTCTCTCAGCACCCCATACATTTCGCACTCTACTGAAACGAGTCCATCGACCTAGTGTTACCCGCTGGAGATGAAATTCGCTAATAAGGCCCTTGTATGAAACAGCCTGATTCCCCAGTTGTTTGGAAGCTTTGCATGAATTCCTCGCTGTTCGAGCAGAAGGAAATTCAGTCGAAAACAGTCAGTGGACTGTGAGCTTCATGTGCATATCTATGTTCAAGAAACAGTTCTGTCCACAAGACATAGTAGTCAGTTGCTGCAGGAAATCTTCGGACTCTGCTATTTTGCTGGAATAAATAGAGCGGCGAAAAGCCCACACTCGCAGCTCATTGTCCTGCAAAGTTCAGATGCTGCTATGCTCCTGTTCATTCACTACTGATGGAAAATGATTTCAGTAGCATTTTGGTTAGGACACAACCCACAGCTCTGATATATCAGACACGTTCTGTTTAAAGATAGTGTTAGGGTTAGGGCTAGCATTAGGATTATGGTAAGGAATAGCTTTCTTATTAGGGTTAGCGTTAAGGTTAAGGATAGGGATTGGGTTAGGGTTAGGTTTAGGGTTAGGGATAGGGATAGGGATAGGGTTAGGGTTAGGGTTAGGGTTAGGGTTAGGGTTAAGGATAGGGTTAGGGTTAGGGTTAGGGTTAGGCTTAGGTTTAGGGATAGGGTTAGGGTTAGGGTTAGGTTTAGGAATTGGGTTAGCGATAGGGTTAGGGTTCGCGTGTGGGTTAATGTTACAGGTAGGGTAGGTCTAGGGCTAAAGCTCGATGAGGGCCGCAGTTAGAGGAAAGTGTGTCCTAGAAGATAGTGTATTTCATAGCTGTCATAGTCCTGTGCTTTCATTGAGTCCGTTGATGACGAGAAAGCGATTCTGTAGATCCTTGCACTCAAACCCAGCAAGGTAATTGATAACAGAGCAAAATAGCTGATCATAAGTTCTGAAGAGGGTATGAGATATGGTAGAAGGCGCTCATTTCCAATTCAACTGATATGAGCACATTGATCTAGTGCTGCGTTTTTGCTTAAAGCCACACTTCCCAGGAACATGTTCATTCCCGAGTAACTTGGCAGCTTTCAAACCGTTCACTCCTGTGCTGTGTGAGAGAAAGTCACTCGAGTCGAGTAAGGGGACTGCTAGCTGCACAAGCGTTGCTACGTTGAAAACACTGTGTGGTCAAAGTGAGGTAGTAGGCTGTTGCTTCTCTTCTTCCTGGGGCTACGCTTTTCTGATGGAAAAAGTACCTAGGAGAAAACTCGACTGTGGAAGCTCCTTCCCCTGCAAGGATCACAAAGTGCTATGCCAGCATTCCCTCCTTTGCTGACGGGAAATCATTTCCGGAGCTCTTGGGCTATGACACGAGCCAGAGATCCTATATTGCAGCAAGGTACTTGGACAGGATGCTGACAAGAGTACGTACTGTGTGAGACACCACTGCTTTCATCTCCTACTGCAATGAGAACGTTGATAACACGTCAAATAGTGTGGATGGCTTTTGTTGAGAACACTTTTCGCACGACTTGATATAATCCCTGGATGATGCAGGGGAGCGCAAACTCTTCACTGCTGTATTGTCAGAGTGGAATGAACGCCCTGGTAGGCCCATGCGGTACTTTTCGCTCCTTCCTCCTTGAACGCTTCACGAACGGGTGGAGTCCGAGGGACGTAGTATAGTCTCCATAGTTTCTTAGGCTACAGTCTTCTTCTCCCATCACATCTACGACTGAGATGAGAACATTGAGAAGACGTTGAACACTGAGACGGCTTTGGAAAAAAACCCGCTTCCTACGAAATTCGTTGATTCCCGAGTGATTTTGAGGCGCAAACAAATCTTCACGGACGAATTATCTTCCCCTGGGAGCCCCACAGGCTACTCTGAGATTCATATTCCCTTAGATCTTCAGAGACTTGGAGTCCAAGTCACGTAGCATGGCCTAGCGGCCTTCCAACGTCCGGATACGCTTTCCTCCCAGCACGCACAATTTGGCGAAAACAGTGGTAGCCAGGCTTACTCTAGTTCCTAGTTGGCACAGGCCTGTGCTTCCGTTCACTCATTGGTTTTGGGGAACCTGATTCCGGAACTCTCTGGCTAGCAAAGTTACAGCCAGGATGGCCATACAGAAAACCCTGTGAAATGACGTTCTAAATCGGTGGGTTCTCTCAGCACCCCATACATTTCGCACTCTACTGAAACGAGTCCATCGACCTAGTGTTACCCGCTGGAGATGAAATTCGCTAATAAGGCCCTTGTATGAAACAGCCTGATTCCCCAGTTGTTTGGAAGCTTTGCATGAATTCCTCGCTGTTCGAGCAGAAGGAAATTCAGTCGAAAACAGTCAGTGGACTGTGAGCTTCATGTGCATATCTATGTTCAAGAAACAGTTCTGTCCACAAGACATAGTAGTCAGTAGCTGCAGGAAATCTTCGGACTCTGCTATTTTGCTGGAATGAATAGAGCGGCGAAAAGCCCACACTCGCAGCTCATTGTCCTGCAAAGTTCAGATGCTGCTATGCTCCTGTTCATTCACTACTGATGGAAAATGATTTCAGTAGCATTTTGGTTAGGACACAACCCACAGCTCTGATATATCAGACACGTTCTGTTTAAAGATAGTGTTAGGGTTAGGGCTAGCATTAGGATTATGGTAAGGAATAGCTTTCTTATTAGGGTTAGCGTTAAGGTTAAGGATAGGGATAGGGTTAGGGTTAGGTTTAGGGTTAGGGATAGGGATAGGGATAGGGTTAGGGTTAGGGTTAGGGTTAGGGTTAGGGTTAAGGATAGGGTTAGGGTTAGGGTTAGGGTTAGGCTTAGGTTTAGGGATAGGGTTAGGGTTAGGGTTAGGTTTAGGAATTGGGTTAGCGATAGGGTTAGGGTTCGGGTGTGGGTTAATGTTACAGGTAGGGTAGGTCTAGGGCTAAAGCTCGATGAGGGCCGCAGTTAGAGGAAAGTGTGTCCTAGAAGATAGTGTATTTCATAGCTGTCATAGTCCTGTGCTTTCATTGAGTCCGTTGATGACGAGAAAGCGATTCTGTAGATCCTTGCACTCAAACCCAGCAAGGTAATTGATAACAGAGCAAAATAGCTGATGATAAGTTCTGAAGAGGGTATGAGATATGGTAGAAGGCGCTCATTTCCAATTCAACTGATATGAGCACATTGATCTAGTGCTGCGTTTTTGCTTAAAGCCACACTTCCCAGGAACATGTTCATTCCCGAGTAACTTGGCAGCTTTCAAACCGTTCACTCCTGTGCTGTGTGAGAGAAAGTCACTCGAGTCGAGTAAGGGGACTGCTAGCTGCACATGCGTTGCTACGTTGAAAACACTGTGTGGTCAAAGTGAGGTAGTAGGCTGTTGCTTCTCTTCTTCCTGGGGCTACGCTTTTCTGATGGAAAAAGTACCTAGGAGAAAACTCGACTGTGGAAGCTCCTTCCCCTGCAAGGATCACAAAGTGCTATGCCAGCATTCCCTCCTTTGCTGACGGGAAATCATTTCCGGAGCTCTTGGGCTATGACACGAGCCAGAGATCCTATATTGCAGCAAGGTACTTGGACAGGATGCTGACAAGAGTACGTACTGTGTGAGACACCACTGCTTTCATCTCCTACTGCAATGAGAACGTTGATAACACGTCAAATAGTGTGGATGGCTTTTGTTGAGAACACTTTTCGCACGACTTGATATAATCCCTGGATGATGCAGGGGAGCGCAAACTCTTCACTGCTGTATTGTCAGAGTGGAATGAACGCCCTGGTAGGCCCATGCGGTACTTTTCGCTCCTTCCTCCTTGAACGCTTCACGAACGGGTGGAGTCCGAGGGACGTAGTATAGTCTCCATAGTTTCTTAGGCTACAGTCTTCTTCTCCCATCACATCTACGACTGAGATGAGAACATTGAGAAGACGTTGAACACTGAGACGGCTTTGGAAAAAAACCCGCTTCCTACGAAATTCGTTGATTCCCGAGTGATTTTGAGGCGCAAACAAATCTTCACGGACGAATTATCTTCCCCTGGGAGCCCCACAGGCTACTCTGAGATTCATATTCCCTTAGATCTTCAGAGACTTGGAGTCCAAGTCACGTAGCATGGCCTAGCGGCCTTCCAACGTCCGGATACGCTTTCCTCCCAGCACGCACAATTTGGCGAAAACAGTGGTAGCCAGGCTTACTCTAGTTCCTAGTTGGCACAGGCCTGTGCTTCCGTTCACTCATTGGTTTTGGGGAACGTGATTCCGGAACTCTCTGGCTAGCAAAGTTACAGCCAGGATGGCCATACAGAAAACCCTGTGAAATGACGTTCTAAATCGGTGGGTTCTCTCAGCACCCCATACATTTCGCACTCTACTGAAACGAGTCCATCGACCTAGTGTTACCCGCTGGAGATGAAATTCGCTAATAAGGCCCTTGTATGAAACAGCCTGATTCCCCAGTTGTTTGGAAGCTTTGCATGAATTCCTCGCTGTTCGAGCAGAAGGAAATTCAGTCGAAAACAGTCAGTGGACTGTGAGCTTCATGTGCATATCTATGTTCAAGAAACAGTTCTGTCCACAAGACATAGTAGTCAGTTGCTGCAGGAAATCTTCGGACTCTGCTATTTTGCTGGAATAAATAGAGCGGCGAAAAGCCCACACTCGCAGCTCATTGTCCTGCAAAGTTCAGATGCTGCTATGCTCCTGTTCATTCACTACTGATGGAAAATGATTTCAGTAGCATTTTGGTTAGGACACAACCCACAGCTCTGATATATCAGACACGTTCTGTTTAAAGATAGTGTTAGGGTTAGGGCTAGCATTAGGATTATGGTAAGGAATAGCTTTCTTATTAGGGTTAGCGTTAAGGTTAAGGATAGGGATAGGGTTAGGGTTAGGTTTAGGGTTAGGGATAGGGATAGGGATAGGGTTAGGGTTAGGGTTAGGGTTAGGGTTAGGGTTAAGGATAGGGTTAGGGTTAGGGTTAGGCTTAGGTTTAGGGATAGGGTTAGGGTTAGGGTTAGGTTTAGGAATTGGGTTAGCGATAGGGTTAGGGTTCGGGTGTGGGTTAATGTTACAGGTAGGGTAGGTCTAGGGCTAAAGCTCGATGAGGGCCGCAGTTAGAGGAAAGTGTGTCCTAGAAGATAGTGTATTTCATAGCTGTCATAGTCCTGTGCTTTCATTGAGTCCGTTGATGACGAGAAAGCGATTCTGTAGATCCTTGCACTCAAACCCAGCAAGGTAATTGATAACAGAGCAAAATAGCTGATGATAAGTTCTGAAGAGGGTATGAGATATGGTAGAAGGCGCTCATTTCCAATTCAACTGATATGAGCACATTGATCTAGTGCTGCGTTTTTGCTTAAAGCCACACTTCCCAGGAACATGTTCATTCCCGAGTAACTTGGCAGCTTTCAAACCGTTCACTCCTGTGCTGTGTGAGAGAAAGTCACTCGAGTCGAGTAAGGGGACTGCTAGCTGCACATGCGTTGCTACGTTGAAAACACTGTGTGGTCAAAGTGAGGTAGTAGGCTGTTGCTTCTCTTCTTCCTGGGGCTACGCTTTTCTGATGGAAAAAGTACCTAGGAGAAAACTCGACTGTGGAAGCTCCTTCCCCTGCAAGGATCACAAAGTGCTATGCCAGCATTCCCTCCTTTGCTGACGGGAAATCATTTCCGGAGCTCTTGGGCTATGACACGAGCCAGAGATCCTATATTGCAGCAAGGTACTTGGACAGGATGCTGACAAGAGTACGTACTGTGTGAGACACCACTGCTTTCATCTCCTACTGCAATGAGAACGTTGATAACACGTCAAATAGTGTGGATGGCTTTTGTTGAGAACACTTTTCGCACGACTTGATATAATCCCTGGATGATGCAGGGGAGCGCAAACTCTTCACTGCTGTATTGTCAGAGTGGAATGAACGCCCTGGTAGGCCCATGCGGTACTTTTCGCTCCTTCCTCCTTGAACGCTTCACGAACGGGTGGAGTCCGAGGGACGTAGTATAGTCTCCATAGTTTCTTAGGCTACAGTCTTCTTCTCCCATCACATCTACGACTGAGATGAGAACATTGAGAAGACGTTGAACACTGAGACGGCTTTGGAAAAAAACCCGCTTCCTACGAAATTCGTTGATTCCCGAGTGATTTTGAGGCGCAAACAAATCTTCACGGACGAATTATCTTCCCCTGGGAGCCCCACAGGCTACTCTGAGATTCATATTCCCTTAGATCTTCAGAGACTTGGAGTCCAAGTCACGTAGCATGGCCTAGCGGCCTTCCAACGTCCGGATACGCTTTCCTCCCAGCACGCACAATTTGGCGAAAACAGTGGTAGCCAGGCTTACTCTAGTTCCTAGTTGGCACAGGCCTGTGCTTCCGTTCACTCATTGGTTTTGGGGAACGTGATTCCGGAACTCTCTGGCTAGCAAAGTTACAGCCAGGATGGCCATACAGAAAACCCTGTGAAATGACGTTCTAAATCGGTGGGTTCTCTCAGCACCCCATACATTTCGCACTCTACTGAAACGAGTCCATCGACCTAGTGTTACCCGCTGGAGATGAAATTCGCTAATAAGGCCCTTGTATGAAACAGCCTGATTCCCCAGTTGTTTGGAAGCTTTGCATGAATTCCTCGCTGTTCGAGCAGAAGGAAATTCAGTCGAAAACAGTCAGTGGACTGTGAGCTTCATGTGCATATCTATGTTCAAGAAACAGTTCTGTCCACAAGACATAGTAGTCAGTTGCTGCAGGAAATCTTCGGACTCTGCTATTTTGCTGGAATAAATAGAGCGGCGAAAAGCCCACACTCGCAGCTCATTGTCCTGCAAAGTTCAGATGCTGCTATGCTCCTGTTCATTCACTACTGATGGAAAATGATTTCAGTAGCATTTTGGTTAGGACACAACCCACAGCTCTGATATATCAGACACGTTCTGTTTAAAGATAGTGTTAGGGTTAGGGCTAGCATTAGGATTATGGTAAGGAATAGCTTTCTTATTAGGGTTAGCGTTAAGGTTAAGGATAGGGATAGGGTTAGGGTTAGGTTTAGGGTTAGGGATAGGGATAGGGATAGGGTTAGGGTTAGGGTTAGGGTTAGGGTTAGGGTTAAGGATAGGGTTAGGGTTAGGGTTAGGGTTAGGCTTAGGTTTAGGGATAGGGTTAGGGTTAGGGTTAGGTTTAGGAATTGGGTTAGCGATAGGGTTAGGGTTCGGGTGTGGGTTAATGTTACAGGTAGGGTAGGTCTAGGGCTAAAGCTCGATGAGGGCCGCAGTTAGAGGAAAGTGTGTCCTAGAAGATAGTGTATTTCATAGCTGTCATAGTCCTGTGCTTTCATTGAGTCCGTTGATGACGAGAAAGCGATTCTGTAGATCCTTGCACTCAAACCCAGCAAGGTAATTGATAACAGAGCAAAATAGCTGATGATAAGTTCTGAAGAGGGTATGAGATATGGTAGAAGGCGCTCATTTCCAATTCAACTGATATGAGCACATTGATCTAGTGCTGCGTTTTTGCTTAAAGCCACACTTCCCAGGAACATGTTCATTCCCGAGTAACTTGGCAGCTTTCAAACCGTTCACTCCTGTGCTGTGTGAGAGAAAGTCACTCGAGTCGAGTAAGGGGACTGCTAGCTGCACATGCGTTGCTACGTTGAAAACACTGTGTGGTCAAAGTGAGGTAGTAGGCTGTTGCTTCTCTTCTTCCTGGGGCTACGCTTTTCTGATGGAAAAAGTACCTAGGAGAAAACTCGACTGTGGAAGCTCCTTCCCCTGCAAGGATCACAAAGTGCTATGCCAGCATTCCCTCCTTTGCTGACGGGAAATCATTTCCGGAGCTCTTGGGCTATGACACGAGCCAGAGATCCTATATTGCAGCAAGGTACTTGGACAGGATGCTGACAAGAGTACGTACTGTGTGAGACACCACTGCTTTCATCTCCTACTGCAATGAGAACGTTGATAACACGTCAAATAGTGTGGATGGCTTTTGTTGAGAACACTTTTCGCACGACTTGATATAATCCCTGGATGATGCAGGGGAGCGCAAACTCTTCACTGCTGTATTGTCAGAGTGGAATGAATGCCCTGGTAGGCCCATGCGGTACTTTTCGCTCCTTCCTCCTTGAACGCTAAACGAACGGGTGGAGTCTGAGGGACGTAGTATAGTCTCCATGGTTTCTTAGGCTACAGTCTTCTTCTCCCATCACATCTACGACTGAGATGAGAACATTGAGAAGACGTTGAACACTGAGACGGCTTTGGAAAAAAACCCGCTTCCTACGAAATTCGTTGATTTCCCGAGTGTTTTTGAGGCGCAAACAAATCTTCACGGACGTATTATCTTCCCCTGGGAGCCCCACAGGCTACTCTGAGATTCATATTCCCTTAGATCTTCAGAGACTTGGAGTCCAAGTCACGTAGCAAGGCCTAGCGGCCTTCCAACGTCCGGATACGCTTTCCTCCCAGCACGCACAATTTGGCGAAAACAGTGGTAGCCAGGCTTACTCTAGTTCCTAGTTGGCACAGGCCTGTGCTTCCGTTCACTCATTGGTTTTGGGGAACGTGATTCCGGAACTCTCTGGCTAACAAAGTTACAGCCAGGATGGCCATACAGAAAACCCTGTGAAATGACGTTCTAAATCGGTGGGTTCTATCGGCACCCCATACATTTCGCACTCTACTGAAACTAGTCCATCGACCTAGTGTTACCCGCTGGAGATGAAATTCGCTAATAAGGCCCTTGTATGAAGCAGCCTGATTCCCCAGTTGTTTGGAAGCTTTGCATGAATTCCTCGCTGTTCGAGCAGAAGGAAATTCAGTCGAAAAGAGTCAGTGGACTGTGAGCTTCATGTGCATATCTATGTTCGAGAAACAGTTCTGTCCACAAGACATAGTAGTCAGTAGCTGCAGGAAATCTTCGGACTCTGCTATTTTGCTGGAATAAATAGAGCGGCGAAAAGCCCACACTCGCAGCTCATTGTCCTGCAAAGTTCAGATGCTGCTATGCTCCTGTTCATTCACTACTGATGGAAAATGATTTCAGTAGCATTTTGGTTAGGACACAACCCACAGCTCTGATATATCAGACACGTTCTGTTTAAAGATAGTGTTAGGGTTAGGGCTAGCATTAGGATTATGGTAAGGAATAGCTTTCTTATTAGGGTTAGCGTTAAGGTTAAGGATAGGGATAGGGTTAGGGTTAGGTTTAGGGTTAGGGATAGGGATAGGGGTAGGGTTAGGGTTAGGGTTAGGGTTAGTGTTAGGGATAGGGTTAGGGTTAGGGTTAGGGTTATGCTTAGGTTTAGGGATAGGGTTATGGTTAGGGTTAGGTTTAGGAATAGGGTTAGCGATAGGGTTAGGGTTCGCGTGTGGGTTAATGTTACAGGTAGGGTAGGTCTAGGGCTAAAGCTCGATGAGGGCCGCAGTTGGAGGAAAGTGTGTCCTAGAAGATAGTGTATTTCATAGCTGTCATAGTCCTGTGCTTTCATTGAGTCCGTTGATGACGAGAAAGCGATTCTGTAGATCCTTGCACTCAAACCCAGCAAGGTAATTGATAACAGAGCAAAATAGCTGATCATAAGTTCTGAAGAGGGTATGAGATATGGTAGAAGGCGCTCATTTCCAATTCAACTGATATGAGCACATTGATCTAGTGCTGCGTTTTTGCTTAAAGCCACACTTCCCAGGAACATGTTCATTCCCGAGTAACTTGGCAGCTTTCAAACCGTTCACTCCTGTGCTGTGTGAGAGAAAGTCACTCGAGTAGAGTAAGGGGACTGCTAGCTGCACAAGCGTTGCTACGTTGAAAACACTGTGTGGTCAAAGTGAGGTAGTAGGCTGTTGCTTCTCTTCTTCCTGGGGCTACGCTTTTCTGATGGAAAAAGTACCTAGGAGAAAACTCGACTGTGGAAGCTCCTTCCCCTGCAAGGATCACAAAGTGCTATGCCAGCATTCCCTCCTTTGCTGACGGGAAATCATTTCCGGAGCTCTTGGGCTATGACACGAGCCAGAGATCCTATATTGCAGCAAGGTACTTGGACAGGATGCTGACAAGAGTACGTACTGTGTGAGACACCACTGCTTTCATCTCCTACTGCAATGAGAACGTTGATAACACGTCAAATAGTGTGGATGGCTTTTGTTGAGAACACTTTTCGCACGACTTGATATAATCCCTGGATGATGCAGGGGAGCGCAAACTCTTCACTGCTGTATTGTCAGAGTGGAATGAATGCCCTGGTAGGCCCATGCGGTACTTTTCGCTCCTTCCTCCTTGAACGCTTCACGAACGGGTGGAGTCCGAGGGACGTAGTATAGTCTCCATGGTTTCTTAGGCTACAGTCTTCTTCTCCCATCCCATCTACGACTGACATGAGAACATTGAGAAGACGTTGAACACTGAGACGGCTTTGGAAAAAAACCCGCTTCCTACGAAATTCGTTGATTCCCGAGTGATTTTGAGGCGCAAACAAATCTTCACGGACGTATTATCTTCCCCTGGGAGCCCCACAGGCTACTCTGAGATTCATATTCCCTTAGATCTTCAGAGACTTGGAGTCCAAGTCACGTAGCATGGCCTAGCGGCCTTCCAACGTCCGGATACGCTTTCCTCCCAGCACGCACAATTTGGCGAAAACAGTGGTAGCCAGGCTTACTCTAGTTCCTAGTTGGCACAGGCCTGTGCTTCCGTTCACTCATTGGTTTTGGGGAACGTGATTCCGGAACTCTCTGGCTAGCAAAGTTACAGCCAGGATAGCCATACAGAAAACCCTGTGAAATGACGTTCTAAATCGGTGGGTTCTATCGGCACCCCATACATTTCGCACTCTACTGAAACGAGTCCATCGACCTAGTGTTACCCGCTGGAGATGAAATTCGCTAATAAGGCCCTTGTATGAAACAGCCTGATTCCCCAGTTGTTTGGAAGCTTTGCATGAATTCCTCGCTGTTCTAGCAGAAGGAAATTCAGTCGAAAAGAGTCAGTGGACTGTGAGCTTCATGTGCATATCTATGTTCGAGAAACAGTTCTGTCCACAAGACATAGTAGTCAGTAGCTGCAGGAAATCTTCGGACTCTGCTATTTTGCTGGAATAAATAGAGCGGCGAAAAGCCCACACTCGCAGCTCATTGTCCTGCAAAGTTCAGATGCTGCTATGCTCCTGTTCATTCACTACTGATGGAAAATGATTTCAGTAGCATTTTGGTTAGGACACAACCCACAGCTCTGATATATCAGACACGTTCTGTTTAAAGATAGTGTTAGGGTTAGGGCTAGCATTAGGATTATGGTAAGGAATAGCTTTCTTATTAGGGTTAGCGTTAAGGTTAAGGATAGGGATAGGGTTAGGGTTAGGTTTAGGGTTAGGGATAGGGATAGGGATAGGGTTAGGGTTAGGGTTAGGGTTAGGGTTAGGGTTAAGGATAGGGTTAGGGTTAGGGTTAGGCTTAGGCTTAGGTTTAGGGATAGGGTTAGGGTTAGGGTTAGGTTTAGGAATTGGGTTAGCGATAGGGTTAGGGTTCGGGTGTGGGTTAATGTTACAGGTAGGGTAGGTCTAGGGCTAAAGCTCGATGAGGGCCGCAGTTAGAGGAAAGTGTGTCCTAGAAGATAGTGTATTTCATAGCTGTCATAGTCCTGTGCTTTCATTGAGTCCGTTGATGACGAGAAAGCGATTCTGTAGATCCTTGCACTCAAACCCAGCAAGGTAATTGATAACAGAGCAAAATAGCTGATGATAAGTTCTGAAGAGGGTATGAGATATGGTAGAAGGCGCTCATTTCCAATTCAACTGATATGAGCACATTGATCTAGTGCTGCGTTTTTGCTTAAAGCCACACTTCCCAGGAACATGTTCATTCCCGAGTAACTTGGCAGCTTTCAAACCGTTCACTCCTGTGCTGTGTGAGAGAAAGTCACTCGAGTCGAGTAAGGGGACTGCTAGCTGCACATGCGTTGCTACGTTGAAAACACTGTGTGGTCAAAGTGAGGTAGTAGGCTGTTGCTTCTCTTCTTCCTGGGGCTACGCTTTTCTGATGGAAAAAGTACCTAGGAGAAAACTCGACTGTGGAAGCTCCTTCCCCTGCAAGGATCACAAAGTGCTATGCCAGCATTCCCTCCTTTGCTGACGGGAAATCATTTCCGGAGCTCTTGGGCTATGACACGAGCCAGAGATCCTATATTGCAGCAAGGTACTTGGACAGGATGCTGACAAGAGTACGTACTGTGTGAGACACCACTGCTTTCATCTCCTACTGCAATGAGAACGTTGATAACACGTCAAATAGTGTGGATGGCTTTTGTTGAGAACACTTTTCGCACGACTTGATATAATCCCTGGATGATGCAGGGGAGCGCAAACTCTTCACTGCTGTATTGTCAGAGTGGAATGAATGCCCTGGTAGGCCCATGCGGTACTTTTCGCTCCTTCCTCCTTGAACGCTTCACGAACGGGTGGAGTCTGAGGGACGTAGTATAGTCTCCATGGTTTCTTAGGCTACAGTCTTCTTCTCCCATCACATCTACGACTGAGATGAGAACATTGAGAAGACGTTGAACACTGAGACGGCTTTGGAAAAAAACCCGCTTCCTACGAAATTCGTTGATTTCCCGAGTGTTTTTGAGGCGCAAACAAATCTTCACGGACGTATTATCTTCCCCTGGGAGCCCCACAGGCTACTCTGAGATTCATATTCCCTTAGATCTTCAGAGACTTGGAGTCCAAGTCACGTAGCATGGCCTAGCGGCCTTCCAACGTCCGGATACGCTTTCCTCCCAGCACGCACAATTTGGCGAAAACAGTGGTAGCCAGGCTTACTCTAGTTCCTAGTTGGCACAGGCCTGTGCTTCCGTTCACTCATTGGTTTTGGGGAACGTGATTCCGGAACTCTCTGGCTAGCAAAGTTACAGCCAGGATGGCCATACAGAAAACCCTGTGAAATGACGTTCTAAATCGGTGGGTTCTCTCAGCACCCCATACATTTCGCACTCTACTGAAACGAGTCCATCGACCTAGTGTTACCCGCTGGAGATGAAATTCGCTAATAAGGCCCTTGTATGAAACAGCCTGATTCCCCAGTTGTTTGGAAGCTTTGCATGAATTCCTCGCTGTTCGAGCAGAAGGAAATTCAGTCGAAAACAGTCAGTGGACTGTGAGCTTCATGTGCATATCTATGTTCAAGAAACAGTTCTGTCCACAAGACATAGTAGTCAGTTGCTGCAGGAAATCTTCGGACTCTGCTATTTTGCTGGAATAAATAGAGCGGCGAAAAGCCCACACTCGCAGCTCATTGTCCTGCAAAGTTCAGATGCTGCTATGCTCCTGTTCATTCACTACTGATGGAAAATGATTTCAGTAGCATTTTGGTTAGGACACAACCCACAGCTCTGATATATCAGACACGTTCTGTTTAAAGATAGTGTTAGGGTTAGGGCTAGCATTAGGATTATGGTAAGGAATAGCTTTCTTATTAGGGTTAGCGTTAAGGTTAAGGATAGGGATAGGGTTAGGGTTAGGTTTAGGGTTAGGGATAGGGATAGGGATAGGGTTAGGGTTAGGGTTAGGGTTAGGGTTAGGGTTAAGGATAGGGTTAGGGTTAGGGTTAGGGTTAGGCTTAGGTTTAGGGATAGGGTTAGGGTTAGGGTTAGGTTTAGGAATTGGGTTAGCGATAGGGTTAGGGTTCGGGTGTGGGTTAATGTTACAGGTAGGGTAGGTCTAGGGCTAAAGCTCGATGAGGGCCGCAGTTAGAGGAAAGTGTGTCCTAGAAGATAGTGTATTTCATAGCTGTCATAGTCCTGTGCTTTCATTGAGTCCGTTGATGACGAGAAAGCGATTCTGTAGATCCTTGCACTCAAACCCAGCAAGGTAATTGATAACAGAGCAAAATAGCTGATGATAAGTTCTGAAGAGGGTATGAGATATGGTAGAAGGCGCTCATTTCCAATTCAACTGATATGAGCACATTGATCTAGTGCTGCGTTTTTGCTTAAAGCCACACTTCCCAGGAACATGTTCATTCCCGAGTAACTTGGCAGCTTTCAAACCGTTCACTCCTGTGCTGTGTGAGAGAAAGTCACTCGAGTCGAGTAAGGGGACTGCTAGCTGCACATGCGTTGCTACGTTGAAAACACTGTGTGGTCAAAGTGAGGTAGTAGGCTGTTGCTTCTCTTCTTCCTGGGGCTACGCTTTTCTGATGGAAAAAGTACCTAGGAGAAAACTCGACTGTGGAAGCTCCTTCCCCTGCAAGGATCACAAAGTGCTATGCCAGCATTCCCTCCTTTGCTGACGGGAAATCATTTCCGGAGCTCTTGGGCTATGACACGAGCCAGAGATCCTATATTGCAGCAAGGTACTTGGACAGGATGCTGACAAGAGTACGTACTGTGTGAGACACCACTGCTTTCATCTCCTACTGCAATGAGAACGTTGATAACACGTCAAATAGTGTGGATGGCTTTTGTTGAGAACACTTTTCGCACGACTTGATATAATCCCTGGATGATGCAGGGGAGCGCAAACTCTTCACTGCTGTATTGTCAGAGTGGAATGAATGCCCTGGTAGGCCCATGCGGTACTTTTCGCTCCTTCCTCCTTGAACGCTTCACGAACGGGTGGAGTCTGAGGGACGTAGTATAGTCTCCATGGTTTCTTAGGCTACAGTCTTCTTCTCCCATCACATCTACGACTGAGATGAGAACATTGAGAAGACGTTGAACACTGAGACGGCTTTGGAAAAAAACCCGCTTCCTACGAAATTCGTTGATTTCCCGAGTGTTTTTGAGGCGCAAACAAATCTTCACGGACGTATTATCTTCCCCTGGGAGCCCCACAGGCTACTCTGAGATTCATATTCCCTTAGATCTTCAGAGACTTGGAGTCCAAGTCACGTAGCAAGGCCTAGCGGCCTTCCAACGTCCGGATACGCTTTCCTCCCAGCACGCACAATTTGGCGAAAACAGTGGTAGCCAGGCTTACTCTAGTTCCTAGTTGGCACAGGCCTGTGCTTCCGTTCACTCATTGGTTTTGGGGAACGTGATTCCGGAACTCTCTGGCTAACAAAGTTACAGCCAGGATGGCCATACAGAAAACCCTGTGAAATGACGTTCTAAATCGGTGGGTTCTATCGGCACCCCATACATTTCGCACTCTACTGAAACTAGTCCATCGACCTAGTGTTACCCGCTGGAGATGAAATTCGCTAATAAGGCCCTTGTATGAAACAGCCTGATTCCCCAGTTGTTTGGAAGCTTTGCATGAATTCCTCGCTGTTCGAGCAGAAGGAAATTCAGTCGAAAAGAGTCAGTGGACTGTGAGCTTCATGTGCATATCTATGTTCGAGAAACAGTTCTGTCCACAAGACATAGTAGTCAGTAGCTGCAGGAAATCTTCGGACTCTGCTATTTTGCTGGAATAAATAGAGCGGCGAAAAGCCCACACTCGCAGCTCATTGTCCTGCAAAGTTCAGATGCTGCTATGCTCCTGTTCATTCACTACTGATGGAAAATGATTTCAGTAGCATTTTGGTTAGGACACAACCCACAGCTCTGATATATCAGACACGTTCTGTTTAAAGATAGTGTTAGGGTTAGGGCTAGCATTAGGATTATGGTAAGGAATAGCTTTCTTATTAGGGTTAGCGTTAAGGTTAAGGATAGGGATAGGGTTAGGGTTAGGTTTAGGGTTAGGGATAGGGATAGGGGTAGGGTTAGGGTTAAGGTTAGGGTTAGTGTTAGGGATAGGGTTAGGGTTAGGGTTAGGGTTACGCTTAGGTTTAGGGATAGGGTTATGGTTAGGGTTAGGTTTAGGAATAGGGTTAGCGATAGGGTTAGGTTTCGCGTGTGGGTTAATGTTACAGGTAGGGTAGGTCTAGGGCTAAAGCTCGATGAGGGCCGCAGTTGGAGGAAAGTGTGTCCTAGAAGATAGTGTATTTCATAGCTGTCATAGTCCTGTGCTTTCATTGAGTCCGTTGATGACGAGAAAGCGATTCTGTAGATCCTTGCACTCAAACCCAGCAAGGTAATTGATAACAGAGCAAAATAGCTGAACATAAGTTCTGAAGAGGGTATGAGATATGGTAGAAGGCGCTCATTTCCAATTCAACTGATATGAGCACATTGATCTAGTGCTGGGTTTTTGCTTAAAGCCACACTTCCCAGGAACATGTTCATTCCCGAGTAACTTGGCAGCTTTCAAACCGTTCACTCCTGTGCTGTGTGAGAGAAAGTCACTCGAGTAGAGTAAGGGGACTGCTAGCTGCACAAGCGTTGCTACGTTGAAAACACTGTGTGGTCAAAGTGAGGTAGTAGGCTGTTGCTTCTCTTCTTCCTGGGGCTACGCTTTTCTGATGGAAAAAGTACCTAGGAGAAAACTCGACTGTGGAAGCTCCTTCCCCTGCAAGGATCACAAAGTGCTATGCCAGCATTCCCTCCTTTGCTGACGGGAAATCATTTCCGGAGCTCTTGGGCTATGACACGAGCCAGAGATCCTATATTGCAGCAAGGTACTTGGACAGGATGCTGACAAGAGTACGTACTGTGTGAGACACCACTGCTTTCATCTCCTACTGCAATGAGAACGTTGATAACACGTCAAATAGTGTGGATGGCTTTTGTTGAGAACACTTTTCGCACGACTTGATATAATCCCTGGATGATGCAGGGGAGCGCAAACTCTTCACTGCTGTATTGTCAGAGTGGAATGAATGCCCTGGTAGGCCCATGCGGTACTTTTCGCTCCTTCCTCCTTGAACGCTTCACGAACGGGTGGAGTCCGAGGGACGTAGTATAGTCTCCATGGTTTCTTAGGCTACAGTCTTCTTCTCCCATCACATCTACGACTGAGATGAGAACATTGAGAAGACGTTGAACACTGAGACGGCTTTGGAAAAAAACCCGCTTCCTACGAAATTCGTTGATTCCCGAGTGATTTTGAGGCGCAAACAAATCTTCACGGACGTATTATCTTCCCCTGGGAGCCCCACAGGCTACTCTGAGATTCATATTCCCTTAGATCTTCAGAGACTTGGAGTCCAAGTCACGTAGCATGGCCTAGCGTCCTTCCAACGTCCGGATACGCTTTCCTCCCAGCACGCACAATTTGGCGAAAACAGTGGTAGCCAGGCTTACTCTAGTTCCTAGTTGGCACAGGCCTGTGCTTCCGTTCACTCATTGGTTTTGGGGAACGTGATTCCGGAACTCTCTGGCTAGCAAAGTTACAGCCAGGATAGCCATACAGAAAACCCTGTGAAATGACGTTCTAAATCGGTGGGTTCTATCGGCACCCCATACATTTCGCACTCTACTGAAACGAGTCCATCGACCTAGTGTTACCCGCTGGAGATGAAATTCGCTAATAAGGCCCTTGTATGAAACAGCCTGATTCCCCAGTTGTTTGGAAGCTTTGCATGAATTCCTCGCTGTTCTAGCAGAAGGAAATTCAGTCGAAAAGAGTCAGTGGACTGTGAGCTTCATGTGCATATCTATGTTCGAGAAACAGTTCTGTCCACAAGACATAGTAGTCAGTAGCTGCAGGAAATCTTCGGACTCTGCTATTTTGCTGGAATAAATAGAGCGGCGAAAAGCCCACACTCGCAGCTCATTGTCCTGCAAAGTTCAGATGCTGCTATGCTCCTGTTCATTCACTACTGATGGAAAATGATTTCAGTAGCATTTTGGTTAGGACACAACCCACAGCTCTGATATATCAGACACGTTCTGTTTAAAGATAGTGTTAGGGTTAGGGCTAGCATTAGGATTATGGTAAGGAATAGCTTTCTTATTAGGGTTAGCGTTAAGGTTAAGGATAGGGATAGGGTTAGGGTTAGGTTTAGGGTTAGGGATAGGGATAGGGGTAGGGTTAGGGTTAGGGTTAGGGTTAGGGTTAGGGATAGGGTTAGGGTTAGGGTTAGGGTTAGGCTTAGGTTTAGGGATAGGGTTATGGTTAGGGTTAGGTTTAGGAATAGGGTTAGCGATAGGGTTAGGGTTCGGGTGTGGGTTAATGTTACAGGTAGGGTAGGTCTAGGGCTAAAGCTCGATGAGGGCCGCAGTTAGAGGAAAGTGTGTCCTAGAAGATAGTGTATTTCATAGCTGTCATCGTCCTGTGCTTTCATTGAGTCCCTTGATGACGAGAAAGCGATTCTGTAGATCCTTGCACTCAAACCCAGCAAGGTAATTGATAACAGAGCTAAATAGCTGATGATAAGTTCTGAAGAGGGTATGAGATATGGTAGAAGGCGCTCATTTCCAATTCAACTGATATGAGCACATTGATCTAGTGCTGCGTTTTTGCTTAAAGCCACACTTCCCAGGAACATGTTCATTCCCGAGTAACTTGGCAGCTTTCAAACCGTTCACTCCTGTGCTGTGTGAGAGAAAGTCACTCGAGTCGAGTAAAGGGACTGCTAGCTGCACATGCGTTGCTACGTTGAAAACACTGTGTGGTCAAAGTGAGGTAGTAGGCTGTTGCTTCTCTTCTTCCTGGGGCTACGCTTTTCTGATGGAAAAAGTACCTAGGAGAAAACTCGACTGTGGAAGCTCCTTCCCCTGCAAGGATCACAAAGTGCTATGCCAGCATTCCCTCCTTTGCTGACGGGAAATCATTTCCGGAGCTCTTGGGCTATGACATGAGCCAGAGATCCTATATTGCAGCAAGGTACTTGGACAGGATGCTGACAAGAGTACGTACTGTGTGAGACACCACTGCTTTCATCTCCTACTGCAATGAGAACGTTGATAACACGTCAAATAGTGTGGATGGCTTTTGTTGAGAACACTTTTCGCACGACTTGATATAATCCCTGGATGATGCAGGGGAGCGCAAACTCTTCACTGCTGTATTGTCAGAGTGGAATGAATGCCCTGGTAGGCCCATGCGGTACTTTTCGCTCCTTCCTCCTTGAACGCTTCACGAACGGGTGGAGTCCGAGGGACGTAGTATAGTCTCCATGGTTTCTTAGGCTACAGTCTTCTTCTCCCATCACATCTACGACTGAGATGAGAACATTGAGAAGACGTTGAACACTGAGACGGCTTTGGAAAAAAACCCGCTTCCTACGAAATTCGTTGATTTCCCGAGTGTTTTTGAGGCGCAAACAAATCTTCACGGACGTATTATCTTCCCCTGGGAGCCCCACAGGCTACTCTGAGATTCATATTCCCTTAGATCTTCAGAGACTTGGAGTCCAAGTCACGTAGCAAGGCCTAGCGGCCTTCCAACGTCCGGATACGCTTTCCTCCCAGCACGCACAATTTGGCGAAAACAGTGGTAGCCAGGCTTACTCTAGTTCCTAGTTGGCACAGGCCTGTGCTTCCGTTCACTCATTGGTTTTGGGGAACGTGATTCCGGAACTCTCTGGCTAGCAAAGTTACAGCCAGGATGGCCATACAGAAAACCCTGTGAAATGACGTTCTAAATCGGTGGGTTCTCTCAGCACCCCATACATTTCGCACTCTACTGAAACGAGTCCATCGACCTAGTGTTACCCGCTGGAGATGAAATTCGCTAATAAGGCCCTTGTATGAAACAGCCTGATTCCCCAGTTGTTTGGAAGCTTTGCATGAATTCCTCGCTGTTCGAGCAGAAGGAAATTCAGTCGAAAAGAGTCAGTGGACTGTGAGCTTCATGTGCATATCTATGTTCGAGAAACAGTTCTGTCCACAAGACATAGTAGTCAGTAGCTGCAGGAAATCTTCGGACTCTGCTATTTTGCTGGAATAAATAGAGCGGCGAAAAGCCCACACTCGCAGCTCATTGTCCTGCAAAGTTCAGATGCTGCTATGCTCCTGTTCATTCACTACTGATGGAAAATGATTTCAGTAGCATTTTGGTTAGGACACAACCCACAGCTCTGATATATCAGACACGTTCTGTTTAAAGATAGTGTTAGGGTTAGGGCTAGCATTAGGATTATGGTAAGGAATAGCTTTCTTATTAGGGTTAGCGTTAAGGTTAAGGATAGGGATAGGGTTAGGGTTAGGTTTAGGGTTAGGGATAGGGATAGGGGTAGGGTTAGGGTTAGGGTTAGGGTTAGGGTTAGGGATAGGGTTAGGGTTAGGGTTAGGGTTAGGCTTAGGTTTAGGGATAGGGTTATGGTTAGGGTTAGGTTTAGGAATAGGGTTAGCGATAGGGTTAGGGTTCGGGTGTGGGTTAATGTTACAGGTAGGGTAGGTCTAGGGCTAAAGCTCGATGAGGGCCGCAGTTAGAGGAAAGTGTGTCCTAGAAGATAGTGTATTTCATAGCTGTCATCGTCCTGTGCTTTCATTGAGTCCCTTGATGACGAGAAAGCGATTCTGTAGATCCTTGCACTCAAACCCAGCAAGGTAATTGATAACAGAGCAAAATAGCTGATGATAAGTTCTGAAGAGGGTATGAGATATGGTAGAAGGCGCTCATTTCCAATTCAACTGATATGAGCACATTGATCTAGTGCTGCGTTTTTGCTTAAAGCCACACTTCCCAGGAACATGTTCATTCCCGAGTAACTTGGCAGCTTTCAAACCGTTCACTCCTGTGCTGTGTGAGAGAAAGTCACTCGAGTCGAGTAAAGGGACTGCTAGCTGCACATGCGTTGCTACGTTGAAAACACTGTGTGGTCAAAGTGAGGTAGTAGGCTGTTGCTTCTCTTCTTCCTGGGGCTACGCTTTTCTGATGGAAAAAGTACCTAGGAGAAAACTCGACTGTGGAAGCTCCTTCCCCTGCAAGGATCACAAAGTGCTATGCCAGCATTCCCTCCTTTGCTGACGGGAAATCATTTCCGGAGCTCTTGGGCTATGATACGAGCCAGAGATCCTATATTGCAGCAAGGTACTTGGACAGGATGCTGACAAGAGTACGTACTGTGTGAGACACCACTGCTTTCATCTCCTACTGCAATGAGAACGTTGATAACACGTCAAATAGTGTGGATGGCTTTTGTTGAGAACACTTTTCGCACGACTTGATATAATCCCTGGATGATGCAGGGGAGCGCAAACTCTTCACTGCTGTATTGTCAGAGTGGAATGAATGCCCTGGTAGGCCCATGCGGTACTTTTCGCTCCTTCCTCCTTGAACGCTTCACGAACGGGTGGAGTCCGAGGGACGTAGTATAGTCTCCATGGTTTCTTAGGCTACAGTCTTCTTCTCCCATCACATCTACGACTGAGATGAGAACATTGAGAAGACGTTGAACACTGAGACGGCTTTGGAAAAAAACCCGCTTCCTACGAAATTCGTTGATTTCCCGAGTGTTTTTGAGGCGCAAACAAATCTTCACGGACGTATTATCTTCCCCTGGGAGCCCCACAGGCTACTCTGAGATTCATATTCCCTTAGATCTTCAGAGACTTGGAGTCCAAGTCACGTAGCAAGGCCTAGCGGCCTTCCAACGTCCGGATACGCTTTCCTCCCAGCACGCACAATTTGGCGAAAACAGTGGTAGCCAGGCTTACTCTAGTTCCTAGTTGGCACAGGCCTGTGCTTCCGTTCACTCATTGGTTTTGGGGAACGTGATTCCGGAACTCTCTGGCTAGCAAAGTTACAGCCAGGATGGCCATACAGAAAACCCTGTGAAATGACGTTCTAAATCGGTGGGTTCTATCGGCACCCCATACATTTCGCACTCTACTGAAACTAGTCCATCGACCTAGTGTTACCCGCTGGAGATGAAATTCGCTAATAAGGCCCTTGTATGAAACAGCCTGATTCCCCAGTTGTTTGGAAGCTTTGCATGAATTCCTCGCTGTTCGAGCAGAAGGAAATTCAGTCGAAAAGAGTCAGTGGACTGTGAGCTTCATGTGCATATCTATGTTCGAGAAACAGTTCTGTCCACAAGACATAGTAGTCAGTAGCTGCAGGAAATCTTCGGACTCTGCTATTTTGCTGGAATAAATAGAGCGGCGAAAAGCCCACACTCGCAGCTCATTGTCCTGCAAAGTTCAGATGCTGCTATGCTCCTGTTCATTCACTACTGATGGAAAATGATTTCAGTAGCATTTTGGTTAGGACACAACCCACAGCTCTGATATATCAGACACGTTCTGTTTAAAGATAGTGTTAGGGTTAGGGCTAGCATTAGGATTATGGTAAGGAATAGCTTTCTTATTAGGGTTAGCGTTAAGGTTAAGGATAGGGATAGGGTTAGGGTTAGGTTTAGGGTTAGGGATAGGGATAGGGGTAGGGTTAGGGTTAGGGTTAGGGTTAGTGTTAGGGATAGGGTTAGGGTTAGGGTTAGGGTTACGCTTAGGTTTAGGGATAGGGTTATGGTTAGGGTTAGGTTTAGGAATAGGGTTAGCGATAGGGTTAGGGTTCGCGTGTGGGTTAATGTTACAGGTAGGGTAGGTCTAGGGCTAAAGCTCGATGAGGGCCGCAGTTGGAGGAAAGTGTGTCCTAGAAGATAGTGTATTTCATAGCTGTCATAGTCCTGTGCTTTCATTGAGTCCGTTGATGACGAGAAAGCGATTCTGTAGATCCTTGCACTCAAACCCAGCAAGGTAATTGATAACAGAGCAAAATAGCTGATGATAAGTTCTGAAGAGGGTATGAGATATGGTAGAAGGCGCTCATTTCCAATTCAACTGATATGAGCACATTGATCTAGTGCTGCGTTTTTGCTTAAAGCCACACTTCCCAGGAACATGTTCATTCCCGAGTAACTTGGCAGCTTTCAAACCGTTCACTCCTGTGCTGTGTGAGAGAAAGTCACTCGAGTCGAGTAAGGGGACTGCTAGCTGCACATGCGTTGCTACGTTGAAAACACTGTGTGGTCAAAGTGAGGTAGTAGGCTGTTGCTTCTCTTCTTCCTGGGGCTACGCTTTTCTGATGGAAAAAGTACCTAGGAGAAAACTCGACTGTGGAAGCTCCTTCCCCTGCAAGGATCACAAAGTGCTATGCCAGCATTCCCTCCTTTGCTGACGGGAAATCATTTCCGGAGCTCTTGGGCTATGACACGAGCCAGAGATCCTATATTGCAGCAAGGTACTTGGACAGGATGCTGACAAGAGTACGTACTGTGTGAGACACCACTGCTTTCATCTCCTACTGCAATGAGAACGTTGATAACACGTCAAATAGTGTGGATGGCTTTTGTTGAGAACACTTTTCGCACGACTTGATATAATCCCTGGATGATGCAGGGGAGCGCAAACTCTTCACTGCTGTATTGTCAGAGTGGAATGAATGCCCTGGTAGGCCCATGCGGTACTTTTCGCTCCTTCCTCCTTGAACGCTTCACGAACGGGTGGAGTCCGAGGGACGTAGTATAGTCTCCATGGTTTCTTAGGCTACAGTCTTCTTCTCCCATCACATCTACGACTGAGATGAGAACATTGAGAAGACGTTGAACACTGAGACGGCTTTGGAAAAAAACACGCTTCCTACGAAATTCGTTGATTCCCGAGTGAATTTGAGGCGGAAACAAATCTTCACGGAAGTATTATCTTCCCCTGGGAGCCCCACAGGCTACTCTGAGATTCATATTCCCTTAGATCTTCAGAGACTTGGAGTCCAAGTCACGTAGCATGGCCTAGCGGCCTTCCAACGTCCGGATACCCTTTCCTCACAGCACGCACAATTGGGCGAAAACAGTGGTAGCCAGGCTTACTCTAGTTCCTAGTTGGCACAGGCCTGTGCTTCCGTTCACTCATTGGTTTTGGGGAACCTGATTCCGGAACTCTCTGGCTAGCAAAGTTACAGCCAGGATGGCCATACAGAAAACCCTGTGAAATGACGTTCTAAATCGGTGGGTTCTATCGGCACCCCATACATTTCGCACTCTACTGAAACGAGTCCATCGACCTAGTGTTACCCGCTGGAGATGAAATTCGCTAATAAGGCCCTTGTATGAAACAGCCTGATTCCCCAGTTGTTTGGAAGCTTTGCATGAATTCCTCGCTGTTCGAGCAGAAGGAAATTCAGTCGAAAAGAGTCAGTGGACTGTGAGCTTCATGTGCATATCTATGTTCAAGAAACAGTTCTGTCCACAAGACATAGTAGTCAGTAGCTGCAGGAAATCTTCGGACTCTGCTATTTTGCTGGAATAAATAGAGCGGCGAAAAGCCCACACTCGCAGCTCATTGTCCTGCAAAGTTCAGATGCTGCTATGCTCCTGTTCATTCACTACTGATGGAAAATGATTTCAGTAGCATTTTGGTTAGGACACAACCCACAGCTCTGATATATCAGACACGTTCTGTTTAAAGATAGTGTTAGGGTTAGGGCTAGCATTAGGATTATGGTAAGGAATAGCTTTCTTATTAGGGTTAGCGTTAAGGTTAAGGATAGGGATAGGGTTAGCGTTAGGGTTAGGGTTAGGGTTAGGGATAGGGTTAGGGTTAGGGTTAGGGTTAGGGTTAGTGTTAGGGATAGGGTTAGGGTTAGGGTTAGGGTTACGCTTAGGTTTAGGGATAGGGTTATGGTTAGGGTTAGGTTTAGGAATTGGGTTAGCGATAGGGTTAGGGTTCGCGTGTGGGTTAATGTTACAGGTAGGGTAGGTCTAGGGCTAAAGCTCGATGAGGGCCGCAGTTAGAGGAAAGTGTGTCCTAGAAGATAGTGTATTTCATAGCTGTCATAGTCCTGTGCTTTCATTGAGTCCGTTGATGAAGAGAAAGCGATTCTGTAGATCCTTGCACTCAAACCCAGCAAGGTAATTGATAACAGAGCAAAATAGCTGATGATAAGTTCTGAAGAGGGTATGAGATATGGTAGAAGGCACTCATTTCCAATTCAACTGATATGAGCACATTGATCTAGTGCTGGGTTTTTGCTTAAAGCCACACTTCCCAGGAACATGTTCATTCCCGAGTAACTTGGCAGCTTTCAAACCGTTCACTCCTGTGCTGTGTGAGAGAAAGTCACTCGAGTCGAGTAAGGGGACTGCTAGCTGCACATGCGTTGCTACGTTGAAAACACTGTGTGGTCAAAGTGAGGTAGTAGGCTGTTGCTTCTCTTCTTCCTGGGGCTACGCTTTTCTGATGGAAAAAGTACCTAGGAGAAAACTCGACTGTGGAAGCTCCTTCCCCTGCAAGGATCACAAAGTGCTATGCCAGCATTCCCTCCTTTGCTGACGGGAAATCATTTCCGGAGCTCTTGGGCTATGACACGAGCCAGAGATCCTATATTGCAGCAAGGTACTTGGACAGGATGCTGACAAGAGTACGTACTGTGTGAGACACCACTGCTTTCATCTCCTACTGCAATGAGAACGTTGATAACACGTCAAATAGTGTGGATGGCTTTTGTTGAGAACACTTTTCGCACGACTTGATATAATCCCTGGATGATGCAGGGGAGCGCAAACTCTTCACTGCTGTATTGTCAGAGTGGAATGAATGCCCTGGTAGGCCCATGCGGTACTTTTCGCTCCTTCCTCCTTGAACGCTTCACGAACGGGTGGAGTCCGAGGGACGTAGTATAGTCTCCATGGTTTCTTAGGCTACAGTCTTCTTCTCCCATCACATCTACGACTGAGATGAGAACATTGAGAAGACGTTGAACACTGAGACGGCTTTGGAAAAAAACCCGCTTCCTACGAAATTCGTTGATTCCCGAGTGATTTTGAGGCGCAAACAAATCTTCACGGACGTATTATCTTCCCCTGGGAGCCCCACAGGCTACTCTGAGATTCATATTCCCTTAGATCTTCTTGGAGTCCAAGTCACGTAGCATGGCCTAGCGGCCTTCCAACGTCCGGATACGCTTTCCTCCCAGCACGCACAATTTGGCGAAAACAGTGGTAGCCAGGCTTACTCTAGTTCCTAGTTGGCACAGGCCTGTGCTTCCGTTCACTCATTGGTTTTGGGGAACGTGATTCCGGAACTCTCTGGCTAGCAAAGTTACAGCCAGGATAGCCATACAGAAAACCCTGTGAAATGACGTTCTAAATCGTTGGGTTCTATCGGCACCCCATACATTTCGCACTCTACTGAAACGAGTCCATCGACCTAGTGTTACCCGCTGGAGATGAAATTCGCTAATAAGGCCCTTGTATGAAACAGCCTGATTCCCCAGTTGTTTGGAAGCTTTGCATGAATTCCTCGCTGTTCGAGCAGAAGGAAATTCAGTCGAAAAGAGTCAGTGGACTGTGAGCTTCATGTGCATATCTATGTTCAAGAAACAGTTCTGTCCACAAGACATAGTAGTCAGTAGCTGCAGGAAATCTTCGGACTCTGCTATTTTGCTGGAATAAATAGAGCGGCGAAAAGCCCACACTCGCAGCTCATTGTCCTGCAAAGTTCAGATGCTGCTATGCTCCTGTTCATTCACTACTGATGGAAAATGATTTCAGTAGCATTTTGGTTAGGACACAACCCACAGCTCTGATATATCAGACACGTTCTGTTTAAAGATAGTGTTAGGGTTAGGGCTAGCATTAGGATTATGGTAAGGAATAGCTTTCTTATTAGGGTTAGCGTTAAGGTTAAGGATAGGGATAGGGTTAGGGTTAGGTTTAGGGTTAGGGATAGGGATAGGGTTAGGGTTAGGGTTAGGGTTAGGGGTAGGGATAGGGTTAGGGTTAGGGTTAGGGTTAGGCTTAGGTTTAGGGATAGGGTTATGGTTAGGGTTAGGTTTAGGAATAGGGTTAGCGGTAGGGTTAGGGTTCGGGTGTGGGTTAATATTACAGGTAGGGTAGGTCTAGGGCTAAAGCTCGATGAGGGCCGCAGTTAGAGGAAAGTGTGTCCTAGAAGATAGTGTATTTCATAGCTGTCATAGTCCTGTGCTTTCATTGAGTCCGTTGATGACGAGAAAGCGATTCTGTAGATCCTTGCACTCAAACCCAGCAAGGTAATTGATAACAGAGCAAAATAGCTGATGATAAGTTCTGAAGAGGGTATGAGATATGGTAGAAGGCACTCATTTCCAATTCAACTGATATGAGCACATTGATCTAGTGCTGCGTTTTTGCTTAAAGCCACACTTCCCAGGAACATGTTCATTCCCGAGTAACTTGGCAGCTTTCAAACCGTTCACTCCTGTGCTGTGTGAGAGAAAGTCACTCGAGTAGAGTAAGGGGACTGCTAGCTGCACATGCGTTGCTACGTTGAAAACACTGTGTGGTCAAAGTGAGGTAGTAGGCTGTTGCTTCTCTTCTTCCTGGGGCTACGCTTTTCTGATGGAAAAAGTACCTAGGAGAAAACTCGACTGTGGAAGCTCCTTCCCCTGCAAGGATCACAAAGTGCTATGCCAGCATTCCCTCCTTTGCTGACGGGAAATCATTTCCGGAGCTCTTGGGCTATGACACGAGCCAGAGATCCTATATTGCAGCAAGGTACTTGGACAGGATGCTGACAAGAGTACGTACTGTGTGAGACACCACTGCTTTCATCTCCTACTGCAATGAGAACGTTGATAACACGTCAAATAGTGTGGATGGCTTTTGTTGAGAACACTTTTCGCACGACTTGATATAATCCCTGGATGATGCAGGGGAGCGCAAACTCTTCACTGCTGTATTGTCAGAGTGGAATGAATGCCCTGGTAGGCCCATGCGGTACTTTTCGCTCCTTCCTCCTTGAACGCTTCACGAACGGGTGGAGTCCGAGGGACGTAGTATAGTCTCCATGGTTTCTTAGGCTACAGTCTTCTTCTCCCATCCCATCTACGACTGAGATGAGAACATTGAGAAGACGTTGAACACTGAGACGGCTTTGGAAAAAAACCCGCTTCCTACGAAATTCGTTGATTTCCCGAGTGTTTTTGAGGCGCAAACAAATCTTCACGGACGTATTATCTTCCCCTGGGAGCCCCACAGGCTACTCTGAGATTCATATTCCCTTAGATCTTCAGAGACTTGGAGTCCAAATCACGTAGCAAGGCCTAGCGGCCTTCCAACGTCCGGATACGCTTTCCTCCCAGCACGCACAATTTGGCGAAAACAGTGGTAGCCAGGCTTACTCTAGTTCCTAGTTGGCACAGGCCTGTGCTTCCGTTCACTCATTGGTTTTGGGGAACGTGATTCCGGAACTCTCTGGCTAACAAAGTTACAGCCAGGATGGCCATACAGAAAACCCTGTGAAATGACGTTCTAAATCGGTGGGTTCTATCGGCACCCCATACATTTCGCACTCTACTGAAACTAGTCCATCGACCTAGTGTTACCCGCTGGAGATGAAATTCGCTAATAAGGCCCTTGTATGAAACAGCCTGATTCCCCAGTTGTTTGGAAGCTTTGCATGAATTCCTCGCTGTTCGAGCAGAAGGAAATTCAGTCGAAAAGAGTCAGTGGACTGTGAGCTTCATGTGCATATCTATGTTCGAGAAACAGTTCTGTTCACAAGACATAGTAGTCAGTAGCTGCAGGAAATCTTCGGACTCTGCTATTTTGCTGGAATAAATAGAGCGGCGAAAAGCCCACACTCGCAGCTCATTGTCCTGCAAAGTTCAGATGCTGCTATGCTCCTGTTCATTCACTACTGATGGAAAATGATTTCAGTAGCATTTTGGTTAGGACACAACCCACAGCTCTGATATATCAGACACGTTCTGTTTAAAGATAGTGTTAGGGTTAGGGCTAGCATTAGGATTATGGTAAGGAATAGCTTTCTTATTAGGGTTAGCGTTAAGGTTAAGGATAGGGATAGGGTTAGGGTTAGGTTTAGGGTTAGGGATAGGGATAGGGGTAGGGTTAGGGTTAGGGTTAGGGTTAGTGTTAGGGATAGGGTTAGGGTTAGGGTTAGGGTTACGCTTAGGTTTAGGGATAGGGTTATGGTTAGGGTTAGGTTTAGGAATAGGGTTAGCGATAGGGTTAGGGTTCGCGTGTGGGTTAATGTTACAGGTAGGGTAGGTCTAGGGCTAAAGCTCGATGAGGGCCGCAGTTGGAGGAAAGTGTGTCCTAGAAGATAGTGTATTTCATAGCTGTCATAGTCCTGTGCTTTCATTGAGTCCGTTGATGACGAGAAAGCGATTCTGTAGATCCTTGCACTCAAACCCAGCAAGGTAATTGATAACAGAGCAAAATAGCTGATCATAAGTTCTGAAGAGGGTATGAGATATGGTAGAAGGCGCTCATTTCCAATTCAACTGATATGAGCACATTGATCTAGTGCTGCGTTTTTGCTTAAAGCCACACTTCCCAGGAACATGTTCATTCCCGAGTAACTTGGCAGCTTTCAAACCGTTCACTCCTGTGCTGTGTGAGAGAAAGTCACTCGAGTAGAGTAAGGGGACTGCTAGCTGCACAAGCGTTGCTACGTTGAAAACACTGTGTGGTCAAAGTGAGGTAGTAGGCTGTTGCTTCTCTTCTTCCTGGGGCTACGCTTTTCTGATGGAAAAAGTACCTAGGAGAAAACTCGACTGTGGAAGCTCCTTCCCCTGCAAGGATCACAAAGTGCTATGCCAGCATTCCCTCCTTTGCTGACGGGAAATCATTTCCGGAGCTCTTGGGCTATGACACGAGCCAGAGATCCTATATTGCAGCAAGGTACTTGGACAGGATGCTGACAAGAGTACGTACTGTGTGAGACACCACTGCTTTCATCTCCTACTGCAATGAGAACGTTGATAACACGTCAAATAGTGTGGATGGCTTTTGTTGAGAACACTTTTCGCACGACTTGATATAATCCCTGGATGATGCAGGGGAGCGCAAACTCTTCACTGCTGTATTGTCAGAGTGGAATGAATGCCCTGGTAGGCCCATGCGGTACTTTTCGCTCCTTCCTCCTTGAACGCTTCACGAACGGGTGGAGTCCGAGAGACGTAGTATAGTCTCCATGGTTTCTTAGGCTACAGTCTTCTTCTCCCATCACATCTACGACTGACATGAGAACATTGAGAAGACGTTGAACACTGAGACGGCTTTGGAAAAAAACCCGCTTCCTACGAAATTCGTTGATTCCCGAGTGATTTTGAGGCGCAAACAAATCTTCACGGACGTATTATCTTCCCCTGGGAGCCCCACAGGCTACTCTGAGATTCATATTCCCTTAGATCTTCAGAGACTTGGAGTCCAAGTCACGTAGCATGGCCTAGCGGCCTTCCAACGTCCGGATACGCTTTCCTCCCAGCACGCACAATTTGGCGAAAACAGTGGTAGCCAGGCTTACTCTAGTTCCTAGTTGGCACAGGCCTGTGCTTCCGTTCACTCATTGGTTTTGGGGAACGTGATTCCGGAACTCTCTGGCTAGCAAAGTTACAGCCAGGATAGCCATACAGAAAACCCTGTGAAATGACGTTCTAAATCGGTGGGTTCTATCGGCACCCCATACATTTCGCACTCTACTGAAACGAGTCCATCGACCTAGTGTTACCCGCTGGAGATGAAATTCGCTAATAAGGCCCTTGTATGAAACAGCCTGATTCCCCAGTTGTTTGGAAGCTTTGCATGAATTCCTCGCTGTTCTAGCAGAAGGAAATTCAGTCGAAAAGAGTCAGTGGACTGTGAGCTTCATGTGCATATCTATGTTCGAGAAACAGTTCTGTCCACAAGACATAGTAGTCAGTAGCTGCAGGAAATCTTCGGACTCTGCTATTTTGCTGGAATAAATAGAGCGGCGAAAAGCCCACACTCGCAGCTCATTGTCCTGCAAAGTTCAGATGCTGCTATGCTCCTGTTCATTCACTACTGATGGAAAATGATTTCAGTAGCATTTTGGTTAGGACACAACCCACAGCTCTGTTATATCAGACACGTTCTGTTTAAAGATAGTGTTAGGGTTAGGGCTAGCATTAGGATTATGGTAAGGAATAGCTTTCTTATTAGGGTTAGCGTTAAGGTTAAGGATAGGGATAGGGTTAGGGTTAGGTTTAGGGTTAGGGATAGGGATAGGGGTAGGGTTAGGGTTAGGGTTAGGGTTAGGGTTAGGGATAGGGTTAGGGTTAGGGTTAGGGTTAGGCTTAGGTTTAGGGATAGGGTTATGGTTAGGGTTAGGTTTAGGAATAGGGTTAGCGATAGGGTTAGGGTTCGGGTGTGGGTTAATGTTACAGGTAGGGTAGGTCTAGGGCTAAAGCTCGATGAGGGCCGCAGTTAGAGGAAAGTGTGTCCTAGAAGATAGTGTATTTCATAGCTGTCATCGTCCTGTGCTTTCATTGAGTCCCTTGATGACGAGAAAGCGATTCTGTAGATCCTTGCACTCAAACCCAGCAAGGTAATTGATAACAGAGCAAAATAGCTGATCATAAGTTCTGAAGAGGGTATGAGATATGGTAGAAGGCGCTCATTTCCAATTCAACTGATATGAGCACATTGATCTAGTGCTGCGTTTTTGCTTAAAGCCACACTTCCCAGGAACATGTTCATTCCCGAGTAACTTGGCAGCTTTCAAACCGTTCACTCCTGTGCTGTGTGAGAGAAAGTCACTCGAGTCGAGTAAAGGGACTGCTAGCTGCACATGCGTTGCTACGTTGAAAACACTGTGTGGTCAAAGTGAGGTAGTAGGCTGTTGCTTCTCTTCTTCCTGGGGCTACGCTTTTCTGATGGAAAAAGTACCTAGGAGAAAACTCGACTGTGGAAGCTCCTTCCCCTGCAAGGATCACAAAGTGCTATGCCAGCATTCCCTCCTTTGCTGATGGGAAATCATTTCCGGAGCTCTTGGGCTATGACACGAGCCAGAGATCCTATATTGCAGCAAGGTACTTGGACAGGATGCTGACAAGAGTACGTACTGTGTGAGACACCACTGCTTTCATCTCCTACTGCAATGAGAACGTTGATAACACGTCAAATAGTGTGGATGGCTTTTGTTGAGAACACTTTTCGCACGACTTGATATAATCCCTGGATGATGCAGGGGAGCGCAAACTCTTCACTGCTGTATTGTCAGAGTGGAATGAATGCCCTGGTAGGCCCATGCGGTACTTTTCGCTCCTTCCTCCTTGAACGCTTCACGAACGGGTGGAGTCCAAGGGACGTAGTATAGTCTCCATGGTTTCTTAGGCTACAGTCTTCTTCTCCCATCACATCTACGACTGAGATGAGAACATTGAGAAGACGTTGAACACTGAGACGGCTTTGGAAAAAAACCCGCTTCCTACGAAATTCGTTGATTTCCCGAGTGTTTTTGAGGCGCAAACAAATCTTCACGGACGTATTATCTTCCCCTGGGAGCCCCACAGGCTACTCTGAGATTCATATTCCCTTAGATCTTCAGAGACTTGGAGTCCAAGTCACGTAGCAAGGCCTAGCGGCCTTCCAACGTCCGGATACGCTTTCCTCCCAGCACGCACAATTTGGCGAAAACAGTGGTAGCCAGGCTTACTCTAGTTCCTAGTTGGCACAGGCCTGTGCTTCCGTTCACTCATTGGTTTTGGGGAACGTGATTCCGGAACTCTCTGGCTAGCAAAGTTACAGCCAGGATGGCCATACAGAAAACCCTGTGAAATGACGTTCTAAATCGGTGGGTTCTATCGGCACCCCATACATTTCGCACTCTACTGAAACTAGTCCATCGACCTAGTGTTACCCGCTGGAGATGAAATTCGCTAATAAGGCCCTTGTATGAAACAGCCTGATTCCCCAGTTGTTTGGAAGCTTTGCATGAATTCCTCGCTGTTCGAGCAGAAGGAAATTCAGTCGAAAAGAGTCAGTGGACTGTGAGCTTCATGTGCATATCTATGTTCGAGAAACAGTTCTGTTCACAAGACATAGTAGTCAGTAGCTGCAGGAAATCTTCGGACTCTGCTATTTTGCTGGAATAAATAGAGCGGCGAAAAGCCCACACTCGCAGCTCATTGTCCTGCAAAGTTCAGATGCTGCTATGCTCCTGTTCATTCACTACTGATGGAAAATGATTTCAGTAGCATTTTGGTTAGGACACAACCCACAGCTCTGATATATCAGACACGTTCTGTTTAAAGATAGTGTTAGGGTTAGGGCTAGCATTAGGATTATGGTAAGGAATAGCTTTCTTATTAGGGTTAGCGTTAAGGTTAAGGATAGGGATAGGGTTAGGGTTAGGTTTAGGGTTAGGGATAGGGATAGGGGTAGGGTTAGGGTTAGGGTTAGGGTTAGTGTTAGGGATAGGGTTAGGGTTAGGGTTAGGGTTACGCTTAGGTTTAGGGATAGGGTTATGGTTAGGGTTAGGTTTAGGAATAGGGTTAGCGATATGGTTAGGGTTCGCGTGTGGGTTAATGTTACAGGTAGGGTAGGTCTAGGGCTAAAGCTCGATGAGGGCCGCAGTTGGAGGAAAGTGTGTCCTAGAAGATAGTGTATTTCATAGCTGTCATAGTCCTGTGCTTTCATTGAGTCCGTTGATGACGAGAAAGCGATTCTGTAGATCCTTGCACTCAAACCCAGCAAGGTAATTGATAACAGAGCAAAATAGCTGATGATAAGTTCTGAAGAGGGTATGAGATATGGTAGAAGGCGCTCATTTCCAATTCAACTGATATGAGCACATTGATCTAGTGCTGCGTTTTTGCTTAAAGCCACACTTCCCAGGAACATGTTCATTCCCGAGTAACTTGGCAGCTTTCAAACCGTTCACTCCTGTGCTGTGTGAGAGAAAGTCACTCGAGTAGAGTAAGGGGACTGCTAGCTGCACAAGCGTTGCTACGTTGAAAACACTGTGTGGTCAAAGTGAGGTAGTAGGCTGTTGCTTCTCTTCTTCCTGGGGCTACGCTTTTCTGATGGAAAAAGTACCTAGGAGAAAACTCGACTGTGGAAGCTCCTTCCCCTGCAAGGATCACAAAGTGCTATGCCAGCATTCCCTCCTTTGCTGACGGGAAATCATTTCCGGGGTTCTTGGGCTATGACACGAGCCAGAGATCCTATATTGCAGCAAGGTACTTGGACAGGATGCTGACAAGAGTACGTACTGTGTGAGACACCACTGCTTTCATCTCCTACTGCAATGAGAACGTTGATAACACGTCAAATAGTGTGGATGGCTTTTGTTGAGAACACTTTTCGCACGACTTGATATAATCCCTGGATGATGCAGGGGAGCGCAAACTCTTCACTGCTGTATTGTCAGAGTGGAATGAATGCCCTGGTAGGCCCATGCGGTACTTTTCGCTCCTTCCTCCTTGAACGCTTCACGAACGGGTGGAGTCCGAGGGACGTAGTATAGTCTCCATGGTTTCTTAGGCTACAGTCTTCTACTCCCATCACATCTACGACTGAGATGAGAACATTGAGAAGACGTTGAACACTGACACGGCTTTGGAAAAAAACCCGCTTCCTACGAAATTCGTTTGTTCCCGAGTGATTTTGAGGCGCAAACAAATCTTCACGGACGTATTATCTTCCCCTGGGAGCCCCACAGGCTACTCTGAGATTCATATTCCCTTAGATCTTCAGAGACTTGGAGTCCAAGTCACGTAGCATGGCCTAGCGGCCTTCCAACGTCCGGATACGCTTTCCTCCCAGCACGCACAATTGGGCGAAAACAGTGGTAGCCAGGCTTACTCTACTTCCTAGTTGGCACAGGCCTGTGCTTCCGTTCACTCATTGGTTTTGGGGAACGTGATTCCGGAACTCTCTGGCTAGCAAAGTTACAGCCAGGATGGCCATACAGAAAACCCTGTGAAATGACGTTCTAAATCGGTGGGTTCTATCGGCACCCCATACATTTCGCACTCTACTGAAACGAGTCCATCGACCTAGTGCTACCCGCTGGAGATGAAATTCGCTAATAAGGCCCTTGTATGAAACAGCCTGATTCCCCAGTTGTTTGGAAGCTTTGCATGAATTCCTCGCTGTTCGAGCAGAAGGAAATTCAGTCGAAAACAGTCAGTGGACTGTGAGCTTCATGTGCATATCTATGTTCAAGAAACAGTTCTGTCCACAAGACATAGTAGTCAGTAGCTGCAGGAAATCTTCGGACTCTGCTATTTTGCTGGAATAAATAGAGCGGCGAAAAGCCCACACTCGCAGCTCATTGTCCTGCAAAGTTCAGATGCTGCTATGCTCCTGTTCATTCACTACTGATGGAAAATGATTTCAGTAGCATTTTGGTTAGGACACAACCCACAGCTCTGATATATCAGACACGTTCTGTTTAAAGATAGTGTTAGGGTTAGGGCTAGCATTAGGATTATGGTAAGGAATAGCTTTCTTATTAGGGTTAGCGTTAAGGTTAAGGATAGGGATAGGGTTAGGGTTAGGTTTAGGGTTAGGGATAGGGATAGGGTTAGGGTTAGTGTTAGGGTTAGGGTTAGGGTTAGTGTTAGGGATAGGGTTAGGGTTAGGGTTTGGGTTACGCTTAGGTTTAGGGATAGGGTTATGGTTAAGTTTAGGTTTAGGAATAGGGTTAGCGATAGGGTTAGGGTTCGCGTGTGGGTTAATGTTACAGGTAGGGTAGGTCTAGGGCTAAAGCTCGATGAGGGCCGCAGTTAGAGGAAAGTGTGTCCTAGAAGATAGTGTATTTCATAGCTGTCATAGTCCTGTGCTTTCATTGAGTCCGTTGATGACGAGAAAGCGATTCTGTAGATCCTTGCACTCAAACCCAGCAAGGTAATTGATAACAGAGCAAAATAGCTGATCACAAGTTCTGAAGAGGGTATGAGATATGGTAGAAGGCGCTCATTTCCAATTCAACTGATATGAGCACATTGATCTAGTGCTGCGTTTTTGCTTAAAGCCACACTTCCCAGGAACATGTTCATTCCCGAGTAACTTGGCAGCTTTCAAACCGTTCACTCCTGTGCTGTGTGAGAGAAAGTCACTCGAGTCGAGTAAGGGGACTGCTAGCTGCACATGCGTTGCTACGTTGAAAACACTGTGTGGTCAAAGTGAGGTAGTAGGCTGTTGCTTCTCTTCTTCCTGGGGCTACGCTTTTCTGATGGAAAAAGTACCTAGGAGAAAACTCGACTGTGGAAGCTCCTTCCCCTGCAAGGATCACAAAGTGCTATGCCAGCATTCCCTCCTTTGCTGACGGGAAATCATTTCCGGAGCTCTTGGGCTATGACACGAGCCAGAGATCCTATATTGCAGCAAGGTACTTGGACAGGATGCTGACAAGAGTACGTACTGTGTGAGACACCACTGCTTTCATCTCCTACTGCAATGAGAACGTTGATAACACGTCAAATAGTGTGGATGGCTTTTGTTGAGAACACTTTTCGCACGACTTGATATAATCCCTGGATGATGCAGGGGAGCGCAAACTCTTCACTGCTGTATTGTCAGAGTGGAATGAATGCCCTGGTAGGCCCATGCGGTACTTTTCGCTCCTTCCTCCTTGAACGCTTCACGAACGGGTGGAGTCCGAGGGACGTAGTATAGTCTCCATGGTTTCTTAGGCTACAGTCTTCTTCTCCCATCACATCTACGACTGAGATGAGAACATTGAGAAGACGTTGAACACTGAGACGGCTTTGGAAAAAAACCCGCTTCCTACGAAATTCGTTGATTCCCGAGTGATTTTGAGGCGCAAACAAATCTTCACGGACGTATTATCTTCCCCTGGGAGCCCCACAGGCTACTCTGAGATTCATATTCCCTTAGATCTTCTTGGAGTCCAAGTCACGTAGCATGGCCTAGCGGCCTTCCAACGTCCGGATACGCTTTCCTCCCAGCACGCACAATTTGGCGAAAACAGTGGTAGCCAGGCTTACTCTAGTTCCTAGTTGGCACAGGCCTGTGCTTCCGTTCACTCATTGGTTTTGGGGAACGTGATTCCGGAACTCTCTGGCTAGCAAAGTTACAGCCAGGATAGCCATACAGAAAACCCTGTGAAATGACGTTCTAAATCGGTGGGTTCTATCGGCACCCCATACATTTCGCACTCTACTGAAACGAGTCCATCGACCTAGTGTTACCCGCTGGAGATGAAATTCGCTAATAAGGCCCTTGTATGAAACAGCCTGATTCCCCAGTTGTTTGGAAGCTTTGCATGAATTCCTCGCTGTTCGAGCAGAAGGAAATTCAGTCGAAAACAGTCAGTGGACTGTGAGCTTCATGTGCATATCTATGTTCAAGAAACAGTTCTGTCCACAAGACATAGTAGTCAGTAGCTGCAGGAAATCTTCGGACTCTGCTATTTTGCTGGAATAAATAGAGCGGCGAAAAGCCCACACTCGCAGCTCATTGTCCTGCAAAGTTCAGATGCTGCTATGCTCCTGTTCATTCACTACTGATGGAAAATGATTTCAGTAGCATTTTGGTTAGGACACAACCCACAGCTCTGATATATCAGACACGTTCTGTTTAAAGATAGTGTTAGGGTTAGGGCTAGCATTAGGATTATGGTAAGGAATAGCTTTCTTATTAGGGTTAGCGTTAAGGTTAAGGATAGGGATAGGGTTAGGGTTAGGTTTAGGGTTAGGGATAGGGATAGGGTTAGGGTTAGGGTTAGGGTTAGGGTTAGTGTTAGGGATAGGGTTAGGGTTAGGGTTAGGGTTACGCTTAGGTTTAGGGATAGGGTTAAGGTTAGGGTTAGGTTTAGCAATAGGGTTAGCGATAGGGTTAGGGTTCGCGTGTGGGTTAATGTTACAGGTAGGGTAGGTCTAGGGCTAAAGCTCGATGAGGGCCGCAGTTAGAGGAAAGTGTGTCCTAGAAGATAGTGTATTTCATAGCTGTCATAGTCCCGTGCTTTCATTGAGTCCGTTGATGACGAGAAAGCGATTCTGTAGATCCTTGCACTCAAACCCAGCAAGGTAATTGATAACAGAGCAAAATAGCTGATGATAAGTTCTGAAGAGGGTATGAGATATGGTAGAAGGCACTCATTTCCAATTCAACTGATATGAGCACATTGATCTAGTGCTGCGTTTTTGCTTAAAGCCACACTTCCCAGGAACATGTTCATTCCCGAGTAACTTGGCAGCTTTCACACCGTTCACTCCTGTGCTGTGTGAGAGAAAGTCACTCGAGTCGAGTAAGGGGACTGCTAGCTGCACATGCGTTGCTACGTTGAAAACACTGTGTGGTCAAAGTGAGGTAGTAGGCTGTTGCTTCTCTTCTTCCTGGGGCTACGCTTTTCTGATGGAAAAAGTACCTAGGAGAAAACTCGACTGTGGAAGCTCCTTCCCCTGCAAGGATCACAAAGTGCTATGCCAGCATTCCCTCCTTTGCTGACGGGAAATCATTTCCGGAGCTCTTGGGCTATGACACGAGCCAGAGATCCTATATTGCAGCAAGGTACTTGGACAGGATGCTGACAAGAGTACGTACTGTGTGAGACACCACTGCTTTCATCTCCTACTGCAATGAGAACGTTGATAACACGTCAAATAGTGTGGATGGCTTTTGTTGAGAACACTTTTCCCACGACTTGATATAATCCCTGGATGATGCAGGGGAGCGCAAACTCTTCACTGCTGTATTGTCAGAGTGGAATGAATGCCCTGGTAGGCCCATGCGGTACTTTTCGCTCCTTCCTCCTTGAACGCTTCACGAACGGGTGGAGTCCGAGGGACGTAGTATAGTCTCCATGGTTTCTTAGGCTACAGTCTTCTTCTCCCATCCCATCTACGACTGACATGAGAACATTGAGAAGACGTTGAACACTGAGACGGCTTTGGAAAAAAACCCGCTTCCTACGAAATTCGTTGATTCCCGAGTGAATTTGAGGCGGAAACAAATCTTCACGGACGTATTATCTTCCCCTGGGAGCCCCACAGGCTACTCTGAGATTCATATTCCCTTAGATCTTCAGAGACTTGGAGTCCAAGTCACGTAGCATGGCCTAGCGGCCTTCCAACGTCCGGATACCCTTTCCTCCCAGCACGCACAATTGGGCGAAAACAGTGGTAGCCAGGCTTACTCTAGTTCCTAGTTGGCACAGGCCTGTGCTTCCGTTCACTCATTGGTTTTGGGGAACGTGATTCCGGAACTCTCTGGCTAGCAAAGTTACAGCCAGGATGGCCATACAGAAAACCCTGTGAAATGACGTTCTAAATCGGTGGGTTCTATCGGCACCCCATACATTTCGCACTCTACTGAAACGAGTCCATCGACCTAGTGTTACCCGCTGGAGATGAAATTCGCTAATAAGGCCCTTGTATGAAACAGCCTGATTCCCCAGTTGTTTGGAAGCTTTGCATGAATTCCTCGCTGTTCGAGCAGAAGGAAATTCAGTCGAAAAGAGTCAGTGGACTGTGAGCTTCATGTGCATATCTATGTTCAAGAAACAGTTCTGTCCACAAGACATAGTAGTCAGTAGCTGCAGGAAATCTTCGGACTCTGCTATTTTGCTGGAATAAATAGAGCGGCGAAAAGCCCACACTCGCAGCTCATTGTCCTGCAAAGTTCAGATGCTGCTATGCTCCTGTTCATTCACTACTGATGGAAAATGATTTCAGTAGCATTTTGGTTAGGACACAACCCACAGCTCTGATATATCAGACACGTTCTGTTTAAAGATAGTGTTAGGGTTAGGGCTAGCATTAGGATTATGGTAAGGAATAGCTTTCTTATTAGGGTTAGCGTTAAGGTTAAGGATAGGGATAGGGTTAGCGTTAGGGTTAGGGTTAGGGTTAGGGATAGGGTTAGGGTTAGGGTTAGGGTTAGGGTTAGTGTTAGGGATAGGGTTAGGGTTAGGGTTAGGGTTACGCTTAGGTTTAGGGATAGGGTTATGGTTAGGGTTAGGTTTAGGAATTGGGTTAGCGATAGGGTTAGGGTTCGCGTGTGGGTTAATGTTACAGGTAGGGTAGGTCAAGGGCTAAAGCTCGATGAGGGCCGCAGTTAGAGGAAAGTGTGTCCTAGAAGATAGTGTATTTCATAGCTGTCATAGTCCTGTGCTTTCATTGAGTCCGTTGATGAAGAGAAAGCGATTCTGTAGATCCTTGCACTCAAACCCAGCAAGGTAATTGATAACAGAGCAAAATAGCTGATGATAAGTTCTGAAGAGGGTATGAGATATGGTAGAAGGCACTCATTTCCAATTCAACTGATATGAGCACATTGATCTAGTGCTGCGTTTTTGCTTAAAGCCACACTTCCCAGGAACATGTTCATTCCCGAGTAACTTGGCAGCTTTCAAACCGTTCACTCCTGTGCTGTGTGAGAGAAAGTCACTCGAGTCGAGTAAGGGGACTGCTAGCTGCACATGCGTTGCTACGTTGAAAACACTGTGTGGTCAAAGTGAGGTAGTAGGCTGTTGCTTCTCTTCTTCCTGGGGCTACGCTTTTCTGATGGAAAAAGTACCTAGGAGAAAACTCGACTGTGGAAGCTCCTTCCCCTGCAAGGATCACAAAGTGCTATGCCAGCATTCCCTCCTTTGCTGACGGGAAATCATTTCCGGAACTCTTGGGCTATGACACGAGCCAGAGATCCTATATTGCAGCAAGGTACTTGGACAGGATGCTGACAAGAGTACGTACTGTGTGAGACACCACTGCTTTCATCTCCTACTGCAATGAGAACGTTGATAACACGTCAAATAGTGTGGATGGCTTTTGTTGAGAACACTTTTCGCACGACTTGATATAATCCCTGGATGATGCAGGGGAGCGCAAACTCTTCACTGCTGTATTGTCAGAGTGGAATGAATGCCCTGGTAGGCCCATGCGGTACTTTTCGCTCCTTCCTCCTTGAACGCTTCACGAACGGGTGGAGTCCGAGGGACGTAGTATAGTCTCCATGGTTTCTTAGGCTACAGTCTTCTTCTCCCATCACATCTACGACTGAGATGAGAACATTGAGAAGACGTTGAACACTGAGACGGCTTTGGAAAAAAACCCGCTTCCTACGAAATTCGTTGATTCCCGAGTGATTTTGAGGCGCAAACAAATCTTCACGGACGTATTATCTTCCCCTGGGAGCCCCACAGGCTACTCTGAGATTCATATTCCCTTAGATCTTCTTGGAGTCCAAGTCACGTAGCATGGCCTAGCGGCCTTCCAACGTCCGGATACGCTTTCCTCCCAGCACGCACAATTTGGCGAAAACAGTGGTAGCCAGGCTTACTCTAGTTCCTAGTTGGCACAGGCCTGTGCTTCCGTTCACTCATTGGTTTTGGGGAACGTGATTCCGGAACTCTCTGGCTAGCAAAGTTACAGCCAGGATAGCCATACAGAAAACCCTGTGAAATGACGTTCTAAATCGGTGGGTTCTATCGGCACCCCATACATTTCGCACTCTACTGAAACGAGTCCATCGACCTAGTGTTACCCGCTGGAGATGAAATTCGCTAATAAGGCCCTTGTATGAAACAGCCTGATTCCCCAGTTGTTTGGAAGCTTTGCATGAATTCCTCGCTGTTCGAGCAGAAGGAAATTCAGTCGAAAAGAGTCAGTGGACTGTGAGCTTCATGTGCATATCTATGTTCAAGAAACAGTTCTGTCCACAAGACATAGTAGTCAGTAGCTGCAGGAAATCTTCGGACTCTGCTATTTTGCTGGAATAAATAGAGCGGCGAAAAGCCCACACTCGCAGCTCATTGTCCTGCAAAGTTCAGATGCTGCTATGCTCCTGTTCATTCACTACTGATGGAAAATGATTTCAGTAGCATTTTGGTTAGGACACAACCCACAGCTCTGATATATCAGACACGTTCTGTTTAAAGATAGTGTTAGGGTTAGGGCTAGCATTAGGATTATGGTAAGGAATAGCTTTCTTATTAGGGTTAGCGTTAAGGTTAAGGATAGGGATAGGGTTAGGGTTAGGTTTAGGGTTAGGGATAGGGATAGGGTTAGGGTTAGGGTTAGGGTTAGGGTTAGGGATAGGGTTAGGGTTAGGGTTAGGGTTAGGCTTAGGTTTAGGGATAGGGTTATGGTTAGGGTTAGGTTTAGGAATAGGGTTAGCGGTAGGGTTAGGGTTCGGGTGTGGGTTAATGTTACAGGTAGGGTAGGTCTAGGGCTAAAGCTCGATGAGGGCCGCAGTTAGAGGAAAGTGTGTCCTAGAAGATAGTGTATTTCACAGCTGTCATAGTCCTGTGCTTTCATTGAGTCCGTTGATGACGAGAAAGCGATTCTGTAGATCCTTGCACTCAAACCCAGCAAGGTAATTGATAACAGAGCAAAATAGCTGATGATAAGTTCTGAAGAGGGTATGAGATATGGTAGAAGGCACTCATTTCCAATTCAACTGATATGAGCACATTGATCTAGTGCTGCGTTTTTGCTTAAAGCCACACTTCCCAGGAACATGTTCATTCCCGAGTAACTTGGCAGCTTTCAAACCGTTCACTCCTGTGCTGTGTGAGAGAAAGTCACTCGAGTAGAGTAAGGGGACTGCTAGCTGCACATGCGTTGCTACGTTGAAAACACTGTGTGGTCAATGTGAGGTAGTAGGCTGTTGCTTCTCTTCTTCCTGGGGCTACGCTTTTCTGATGGAAAAAGTACCTAGGAGAAAACTCGACTGTGGAAGCTCCTTCCCCTGCAAGGATCACAAAGTGCTATGCCAGCATTCCCTCCTTTGCTGACGGGAAATCATTTCCGGAGCTCTTGGGCTATGACACGAGCCAGAGATCCTATATTGCAGCAAGGTACTTGGACAGGATGCTGACAAGAGTACGTACTGTGTGAGACACCACTGCTTTCATCTCCTACTGCAATGAGAACGTTGATAACACGTCAAATAGTGTGGATGGCTTTTGTTGAGAACACTTTTCGCACGACTTGATATAATCCCTGGATGATGCAGGGGAGCGCAAACTCTTCACTGCTGTATTGTCAGAGTGGAATGAATGCCCTGGTAGGCCCATGCGGTACTTTTCGCTCCTTCCTCCTTGAGCGCTTCACGAACGGGTGGAGTCCGAGGGACGTAGTATAGTCTCCATGGTTTCTTAGGGTAGAGTCTTCTTCTCCCATCCCATCTACGACTGACATGAGAACATTGAGAAGACGTTGAACACTGAGACGGCTTTGGAAAAAAACCCGTTTCCTACGAAATTCGTTGACTCCCGATTGATTTTGAGGCGCAAACAAATCTTCACGGACGTATTATCTTCCCCTGGGAGCCCCACAGGCTACTCTGATTTTCATATTCCCTTAGATCTTCAGAGACTTGGAGTCCAAGTCACGTAGCATGGCCTAGCGGCCTTCCAACGTCCGGATACCCTTTCCTCCCAGCACGCACAATTTGGCGAAAACAGTGGTAGCCAGGCTTACTCTAGTTCCTAGTTGGCACAGGCCTGTGCTTCCGTTCACTCATTGGTTTTGGGGAACGTGATTCCGGAACTCTCTGGCTAGCAAAGTTACCGCCAGGATGGCCATACAGAAAACCCTGTGAAATGACGTTCTAAATCGGTGGGTTCTATGGGCACCGCATACATTTCGCACTCTACTGAAACGAGTCCATCGACCTAGTGTTACCCGCTGGAGATGAAATTCGCTAATAAGGCCCTTGTATGAAACAGCCTGATTCCCTAGTTGTTTGGAAGCTTTGCATGAATTCCTCGCTGTTCTAGCAGAAGGAAATTCAGTTGAAAAGAGTCAGTGGACTGTGAGCTTCATGTGCATATCTATGTTCGAGAAACAGTTCTGTCCACAAGACATAGTAGTCAGTAGCTGCAGGAAATCTTCGGACTCTGCCATTTTGCTGGAATAAATAGAGCGGCGAAAAGCCCACACTCGCAGCTCATTGTCCTGCAAAGTTCAGATGCTGCTATGCTCCTGTTCATTCACTACTGATGGAAAATGATTTCAGTAGCATTTTGGTTAGGACACAACCCACAGCTCTGATATATCAGACACGTTCTGTTTAAAGATAGTGTTAGGGTTAGGGCTAGCATTAGGATTATGGTAAGGAATAGCTTTCTTATTAGGGTTAGCGTTAGGGTTAAGGATAGGGATAGGGTTAGGGTTAGGGTTAGGGTTAGGGTTAGGGATAGGGATAGGGTTAGGGTTTGGGTTAGGGTTAGGGATAGGGATAGGTTTAGGGTTAGGGTTAGGGTTAGGATTTGGGTTAGTGATAGGGTTAGGGTTAGGGTTAGGGTTAGGCTTAGGTTTAGGGATAGGGTTAGGGTTAGGGTTAGGGTTAGGGATAGGGATAGGGTTAGGGTTAGGGTTAGGGATAGGGTTAGGGTTAGGGTTAGGGTTAGGCTTAGGTTTAGGGATAGGGTTAGCGATAGGGTTAGGGTTCGGGTGTGGGTTAATGTTACAGGTAGGGTAGGTCTAGGGCTAAAGCTCGATGAGGGCCGCAGTTAGAGGAAGGTGTGTCCTAGAAGATAGTGTATTTCATAGCTGTCATAGTCCTGTGCTTTCATTGAGTCCGTTGATGATGAGAAAGCGATTCTGTAGATCCTTGCACTCAAACCCAGCAAGGTAAATGATAACAGAGCAAAATAGCTGATCATAAGTTCTGAAGAGGGTATGAGATATGGTAGAAGGCGCTCATTTCCAATTCGACTGATATGAGCACATTGATCTAGTGCTGCGTTTTTGCTTAAAGCCACACTTCCCAGGAACATGTTCATTCCCGAGTAACTTGGCAGCTTTCAAACCGTTCACTCCTGTGCTGTGTGAGAGAAAGTCACTCGAGTAGAGTAAGGGGACTGCTAGCTGCACATGCGTTGCTACGTTGAAAACACTGTGTGGTCAAAGTGAGGTAGTAGGCTGTTGCTTCTCTTCTTCCTGGGGCTACGCTTTTCTGATGGAAAAAGTACCTAGGAGAAAACTCGACTGTGGAAGCTCCTTCCCCTGCAAGGATCACAAAGTGCTATGCCAGCATTCCCTCCTTTGCTGACGGGAAATCATTTCCGGAGCTCTTGGGCTATGACACGAGCCAGAGATCCTATATTGCAGCAAGGTACTTGGACAGGATGCTGACAAGAGTACGTACTGTGTGAGACACCACTGCTTTCATCTCCTACTGCAATGAGAACGTTGATAACACGTCAAATAGTGTGGATGGCTTTTGTTGAGAACACTTTTCGCACGACTTGATATAATCCCTGGATGATGCAGGGGAGCGCAAACTCTTCACTGCTGTATTGTCAGAGTGGAATGAATGCCCTGGTAGGCCCATGCGGTACTTTTCGCTCCTTCCTCCTTGAACGCTTCACGAACGGGTGGAGTCCGAGGGACGTAGTATAGTCTCCATGGTTTCTTAGGCTACAGTCTTCTTCTCCCATCCCATCTACGACTGACATGAGAACATTGAGAAGACGTTGAACACTGAGACGGCCTTGGAACAAAACCCGTTTCCTACGAAATTCGTTGATTCCCGAGTGATTTTGAGGCGCAAACAAATCTTCACGGACGTATTATCTTCCCCTGGGAGCCCCACAGGCTACTCTGAGATTCATATTCCCTTAGATCTTCAGAGACTTGGAGTCCAAGTCACGTAGCATGGCCTAGCGGCCTTCCAACGTCCGGATACGCTTTCCTCCCAGCACGCACAATTTGGCGAAAACAGTGGTAGCCAGGTTTACTCTAGTTCCTAGTTGGCACAGGCCTGTGCTTCCGTTCACTCATTGGTTTTGGGGAACGTGATTCCGGAACTCTCTGGCTAGCAAAGTTACCGCCAGGATGGCCATACAGAAAACCCTGTGAAATGACGTTCTAAATCGGTGGGTTCTATGGGCACCCCATACATTTCCCACTCTACTGAAACGAGTCCATCGACCTAGTGTTACCCGCTGGAGATGAAATTCGCTAATAAGGCCCTTGTATGAAACAGCCTGATTCCCTAGTTGTTTGGAAGCTTTGCATGAATTCCTCGCTGTTCTAGCAGAAGGAAATTCAGTTGAAAAGAGTCAGTGGACTGTGAGCTTCATGTGCATATCTATGTTCGAGAAACAGTTCTGTCCACAAGACATAGTAGTCAGTAGCTGCAGGAAATCTTCGGACTCTGCTATTTTGCTGGAATAAATAGAGCGGCGAAATGCCCACACTCGCAGCTCATTGTCCTGCAAAGTTCAGATGCTGCTATGCTCCTGTTCATTCACTACTGATGGAAAATGATTTCAGTAGCATTTTGGTTAGGACACAACCCACAGCTCTGATATATCAGACACGTTCTGTTTAAAGATAGTGTTAGGGTTAGGGCTAGCATTAGGATTATGGTAAGGAATAGCTTTCTTATTAGGGTTAGCGTTAGGGTTAAGGATAGGGATAGGGTTAGGGTTAGGGTTAGGGTTAGGATTGGGGTTAGTGATAGGGTTAGGGTTAGGGTTAGGGTTAGGCTTAGGTTTAGGGATAGGGTTAGGGTTAGAGTTATTGTTAGGGATAGGGATAGGGTTAGGGTTAGGGTTAGGGATAGGGTTAGGGTTAGGGTTAGGGTTAGGCTTAAGTTTAGGGATAGGGTTAGCGATAGGGTTAGGGTTCGGGTGTGGGTTAATGTTACAGGTAGGGTAGGTCTAGGGCTAAAGCTCGATGAGGGCCGCAGTTAGAGGAAAGTGTGTCCTAGAAGATAGTGTATTTCATAGCTGTCATAGTCATGTGCTTTCATTGAGTCCGTTGATGACGAGAAAGCGATTCTGTAGATCTTTGCACTCAAACCCAGCAAGGTAATTGATAACAGAGCAAAATAGCTGATGATAAGTTCTGAAGAGGGTATGAGATATGGTAGAAGGCACTCATTTCCATTTCAACTGATATGAGCACATTGATCTAGTGCTGCGTTTTTGCTTAAAGCCACACTTCCTAGGATCATGTTCATTCCCGAGTAACTTGGCAGCTTTCAAACCGTTCACTCCTGTGCTGTGTGAGAGAAAGTCACTCGAGTAGAGTAAGGGGACTGCTAGCTGCACATGCGTTGCTACGTTGAAAACACTGTGTGGTCAATGTGAGGTAGTAGGCTGTTGCTTCTCTTCTTCCTGGGGCTACGCTTTTCTGATGGAAAAAGTACCTAGGAGAAAACTCGACTGTGGAAGCTCCTTCCCCTGCAAGGATCACAAAGTGCTATGCCAGCATTCCCTCCTTTGCTGACGGGAAATCATTTCCGGAGCTCTTGGGCTATGACACGAGCCAGAGATCCTATATTGCAGCAAGGTACTTGGACAGGATGCTGACAAGAGTACGTACTGTGTGAGACACCACTGCTTTCATCTCCTACTGCAATGAGAACGTTGATAACACGTCAAATAGTGTGGATGGCTTTTGTTGAGAACACTTTTCGCACGACTTGATATAATCCCTGGATGATGCAGGGGAGCGCAAACTCTTCACTGCTGTATTGTCAGAGTGGAATGAATGCCCTGGTAGGCCCATGCGGTACTTTTCGCTCCTTCCTCCTTGAGCGCTTCACGAACGGGTGGAGTCCGAGGGACGTAGTATAGTCTCCATGGTTTCTTAGGGTAGAGTCTTCTTCTCCCATCCCATCTACGACTGACATGAGAACATTGAGAAGACGTTGAACACTGAGACGGCTTTGGAAAAAAACCCGTTTCCTACGAAATTCGTTGACTCCCGAGTGATTTTGAGGCGCAAACAAATCTTCACGGACGTATTATCTTCCCCTGGGAGCCCCACAGGCTACTCTGATTTTCATATTCCCTTAGATCTTCAGAGACTTGGAGTCCAAGTCACGTAGCATGGCCTAGCGGCCTTCCAACGTCCGGATACCCTTTCCTCCCAGCACGCACAATTTGGCGAAAACAGTGGTAGCCAGGCTTACTCTAGTTCCTAGTTGGCACAGGCCTGTGCTTCCGTTCACTCATTGGTTTTGGGGAACGTGATTCCGGAACTCTCTGGCTAGCAAAGTTACCGCCAGGATGGCCATACAGAAAACCCTGTGAAATGACGTTCTAAATCGGTGGGTTCTATGGGCACCGCATACATTTCGCACTCTACTGAAACGAGTCCATCGACCTAGTGTTACCCGCTGGAGATGAAATTCGCTAATAAGGCCCTTGTATGAAACAGCCTGATTCCCTAGTTGTTTGGAAGCTTTGCATGAATTCCTCGCTGTTCTAGCAGAAGGAAATTCAGTTGAAAAGAGTCAGTGGACTGTGAGCTTCATGTGCATATCTATGTTCGAGAAACAGTTCTGTCCACAAGACATAGTAGTCAGTAGCTGCAGGAAATCTTCGGACTCTGCCATTTTGCTGGAATAAATAGAGCGGCGAAAAGCCCACACTCGCAGCTCATTGTCCTGCAAAGTTCAGATGCTGCTATGCTCCTGTTCATTCACTACTGATGGAAAATGATTTCAGTAGCATTTTGGTTAGGACACAACCCACAGCTCTGATATATCAGACACGTTCTGTTTAAAGATAGTGTTAGGGTTAGGGCTAGCATTAGGATTATGGTAAGGAATAGCTTTCTTATTAGGGTTAGCGTTAGGGATAAGGATAGGGATAGGGTTAGGGTTAGGGTTAGGGTTAGGGTTAGGGATAGGGATAGGGTTAGGGTTTGGGTTAGGGTTAGGGATAGGGATAGGTTTAGGGTTAGGGTTAGGGTAGGATTTGGGTTAGATATAGGGTTAGGGTTAGGGTTAGGGTTAGGGATAGGGATAGGGTTAGGGTTAGGGTTAGGGATAGGGTTAGGGTTAGGGTTAGGGTTAGGCTTAGGTTTAGGGATAGGGTTAGCGATAGGATTAGGGTTCGGGTGTGGGTTAATGTTACAGGTAGGGTAGGTCTAGGGCTAAAGCTCGATGAGGGCCGCAGTTAGAGGAAGGTGTGTCCTAGAAGATAGTGTATTTCATAGCTGTCATAGTCCTGTGCTTTCATTGAGTCCGTTGATGACGAGAAAGCGATTCTGTAGATCCTTGCACTCAAACCCAGCAAGGTAAATGATAACAGAGCAAAATAGCTGATCATAAGTTCTGAAGAGGGTATGAGATATGGTAGAAGGCGCTCATTTCCAATTCAACTGATATGAGCACATTGATCTAGTGCTGCGTTTTTGCTTAAAGCCACACTTCCCAGGAACATGTTCATTCCCGAGTAACTTGGCAGCTTTCACACCGTTCACTCCTGTGCTGTGTGAGAGAAAGTCACTCGAGTAGAGTAAGGGGACTGCTAGCTGCACATGCGTTGCTACGTTCAAAACACTGTGTGGTCAAAGTTAGGTAGTAGGCTGTTGCTTCTCTTCTTCCTGGGGCTACGCTTTTCTGATGGAAAAAGTACCTAGGAGAAAACTCGACTGTGGAAGCTCCTTCCCCTGCAAGGATCACAAAGTGCTATGCCAGCATTCCCTCCTTTGCTGACGGGAAATCATTTCCGGAGCTCTTGGGCTATGACACGAGCCAGAGATCCTATATTGCAGCAAGGTACTTGGACAGGATGCTGACAAGAGTACGTACTGTGTGAGACACCACTGCTTTCATCTCCTACTGCAATGAGAACGTTGATAACACGTCAAATAGTGTGGATGGCTTTTGTTGAGAACACTTTTCGCACGACTTGATATAATCCCTGGATGATGCAGGGGAGCGCAAACTCTTCACTGCTGTATTGTCAGAGTGGAATGAATGCCCTGGTAGGCCCATGCGGTACTTTTCGCTCCTTCCTCCTTGAACGCTTCACGAACGGGTGGAGTCCGAGGGACGTAGTATAGTCTCCATGGTTTCTTAGGGTAGAGTCTTCTTCTCCCATCCCATCTACGACTGACATGAGAACATTGAGAAGACGTTGAACACTGAGACGGCTTTGGAAAAAAACCCGCTTCCTACGAAATTCGTTGACTCCCGAGTGATTTTGAGGCGCAAACAAATCTTCACGGACGTATTATCTTCCCCTGGGAGCCCCACAGGCTACTCTGATTTTCATATTCCCTTAGATCTTCAGAGACTTGGAGTCCAAGTCACGTAGCATGGCCTAGCGGCCTTCCAACGTCCGGATACCCTTTCCTCCCAGCACGCACAATTTGGCGAAAACAGTGGTAGCCAGGCTTACTCTAGTTCCTAGTTGGCACAGGCCTGTGCTTCCGTTCACTCATTGGTTTTGGGGAACGTGATTCCGGAACTCTCTGGCTAGCAAAGTTACCGCCAGGATGGCCATACAGAAAACCCTGTGAAATGACGTTCTAAATCGGTGGGTTCTATGGGCACCGCATACATTTCGCACTCTACTGAAACGAGTCCATCGACCTAGTGTTACCCGCTGGAGATGAAATTCGCTAATAAGGCCCTTGTATGAAACAGCCTGATTCCCTAGTTGTTTGGAAGCTTTGCATGAATTCCTCGCTGTTCTAGCAGAAGGAAATTCAGTTGAAAAGAGTCAGTGGACTGTGAGCTTCATGTGCATATCTAGGTTCGAGAAACAGTTCTGTCCACAAGACATAGTAGTCAGTAGCTGCAGGAAATCTTCGGACTCTGCCATTTTGCTGGAATAAATAGAGCGGCGAAAAGCCCACACTCGCAGCTCATTGTCCTGCAAAGTTCAGATGCTGCTATGCTCCTGTTCATTCACTACTGATGGAAAATGATTTCAGTAGCATTTTGGTTAGGACACAACCCACAGCTCTGATATATCAGACACGTTCTGTTTAAAGATAGTGTTAGGGTTAGGGCTAGCATTAGGATTATGGTAAGGAATAGCTTTCTTATTAGGGTTAGCGTTAGGGATAAGGATAGGGATAGGGTTAGGGTTAGGGTTAGGGTTAGGGTTAGGGATAGGGATAGGGTTAGGGTTTGGGTTAGGGTTAGGGATAGGGATAGGTTTAGGGTTAGGGTTAGGGTTAGGATTTGGGTTAGTGATAGGGTTAGGGTTAGGGTTAGGGTTAGGCTTAGGTTTAGGGATAGGGTTAGGGTTAGGATTAGGGTTAGGGATAGGGATAGGGTTAGGGTTAGGGTTAGGGATAGGGTTAGGGTTAGGGTTAGGGTTAGGCTTAGGTTTAGGGATAGGGTTAGCGATAGGATTAGGGTTCGGGTGTGGGTTAATGTTACAGGTAGGGTAGGTCTAGGGCTAAAGCTCGATGAGGGCCGCAGTTAGAGGAAGGTGTGTCCTAGAAGATAGTGTATTTCATAGCTGTCATAGTCCTGTGCTTTCATTGAGTCCGTTGATGACGAGAAAGCGATTCTGTAGATCCTTGCACTCAAACCCAGCAAGGTAAATGATAACAGAGCAAAATAGCTGATCATAAGTTCTGAAGAGGGTATGAGATATGGTAGAAGGCGCTCATTTCCAATTCAACTGATATGAGCACATTGATCTAGTGCTGCGTTTTTGCTTAAAGCCACACTTCCCAGGAACATGTTCATTCCCGAGTAACTTGGCAGCTTTCACACCGTTCACTCCTGTGCTGTGTGAGAGAAAGTCACTCGAGTAGAGTAAGGGGACTGCTAGCTGCACATGCGTTGCTACGTTCAAAACACTGTGTGGTCAAAGTTAGGTAGTAGGCTGTTGCTTCTCTTCTTCCTGGGGCTACGCTTTTCTGATGGAAAAAGTACCTAGGAGAAAACTCGACTGTGGAAGCTCCTTCCCCTGCAAGGATCACAAAGTGCTATGCCAGCATTCCCTCCTTTGCTGACGGGAAATCATTTCCGGAGCTCTTGGGCTATGACACGAGCCAGAGATCCTATATTGCAGCAAGGTACTTGGACAGGATGCTGACAAGAGTACGTACTGTGTGAGACACCACTGCTTTCATCTCCTACTGCAATGAGAACGTTGATAACACGTCAAATAGTGTGGATGGCTTTTGTTGAGAACACTTTTCGCACGACTTGATATAATCCCTGGATGATGCAGGGGAGCGCAAACTCTTCACTGCTGTATTGTCAGAGTGGAATGAATGCCCTGGTAGGCCCATGCGGTACTTTTCGCTCCTTCCTCCTTGAACGCTTCACGAACGGGTGGAGTCCGAGGGACGTAGTATAGTCTCCATGGTTTCTTAGGGTAGAGTCTTCTTCTCCCATCCCATCTACGACTGACATGAGAACATTGAGAAGACGTTGAACACTGAGACGGCTTTGGAAAAAAACCCGCTTCCTACGAAATTCGTTGACTCCCGAGTGATTTTGAGGCGCAAACAAATCTTCACGGACGTATTATCTTCCCCTGGGAGCCCCACAGGCTACTCTGATTTTCATATTCCCTTAGATCTTCAGAGACTTGGAGTCCAAGTCACGTAGCATGGCCTAGCGGCCTTCCAACGTCCGGATACCCTTTCCTCCCAGCACGCACAATTTGGCGAAAACAGTGGTAGCCAGGCTTACTCTAGTTCCTAGTTGGCACAGGCCTGTGCTTCCGTTCACTCATTGGTTTTGGGGAACGTGATTCCGGAACTCTCTGGCTAGCAAAGTTACCGCCAGGATGGCCATACAGAAAACCCTGTGAAATGACGTTCTAAATCGGTGGGTTCTATGGGCACCGCATACATTTCGCACTCTACTGAAACGAGTCCATCGACCTAGTGTTACCCGCTGGAGATGAAATTCGCTAATAAGGCCCTTGTATGAAACAGCCTGATTCCCTAGTTGTTTGGAAGCTTTGCATGAATTCCTCGCTGTTCTAGCAGAAGGAAATTCAGTTGAAAAGAGTCAGTGGACTGTGAGCTTCATGTGCATATCTATGTTCGAGAAACAGTTCTGTCCACAAGACATAGTAGTCAGTAGCTGCAGGAAATCTTCGGACTCTGCCATTTTGCTGGAATAAATAGAGCGGCGAAAAGCCCACACTCGCAGCTCATTGTCCTGCAAAGTTCAGATGCTGCTATGCTCCTGTTCATTCACTACTGATGGAAAATGATTTCAGTAGCATTTTGGTTAGGACACAACCCACAGCTCTGATATATCAGACACGTTCTGTTTAAAGATAGTGTTAGGGTTAGGGCTAGCATTAGGATTATGGTAAGGAATAGCTTTCTTATTAGGGTTAGCGTTAGGGATAAGGATAGGGATAGGGTTAGGGTTAGGGTTAGGGTTAGGGTTAGGGATAGGGATAGGGTTAGGGTTTGGGTTAGGGTTAGGGATAGGGATAGGTTTAGGGTTAGGGTTAGGGTTAGGATTTGGGTTAGTGATAGGGTTAGGGTTAGGGTTAGGGTTAGGCTTAGGTTTAGGGATAGGGTTAGGGTTAGGATTAGGGTTAGGGATAGGGATAGGGTTAGGGTTAGGGTTAGGGATAGGGTTAGGGTTAGGGTTAGGGTTAGGCTTAGGTTTAGGGATAGGGTTAGCGATAGGATTAGGGTTCGGGTGTGGGTTAATGTTACAGGTAGGGTAGGTCTAGGGCTAAAGCTCGATGAGGGCCGCAGTTAGAGGAAGGTGTGTCCTAGAAGATAGTGTATTTCATAGCTGTCATAGTCCTGTGCTTTCATTGAGTCCGTTGATGACGAGAAAGCGATTCTGTAGATCCTTGCACTCAAACCCAGCAAGGTAAATGATAACAGAGCAAAATAGCTGATCATAAGTTCTGAAGAGGGTATGAGATATGGTAGAAGGCGCTCATTTCCAATTCAACTGATATGAGCACATTGATCTAGTGCTGCGTTTTTGCTTAAAGCCACACTTCCCAGGAACATGTTCATTCCCGAGTAACTTGGCAGCTTTCACACCGTTCACTCCTGTGCTGTGTGAGAGAAAGTCACTCGAGTAGAGTAAGGGGACTGCTAGCTGCACATGCGTTGCTACGTTCAAAACACTGTGTGGTCAAAGTTAGGTAGTAGGCTGTTGCTTCTCTTCTTCCTGGGGCTACGCTTTTCTGATGGAAAAAGTACCTAGGAGAAAACTCGACTGTGGAAGCTCCTTCCCCTGCAAGGATCACAAAGTGCTATGCCAGCATTCCCTCCTTTGCTGACGGGAAATCATTTCCGGAGCTCTTGGGCTATGACACGAGCCAGAGATCCTATATTGCAGCAAGGTACTTGGACAGGATGCTGACAAGAGTACGTACTGTGTGAGACACCACTGCTTTCATCTCCTACTGCAATGAGAACGTTGATAACACGTCAAATAGTGTGGATGGCTTTTGTTGAGAACACTTTTCGCACGACTTGATATAATCCCTGGATGATGCAGGGGAGCGCAAACTCTTCACTGCTGTATTGTCAGAGTGGAATGAATGCCCTGGTAGGCCCATGCGGTACTTTTCGCTCCTTCCTCCTTGAACGCTTCACGAACGGGTGGAGTCCGAGGGACGTAGTATAGTCTCCATGGTTTCTTAGGCTACAGTCTTCTTCTCCCATCCCATCTACGACTGACATGAGAACATTGAGAAGACGTTGAACACTGAGACGGCTTTGGAAAAAAACCCGCTTCCTACGAAATTCGTTGACTCCCGAGTGATTTTGAGGCGCAAACAAATCTTCACGGACGTATTATCTTCCCCTGGGAGCCCCACAGGCTACTCTGATTTTCATATTCCCTTAGATCTTCAGAGACTTGGAGTCCAAGTCACGTAGCATGGCCTAGCGGCCTTCCAACGTCCGGATACCCTTTCCTCCCAGCACGCACAATTTGGCGAAAACAGTGGTAGCCAGGCTTACTCTAGTTCCTAGTTGGCACAGGCCTGTGCTTCCGTTCACTCATTGGTTTTGGGGAACGTGATTCCGGAACTCTCTGGCTAGCAAAGTTACCGCCAGGATGGCCATACAGAAAACCCTGTGAAATGACGTTCTAAATCGGTGGGTTCTATGGGCACCGCATACATTTCGCACTCTACTGAAACGAGTCCATCGACCTAGTGTTACCCGCTGGAGATGAAATTCGCTAATAAGGCCCTTGTATGAAACAGCCTGATTCCCTAGTTGTTTGGAAGCTTTGCATGAATTCCTCGCTGTTCTAGCAGAAGGAAATTCAGTTGAAAAGAGTCAGTGGACTGTGAGCTTCATGTGCATATCTAGGTTCGAGAAACAGTTCTGTCCACAAGACATAGTAGTCAGTAGCTGCAGGAAATCTTCGGACTCTGCTATTTTGCTGGAATAAATAGAGCGGCGAAAAGCCCACACTCGCAGCTCATTGTCCTGCAAAGTTCAGATGCTGCGATGCTCCTGTTCATTCACTACTGATGGAAAATGATTTCAGTAGCATTTTGGTTAGGACACAACCCACAGCTCTGATATATCAGACACGTTCTGTTTAAAGATAGTGTTAGGGTTAGGGCTAGCATTAGGATTATGGTAAGGAATAGCTTTCTTATTAGGGTTAGCGTTAGGGTTAAGGATAGGGATAGGGTTAGGGTTAGGGTTAGGGTTAGGGTTAGGGATAGGGATAGGGTTAGGGTTTGGGTTAGGGTTAGGGATAGGGATAGGTTAGGGTTAGGGTTAGGGTTAGGATTTGGGTTAGTGATAGGGTTAGGGTTAGGGTTAGGGTTAGGCTTAGGTTTAGGGATAGGGTTAGGGTTAGGGTTAGGGTTAGGGATAGGGATAGGGTTAGGGTTAGGGTTAGGGATAGGGTTAGGGTTAGGGTTAGGGTTAGGCTTAGGTTTAGGGATAGGGTTAGCGATAGGGTTAGGGTTCGGGTGTGGGTTAATGTTACAGGTAGGGTAGGTCTAGGGCTAAAGCTCGATGAGGGCCGCAGTTAGAGGAAGGTGTGTCCTAGAAGATAGTGTATTTCATAGCTGTCATAGTCCTGTGCTTTCATTGAGTCCGTTGATGACGAGAAAGCGATTCTGTAGATCCTTGCACTCAAACCCAGCAAGGTAAATGATAACAGAGCAAAATAGCTGATCATAAGTTCTGAAGAGGGTATGAGATATGGTAGAAGGCGCTCATTTCCAATTCAACTGATATGAGCACATTGATCTAGTGCTGCGTTTTTGCTTAAAGCCACACTTCCCAGGAACATGTTCATTCCCGAGTAACTTGGCAGCTTTCAAACCGTTCACTCCTGTGCTGTGTGAGAGAAAGTCACTCGAGTAGAGTAAGGGGACTGCTAGCTGCACATGCGTTGCTACGTTGAAAACACTGTGTGGTCAAAGTGAGGTAGTAGGCTGTTGCTTCTCTTCTTCCTGGGGCTACGCTTTTCTGATGGAAAAAGTACCTAGGAGAAAACTCGACTGTGGAAGCTCCTTCCCCTGCAAGGATCACAAAGTGCTATGCCAGCATTCCCTCCTTTGCTGACGGGAAATCATTTCCGGAGCTCTTGGGCTATGACACGAGCCAGAGATCCTATATTGCAGCAAGGTACTTGGACAGGATGCTGACAAGAGTACGTACTGTGTGAGACACCACTGCTTTCATCTGCTACTGCAATGAGAACGTTGATAACACGTCAAATAGTGTGGATGGCTTTTGTTGAGAACACTTTTCGCACGACTTGATATAATCCCTGGATGATGCAGGGGAGCGCAAACTCTTCACTGCTGTATTGTCAGAGTGGAATGAATGCCCTGGTAGGCCCATGCGGTACTTTTCGCTCCTTCCTCCTTGAACGCTTCACGAACGGGTGGAGTCCGAGGGACGTAGTATAGTCTCCATGGTTTCTTAGGCTACAGTCTTCTTCTCCCATCCCATCTACGACTGACATGAGAACATTGAGAAGACGTTGAACACTGAGACGGCTTTGGAAAAAAACCCGTTTCCTACGAAATTCGTTGACTCCCGAGTGATTTTGAGGCGCAAACAAATCTTCACGGACGTATTATCTTCCCCTGGGAGCCCCACAGGCTACTCTGATTTTCATATTCCCTTAGATCTTCAGAGACTTGGAGTCCAAGTCACGTAGCATGGCCTAGCGGCCGTCCAACGTCCGGATACCCTTTCCTCCCAGCACGCACAATTTGGCGAAAACAGTGGTAGCCAGGCTTACTCTAGTTCCTAGTTGGCACAGGCCTGTGCTTCCGTTCACTCATAGGTTTTGGGGAACGTGATTCCGGAACTCTCTGGCTAGCAAAGTTACCGCCAAGATGACCATGCAGAAATCCCTGTGAAATGACGTTCTAAATCGGTGGGTTCTATGGGCACCGCATACATTTCGCACTCTACTGAAACGAGTCCATCGACCTAGTGTTACCCGCTGGAGATGAAATTCTCTAATAAGTCCCTTGTATGAAACAGCCTGATTCCCCAGTTGTGTGGAAGCTTTGCATGAATTCCTCGCTGTTCTAGCAGAAGGAAATTCAGTCGAAAAGAGTCAGTGGACTGTGAGCTTCATGTGCATATCTATGTTCGAGAAACAGTTCTGTCCACAAGACATAGTAGTCAGTAGCTGCAGGAAATCTTCGGACTCTGCTATTTTGATGTAATAAATAGAGCGGCGAAAAGCCCACACTCGCAGCTCATTGTCCTACAAAGTTCAGATGCTGCTATGCTCCTGTTCATTCACTACTGATGGAAAATGATTTCAGTAGCATATTGGTTAGGACACAACCCACGGCTCTGATATATCAGACACGTTCTGTTTAAAGATAGTGTTAGGGTTAGGGCTAGCATTAGGATTATGGTAAGGAATAGCTTTCTTATTAGGGTTAGCGTTAGGGTTAAGGATAGGGATAGGGTTAGGGTTAGGTTTAGGGTTAGGGATAGGGATAGGGTTAGGGTTAGGGTTAGGGTTAGGGTTAGGGTTAGGGATAGGGTTAGGGTTAGGGTTAGGGTTAGGCTTAGGTTTAGGGATAGGGTTATGGTTAGGGTTAGGTTTAGGAATAGGGTTAGGGATAGGGTTAGGGTTCGGGTGTGGGTTAATGTTACAGGTAGGGTAGGTGTACGGCTAAAGCTCGATGAGGGCCGCAGTTAGAGGAAAGTGTTTCCTAGAAGATAGTGTATTTCATAGCTGTCATAGTCCTGTGCTTTCATTGAGTCCGTTGATGATGAGAAAGCGATTCTGTAGATCCTTGCACTCAAACCCAGCAAGGTAAATGATAACAGAGCAAAATAGCTGATCATAAGTTCTGAAGAGGGTATGAGATATGGTAGAAGGCGCTCATTTCCAATTCGACTGATATGAGCACATTGATCTAGTGCTGCGTTTTTGCTTAAAGCCACACTTCCCAGGAACATGTTCATTCCCGAGTAACTTGGCAGCTTTCAAACCGTTCACTCCTGTGCTGTGTGAGAGAAAGTCACTCGAGTAGAGTAAGGGGACTGCTAGCTGCACATGCGTTGCTACGTTGAAAACACTGTGTGGTCAAAGTGAGGTAGTAGGCTGTTGCTTCTCTTCTTCCTGGGGCTACGCTTTTCTGATGGAAAAAGTACCTAGGAGAAAACTCGACTGTGGAAGCTCCTTCCCCTGCAAGGATCACAAAGTGCTATGCCAGCATTCCCTCCTTTGCTGACGGGAAATCATTTCCGGAGCTCTTGGGCTATGACACGAGCCAGAGATCCTATATTGCAGCAAGGTACTTGGACAGGATGCTGACAAGAGTACGTACTGTGTGAGACACCACTGCTTTCATCTCCTCCTGCAATGAGAACGTTGATAACACGTCAAATAGTGTGGATGGCTTTTGTTGAGAACACTTTTCGCACGACTTGATATAATCCCTGGATGATGCAGGGGAGCGCAAATCTTCACTGCTGTGTTGTCAGAGGGGAATGAATGCCCTGGTAGGCCCATGCGGTACTTTTCGCTCCTTCCTCCTTGAACGCTTCACGAACGGGTGGAGTCCGAGGGACGTAGTATAGTCTCCATGGTTTCTTAGGCTACAGTCTTCTTCTCCCATCACATCTACGACTGACATGAGAACATTGAGAAGACGTTGAAGACTGAGACGGCCTTGGAAAAAAACCCGTTTCCTACGAAATTCGTTGATTCCCGAGTGATTTTGAGGCGCAAACAAATCTTCACGGACGTATTATCTTCCCCTGGGAGCCCCACAGGCTACTCTGAGATTCATATTCCCTTAGATCTTCAGAGACTTGGAGTCCAAGTCACGTAGCATGGCCTAGCGGCCTTCCAACGTCCGGATACGCTTTCCTCCCAGCACGCACAATTTGGCGAAAACAGTGGTAGCCAGGCTTACTCTAGTTCCTAGTTGGCACAGGCCTGTGCTTCCGTTCACTCATTGGTTTTGGGGAACGTGATTCCGGAACTCTCTGGCTAGCAAAGTTACCGCCAGGATGGCCATACAGACAACCCTGTGAAATGACGTTCTAAATCGGTGGGTTCTATCGGCACCCCATACATTTCGCACTCTACTGAAACGAGTCCATCGACCTAGTGTTACCCGCTGGAGATGAAATTCGCTAATAAGGCCCTTGTATGAAACAGCCTGATTCCCTAGTTGTTTGGAAGCTTTGCATGAATTCCTCGCTGTTCTAGCAGAAGGAAATTCAGTCGAAAAGAGTCAGTGGACTGTGAGCTTCATGTGCATATCTATGTTCGAGAAACAGTTCTGTCCACAAGACATAGTAGTCAGTAGCTGCAGGAAATCTTCGGACTCTGCTATTTTGCTGGAATAAATAGAGCGGCGAAAAGCCCACACTCGCAGCTCATTGTCCTGCAAAGTTCAGAGGCTGCTATGCTCCTGTACATTCACTAGTGATTGGAAATAATTTCAGTAGCATTTTGGTTAGGACACAACCCACAGCTCTGATATATCAGACACGTTCTGTTTAAAGATAGTGTTAGGGTTAGGGCTAGCATTAGGATTATGGTAAGGATTAGCTTTATTATTAGGGTTAAGGTTAGGGTTAAGGATAGGGTTAGGGGTAGTGATAGGGTTAGGGTTAGGGTTTAAGTTTGGGTAGGGTTACGGTTAGGGATAGGTTTAAGATTAGGGTTAGGGATAGGATTAGCGTTAGGGTTAGGGTTAGTGTTAGGTTAGAGATGGGGTTAGGGTTACGTTTAGGGTTAGGGTAGGGATAGGGATAGGGTTAGGGTTAGGGATAGGGATAGGGTTATTATTCGGGTTAGGGTTAGGGATAGGGTTAGGGTTAGGGTTAGGGTTAGTGATAGAGTTAGGATAAGGGATAGGTTTAGGGATACGTTTAGGGTTAGTGATAGGGTTGGGTTTAGCGATAGGGTAAGGGTTAGGGTTAGGTTTAGGTATAGGTTTAGGGTTAGGGTTAGGTTTAGGGTTAGGCTTAGTGATAGGGTTAGGTTTAGGGATAGAGTTAGGGTTAGGGTTAGGGTTAGGCATAGGGTTACGGTTAGGGTTAGGGATAGGGTTAGTGTGTGATTGGGGTTAGTGTTAATGTCACAGGTAGGGTTAGGGCTATGGCTAAAGCTAGATGGCCGCCGCTGGTAGAGGACAGTGTATCATAATGATAGTGCATTTCATAGCTGTCATAGTCTTGTGCTTTCACTGAGTCAGTTTATGAGTAGAAAGTGATTCTGTAGATCGTTGCACTCAAACACAACAAGGTAAATGGTAAGAGAGCAAAATAGCTGATCATAAGTTCTGATGAGGGTATGTGATATGGAGCAAGGCACCCATTTCCAATTCAACTGATCTGAACACATTTATCTACTGCTTTGTTCATGTTTAAAGCCACTTCTCAGGAACATGTCATTCCTGAGTAACTTGGCTGCTTTCAAACCGTTCACTGCTTTGCTGTGTGAGAGAAAGTCACTCGAGTAGAGTAAGGGGACTGCTAGCTGCACATGCATTTCTACATTGAACACACTGTATGGTTGAAGTGAAGTAGTAGGCTGTTGCTTCTCTTCTTCCTGGGGCTACGCTTTTCTGATGGAAAAAGTACCTAGGAGAAAACTCTACTGTGGAAGCTCCTTCCCCTGCAAGGATCACAAAGTGCTGTGCCAGCATTCCCTCATTAGCTGACGGGAAATAATTTCAGTAGCTCTTTGGCTATGACACGAGCCAGAGGTCCTATATTTCAGGAAGGTACTTCTACGGGATGCTGAGAAGAGGACATACTATGTGAGACACCACTCCCGTCATCTTCTACTGAAATGAGAACATTGATAACACGTCAAATAGTGTGGCTGGCTTTTGTTGAAAACACTTTTCGCAGGAGTTAATATAATTCCTGAATGATGTAGGGGAGCGCAAACTCTTCACTGCTGTATTCTTAGAGTGGAATGAATGCCCTGGTAGGCCCATGCGGTACTTTTCGCTCCTTCCTCCTTGAACGCTTCACGAACGGGTGGAGTCCAAGGGACGTAGTATAGTCTCCATGGTTTCTTAGGCTACAGTCTTCTTCTCCCATCACATCTACGACTGAGATGAGAACATTGAGAAGACGTTGAACACTGAGACGGCTTTGGAAAAAAACCCGCTTCCTACGAAATTCGTTGATTTCCCGAGTGTTTTTGAGGCGCAAACAAATCTTCACGGACGTATTATCTTCCCCTGGGAGCCCCACAGGCTACTCTGAGATTCATATTCCCTTAGATCTTCAGAGACTTGGAGTCCAAGTCACGTAGCATGGCCTAGCGGCCTTCCAACGTCCGGATACCCTTTCCTCCCAGCACGCACAATTTGGCGAAAACAGTGGTAGCCAGGCTTACTCTACTTCCTAGTTGGCACAGGCCTGTGCTTCCGTTCACTCATTGGTTTTGGGGAACGTGATTCCGGAACTCTCTGGCTAGCAAAGTTACAGCCAGGATGGCCATACAGAAAACCCTGTGAAATGACGTTCTAAATCGGTGGGTTCTATCGGCACCCCATACATTTCGCACTCTACTGAAACGAGTCCATCGACCTAGTGCTACCCGCTGGAGATGAAATTCGCTAATAAGGCCCTTGTATGAAACAGCCTGATTCCCCAGTTGTTTTGAAGCTTTGCATGAATTCCTCGCTGTTCGAGCAGAAGGAAATTCAGTCGAAAAGAGTCAGTGGACTGTGAGCTTCATGTGCATATCTATGTTCAAGAAACAGTTCTGTCCACAAGACATAGTAGTCAGTAGCTGCAGGAAATCTTCGGACTCTGCTATTTTGCTGGAATAAATAGAGCGGCGAAAAGCCCACACTCGCAGCTCATTGTCCTGCAAAGTTCAGATGCTGCTATGCTCCTGTTCATTCACTACTGATGGAAAATGATTTCAGTAGCATTTTGGTTAGGACACAACCCACAGCTCTGATATATCAGACACGTTCTGTTTAAAGATAGTGTTAGGGTTAGGGCTAGCATTAGGATTATGGTAAGGAATAGCTTTCTTATTAGGGTTAGCGTTAAGGTTAAGGATAGGGATAGGGTTAGGGTTAGGTTTAGGGTTAGGGATAGGGATAGGGTTAGGGTTAGGGTTAGGGTTAGGGTTAGGGTTAGTGTTAGGGATAGGGTTAGGGTTAGGGTTTGGGTTACGCTTAGGTTTAGGGATAGGGTTATGGTTAGGTTTAGGTTTAGGAATAGGGTTAGCGATAGGGTTAGGGTTCGCGTGTGGGTTAATGTTACAGGTAGGGTAGGTCTAGGGCTAAAGCTCGATGAGGGCCGCAGTTAGAGGAAAGTGTGTCCTAGAAGATAGTGTATTTCATAGCTGTCATAGTCCTGTGCTTTCATTGAGTCCGTTGATGACGAGAAAGCGATTCTGTAGATCCTTGCACTCAAACCCAGCAAGGTAATTGATAACAGAGCAAAATAGCTGATGATAAGTTCTGAAGAGGGTATGAGATATGGTAGAAGGCGCTCATTTCCAATTCAACTGATATGAGCACATTGATCTAGTGCTGCGTTTTTGCTTAAAGCCACACTTCCCAGGAACATGTTCATTCCCGAGTAACTTGGCAGCTTTCAAACCGTTCACTCCTGTGCTGTGTGAGAGAAAGTCACTCGAGTCGAGTAAGGGGACTGCTAGCTGCACATGCGTTGCTACGTTGAAAACACTGTGTGGTCAAAGTGAGGTAGTAGGCTGTTGCTTCTCTTCTTCCTGGGGCTACGCTTTTCTGATGGAAAAAGTACCTAGGAGAAAACTCGACTGTGGAAGCTCCTTCCCCTGCAAGGATCACAAAGTGCTATGCCAGCATTCCCTCCTTTGCTGACGGGAAATCATTTCCGGAGCTCTTGGGCTATGACACGAGCCAGAGATCCTATATTGCAGCAAGGTACTTGGACAGGATGCTGACAAGAGTACGTACTGTGTGAGACACCACTGCTTTCATCTCCTACTGCAATGAGAACGTTGATAACACGTCAAATAGTGTGGATGGCTTTTGTTGAGAACACTTTTCGCACGACTTGATATAATCCCTGGATGATGCAGGGGAGCGCAAACTCTTCACTGCTGTATTGTCAGAGTGGAATGAATGCCCTGGTAGGCCCATGCGGTACTTTTCGCTCCTTCCTCCTTGAACGCTTCACGAACGGGTGGAGTCCGAGGGACGTAGTATAGTCTCCATGGTTTCTTAGGCTACAGTCTTCTTCTCCCATCACATCTACGACTGAGATGAGAACATTGAGAAGACGTTGAACACTGAGACGGCTTTGGAAAAAAACCCGCTTCCTACGAAATTCGTTGATTCCCGAGTGATTTTGAGGCGCAAACAAATCTTCACGGACGTATTATCTTCCCCTGGGAGCCCCACAGGCTACTCTGAGATTCATATTCCCTTAGATCTTCAGAGACTTGGAGTCCAAGTCACGTAGCATGGCCTAGCGGCCTTCCAACGTCCGGATACGCTTTCCTCCCAGCACGCACAATTTGGCGAAAACAGTGGTAGCCAGGCTTACTCTAGTTCCTAGTTGGCACAGGCCTGTGCTTCCGTTCACTCATTGGTTTTGGGGAACGTGATTCCGGAACTCTCTGGCTAGCAAAGTTACAGCCAGGATAGCCATACAGAAAACCCTGTGAAATGACGTTCTAAATCGGTGGGTTCTATCGGCACCCCATACATTTCGCACTCTACTGAAACGAGTCCATCGACCTAGTGTTACCCGCTGGAGATGAAATTCGCTAATAAGGCCCTTGTATGAAACAGCCTGATTCCCCAGTTGTGTGGAAGCTTTGCATGAATTCCTCGCTGTTCGAGCAGAAGGAAATTCAGTCGAAAAGAGTCAGTGGACTGTGAGCTTCATGTGCATATCTATGTTCAAGAAACAGTTCTGTCCACAAGACATAGTAGTCAGTAGCTGCAGGAAATCTTCGGACTCTGCTATTTTGCTGGAATAAATAGAGCGGCGAAAAGCCCACACTCGCAGCTCATTGTCCTGCAAAGTTCAGATGCTGCTATGCTCCTGTTCATTCACTACTGATGGAAAATGATTTCAGTAGCATTTTGGTTAGGACACAACCCACAGCTCTGATATATCAGACACGTTCTGTTTAAAGATAGTGTTAGGGTTAGGGCTAGCATTAGGATTATGGTAAGGAATAGCTTTCTTATTAGGGTTAGCGTTAAGGTTAAGGATAGGGATAGGGTTAGGGTTAGGTTTAGGGTTAGGGATAGGGATAGGGTTAGGGTTAGGGTTAGGGTTAGGGTTAGTGTTAGGGATAGGGTTAGGGTTAGGGTTAGGGTTACGCTTAGGTTTAGGGATAGGGTTATGGTTAGGGTTAGGTTTAGGAATAGGGTTAGCGATAGGGTTAGGGTTCGCGTGTGGGTTAATGTTACAGGTAGGGTAGGTCTAGGGCTAAAGCTCGATGAGGGCCGCAGTTAGAGGAAAGTGTGTCCTAGAAGATAGTGTATTTCATAGCTGTCATAGTCCTGTGCTTTCATTGAGTCCGTTGATGACGAGAAAGCGATTCTGTAGATCCTTGCACTCAAACCCAGCAAGGTAATTGATAACAGAGCAAAATAGCTGATGATAAGTTCTGAAGAGGGTATGAGATATGGTAGAAGGCGCTCATTTCCAATTCAACTGATATGAGCACATTGATCTAGTGCTGCGTTTTTGCTTAAAGCCACACTTCCCAGGAACATGTTCATTCCCGAGTAACTTGGCAGCTTTCACACCGTTCACTCCTGTGCTGTGTGAGAGAAAGTCACTCGAGTCGAGTAAGGGGACTGCTAGCTGCACATGCGTTGCTACGTTGAAAACACTGTGTGGTCAAAGTGAGGTAGTAGGCTGTTGCTTCTCTTCTTCCTGGGGCTACGCTTTTCTGATGGAAAAAGTACCTAGGAGAAAACTCGACTGTGGAAGCTCCTTCCCCTGCAAGGATCACAAAGTGCTATGCCAGCATTCCCTCCTTTGCTGACGGGAAATCATTTCCGGAGCTCTTGGGCTATGACACGAGCCAGAGATCCTATATTGCAGCAAGGTACTTGGACAGGATGCTGACAAGAGTACGTACTGTGTGAGACACCACTGCTTTCATCTCCTACTGCAATGAGAACGTTGATAACACGTCAAATAGTGTGGATGGCTTTTGTTGAGAACACTTTTCGCACGACTTGATATAATCCCTGGATGATGCAGGGGAGCGCAAACTCTTCACTGCTGTATTGTCAGAGTGGAATGAATGCCCTGGTAGGCCCATGCGGTACTTTTCGCTCCTTCCTCCTTGAACGCTTCACGAACGGGTGGAGTCCGAGGGACGTAGTATAGTCTCCATGGTTTCTTAGGCTACAGTCTTCTTCTCCCATCACATCTACGACTGACATGAGAACATTGAGAAGACGTTGAACACTGAGACGGCTTTGGAAAAAAACCCGCTTCCTACGAAATTCGTTGATTCCCGAGTGAATTTGAGGCGGAAACAAATCTTCACGGACGTATTATCTTCCCCTGGGAGCCCCACAGGCTACTCTGAGATTCATATTCCCTTAGATCTTCAGAGACTTGGAGTCCAAGTCACGTAGCATGGCCTAGCGGCCTTCCAACGTCCGGATACGCTTTCCTCCCAGCACGCACAATTTGGCGAAAACAGTGGTAGCCAGGCTTACTCTAGTTCCTAGTTGGCACAGGCCTGTGCTTCCGTTCACTCATTGGTTTTGGGGAACCTGATTCCGGAACTCTCTGGCTAGCAAAGTTACAGCCAGGATGGCCATACAGAAAACCCTGTGAAATGACGTTCTAAATCGGTGGGTTCTATCGGCACCCCATACATTTCGCACTCTACTGAAACGAGTCCATCGACCTAGTGTTACCCGCTGGAGATGAAATTCGCTAATAAGGCCCTTGTATGAAACAGCCTGATTCCCCAGTTGTTTGGAAGCTTTGCATGAATTCCTCGCTGTTCGAGCAGAAGGAAATTCAGTCGAAAAGAGTCAGTGGACTGTGAGCTTCATGTGCATATCTATGTTCAAGAAACAGTTCTGTCCACAAGACATAGTAGTCAGTAGCTGCAGGAAATCTTCGGACTCTGCTATTTTGCTGGAATAAATAGAGCGGCGAAAAGCCCACACTCGCAGCTCATTGTCCTGCAAAGTTCAGATGCTGCTATGCTCCTGTTCATTCACTACTGATGGAAAATGATTTCAGTAGCATTTTGGTTAGGACACAACCCACAGCTCTGATATATCAGACACGTTCTGTTTAAAGATAGTGTTAGGGTTAGGGCTAGCATTAGGATTATGGTAAGGAATAGCTTTCTTATTAGGGTTAGCGTTAAGGTTAAGGATAGGGATAGGGTTAGCGTTAGGGTTAGGGTTAGGGTTAGGGATAGGGTTAGGGTTAGGGTTAGGGTTAGGGTTAGTGTTAGGGATAGGGTTAGGGTTAGGGTTAGGGTTACGCTTAGGTTTAGGGATAGGGTTATGGTTAGGGTTAGGTTTAGGAATTGGGTTAGCGATAGGGTTAGGGTTCGCGTGTGGGTTAATGTTACAGGTAGGGTAGGTCTAGGGCTAAAGCTCGATGAGGGCCGCAGTTAGAGGAAAGTGTGTCCTAGAAGATAGTGTATTTCATAGCTGTCATAGTCCTGTGCTTTCATTGAGTCCGTTGATGAAGAGAAAGCGATTCTGTAGATCCTTGCACTCAAACCCAGCAAGGTAATTGATAACAGAGCAAAATAGCTGATGATAAGTTCTGAAGAGGGTATGAGATATGGTAGAAGGCACTCATTTCCAATTCAACTGATATGAGCACATTGATCTAGTGCTGCGTTTTTGCTTAAAGCCACACTTCCCAGGAACATGTTCATTCCCGAGTAACTTGGCAGCTTTCAAACCGTTCACTCCTGTGCTGTGTGAGAGAAAGTCACTCGAGTCGAGTAAGGGGACTGCTAGCTGCACATGCGTTGCTACGTTGAAAACACTGTGTGGTCAAAGTGAGGTAGTAGGCTGTTGCTTCTCTTCTTCCTGGGGCTACGCTTTTCTGATGGAAAAAGTACCTAGGAGAAAACTCGACTGTGGAAGCTCCTTCCCCTGCAAGGATCACAAAGTGCTATGCCAGCATTCCCTCCTTTGCTGACGGGAAATCATTTCCGGAGCTCTTGGGCTATGACACGAGCCAGAGATCCTATATTGCAGCAAGGTACTTGGACAGGATGCTGACAAGAGTACGTACTGTGTGAGACACCACTGCTTTCATCTCCTACTGCAATGAGAACGTTGATAACACGTCAAATAGTGTGGATGGCTTTTGTTGAGAACACTTTTCGCACGACTTGATATAATCCCTGGATGATGCAGGGGAGCGCAAACTCTTCACTGCTGTATTGTCAGAGTGGAATGAATGCCCTGGTAGGCCCATGCGGTACTTTTCGCTCCTTCCTCCTTGAACGCTTCACGAACGGGTGGAGTCCGAGGGACGTAGTATAGTCTCCATGGTTTCTTAGGCTACAGTCTTCTTCTCCCATCACATCTACGACTGAGATGAGAACATTGAGAAGACGTTGAACACTGAGACGGCTTTGGAAAAAAACCCGCTTCCTACGAAATCGTTGATTCCCGAGTGATTTTGAGGCGCAAACAAATCTTCACGGATGTATTATCTTCCCCTGGGAGCCCCACAGGCTACTCTGAGATTCATATTCCCTTAGATCTTCTTGGAGTCCAAGTCACGTAGCATGGCCTAGCGGCCTTCCAACGTCCGGATACGCTTTCCTCCCAGCACGCACAATTTGGCGAAAACAGTGGTAGCCAGGCTTACTCTAGTTCCTAGTTGGCACAGGCCTGTGCTTCCGTTCACTCATTGGTTTTGGGGAACGTGATTCCGGAACTCTCTGGCTAGCAAAGTTACAGCCAGGATAGCCATACAGAAAACCCTGTGAAATGACGTTCTAAATCGGTGGGTTCTATCGGCACCCCATACATTTCGCACTCTACTGAAACGAGTCCATCGACCTAGTGTTACCCGCTGGAGATGAAATTCGCTAATAAGGCCCTTGTATGAAACAGCCTGATTCCCCAGTTGTTTGGAAGCTTTGCATGAATTCCTCGCTGTTCGAGCAGAAGGAAATTCAGTCGAAAAGAGTCAGTGGACTGTGAGCTTCATGTGCATATCTATGTTCAAGAAACAGTTCTGTCCACAAGACATAGTAGTCAGTAGCTGCAGGAAATCTTCGGACTCTGCTATTTTGCTGGAATAAATAGAGCGGCGAAAAGCCCACACTCGCAGCTCATTGTCCTGCAAAGTTCAGATGCTGCTATGCTCCTGTTCATTCACTACTGATGGAAAATGATTTCAGTAGCATTTTGGTTAGGACACAACCCACAGCTCTGATATATCAGACACGTTCTGTTTAAAGATAGTGTTAGGGTTAGGGCTAGCATTAGGATTATGGTAAGGAATAGCTTTCTTATTAGGGTTAGCGTTAAGGTTAAGGATAGGGATAGGTTTAGCGTTAGGGTTAGGGTTAGGGTTAGGGATAGGGTTAGGGTTAGGGTTAGGGTTAGGGTTAGTGTTAGGGATAGGGTTAGGGTTAGGGTTAGGGTTACGCTTAGGTTTAGGGATAGGGTTATGGTTAGGGTTAGGTTTAGGAATTGGGTTAGCGATAGGGTTAGGGTTCGCGTGTGGGTTAATGTTACAGGTAGGGTAGGTCTAGGGCTAAAGCTCGATGAGGGCCGCAGTTAGAGGAAAGTGTGTCCTAGAAGATAGTGTATTTCATAGCTGTCATAGTCCTGTGCTTTCATTGAGTCCGTTGATGAAGAGAAAGCGATTCTGTAGATCCTTGCACTCAAACCCAGCAAGGTAATTGATAACAGAGCAAAATAGCTGATGATAAGTTCTGAAGAGGGTATGAGATATGGTAGAAGGCGCTCATTTCCAATTCAACTGATATGAGCACATTGATCTAGTGCTGCGTTTTTGCTTAAAGCCACACTTCCCAGGAACATGTTCATTCCCGAGTAACTTGGCAGCTTTCACACCGTTCACTCCTGTGCTGTGTGAGAGAAAGTCACTCGAGTCGAGTAAGGGGACTGCTAGCTGCACATGCGTTGCTACGTTGAAAACACTGTGTGGTCAAAGTGAGGTAGTAGGCTGTTGCTTCTCTTCTTCCTGGGGCTACGCTTTTCTGATGGAAAAAGTACCTAGGAGAAAACTCGACTGTGGAAGCTCCTTCCCCTGCAAGGATCACAAAGTGCTATGCCAGCATTCCCTCCTTTGCTGACGGGAAATCATTTCCGGAGCTCTTGGGCTATGACACGAGCCAGAGATCCTATATTGCAGCAAGGTACTTGGACAGGATGCTGACAAGAGTACGTACTGTGTGAGACACCACTGCTTTCATCTCCTACTGCAATGAGAACGTTGATAACACGTCAAATAGTGTGGATGGCTTTTGTTGAGAACACTTTTCGCACGACTTGATATAATCCCTGGATGATGCAGGGGAGCGCAAACTCTTCACTGCTGTATTGTCAGAGTGGAATGAATGCCCTGGTAGGCCCATGCGGTACTTTTCGCTCCTTCCTCCTTGAACGCTTCACGAACGGGTGGAGTCCGAGGGACGTAGTATAGTCTCCATGGTTTCTTAGGCTACAGTCTTCTTCTCCCATCACATCTACGACTGACATGAGAACATTGAGAAGACGTTGAACACTGAGACGGCTTTGGAAAAAAACCCGCTTCCTACGAAATTCGTTGATTCCCGAGTGAATTTGAGGCGGAAACAAATCTTCACGGACGTATTATCTTCCCCTGGGAGCCCCACAGGCTACTCTGAGATTCATATTCCCTTAGATCTTCAGAGACTTGGAGTCCAAGTCACGTAGCATGGCCTAGCGGCCTTCCAACGTCCGGATACGCTTTCCTCCCAGCACGCACAATTTGGCGAAAACAGTGGTAGCCAGGCTTACTCTAGTTCCTAGTTGGCACAGGCCTGTGCTTCCGTTCACTCATTGGTTTTGGGGAACCTGATTCCGGAACTCTCTGGCTAGCAAAGTTACAGCCAGGATGGCCATACAGAAAACCCTGTGAAATGACGTTCTAAATCGGTGGGTTCTATCGGCACCCCATACATTTCGCACTCTACTGAAACGAGTCCATCGACCTAGTGTTACCCGCTGGAGATGAAATTCGCTAATAAGGCCCTTGTATGAAACAGCCTGATTCCCCAGTTGTTTGGAAGCTTTGCATGAATTCCTCGCTGTTCGAGCAGAAGGAAATTCAGTCGAAAAGAGTCAGTGGACTGTGAGCTTCATGTGCATATCTATGTTCAAGAAACAGTTCTGTCCACAAGACATAGTAGTCAGTAGCTGCAGGAAATCTTCGGACTCTGCTATTTTGCTGGAATAAATAGAGCGGCGAAAAGCCCACACTCGCAGCTCATTGTCCTGCAAAGTTCAGATGCTGCTATGCTCCTGTTCATTCACTACTGATGGAAAATGATTTCAGTAGCATTTTGGTTAGGACACAACCCACAGCTCTGATATATCAGACACGTTCTGTTTAAAGATAGTGTTAGGGTTAGGGCTAGCATTAGGATTATGGTAAGGAATAGCTTTCTTATTAGGGTTAGCGTTAAGGTTAAGGATAGGGATAGGGTTAGCGTTAGGGTTAGGGTTAGGGTTAGGGATAGGGTTAGGGTTAGGGTTAGGGTTAGGGTTAGTGTTAGGGATAGGGTTAGGGTTAGGGTTAGGGTTACGCTTAGGTTTAGGGATAGGGTTATGGTTAGGGTTAGGTTTAGGAATTGGGTTAGCGATAGGGTTAGGGTTCGCGTGTGGGTTAATGTTACAGGTAGGGTAGGTCTAGGGCTAAAGCTCGATGAGGGCCGCAGTTAGAGGAAAGTGTGTCCTAGAAGATAGTGTATTTCATAGCTGTCATAGTCCTGTGCTTTCATTGAGTCCGTTGATGAAGAGAAAGCGATTCTGTAGATCCTTGCACTCAAACCCAGCAAGGTAATTGATAACAGAGCAAAATAGCTGATGATAAGTTCTGAAGAGGGTATGAGATATGGTAGAAGGCACTCATTTCCAATTCAACTGATATGAGCACATTGATCTAGTGCTGCGTTTTTGCTTAAAGCCACACTTCCCAGGAACATGTTCATTCCCGAGTAACTTGGCAGCTTTCAAACCGTTCACTCCTGTGCTGTGTGAGAGAAAGTCACTCGAGTCGAGTAAGGGGACTGCTAGCTGCACATGCGTTGCTACGTTGAAAACACTGTGTGGTCAAAGTGAGGTAGTAGGCTGTTGCTTCTCTTCTTCCTGGGGCTACGCTTTTCTGATGGAAAAAGTACCTAGGAGAAAACTCGACTGTGGAAGCTCCTTCCCCTGCAAGGATCACAAAGTGCTATGCCAGCATTCCCTCCTTTGCTGACGGGAAATCATTTCCGGAGCTCTTGGGCTATGACACGAGCCAGAGATCCTATATTGCAGCAAGGTACTTGGACAGGATGCTGACAAGAGTACGTACTGTGTGAGACACCACTGCTTTCATCTCCTACTGCAATGAGAACGTTGATAACACGTCAAATAGTGTGGATGGCTTTTGTTGAGAACACTTTTCGCACGACTTGATATAATCCCTGGATGATGCAGGGGAGCGCAAACTCTTCACTGCTGTATTGTCAGAGTGGAATGAATGCCCTGGTAGGCCCATGCGGTACTTTTCGCTCCTTCCTCCTTGAACGCTTCACGAACGGGTGGAGTCCGAGGGACGTAGTATAGTCTCCATGGTTTCTTAGGCTACAGTCTTCTTCTCCCATCACATCTACGACTGAGATGAGAACATTGAGAAGACGTTGAACACTGAGACGGCTTTGGAAAAAAACCCGCTTCCTACGAAATCGTTGATTCCCGAGTGATTTTGAGGCGCAAACAAATCTTCACGGATGTATTATCTTCCCCTGGGAGCCCCACAGGCTACTCTGAGATTCATATTCCCTTAGATCTTCTTGGAGTCCAAGTCACGTAGCATGGCCTAGCGGCCTTCCAACGTCCGGATACGCTTTCCTCCCAGCACGCACAATTTGGCGAAAACAGTGGTAGCCAGGCTTACTCTAGTTCCTAGTTGGCACAGGCCTGTGCTTCCGTTCACTCATTGGTTTTGGGGAACGTGATTCCGGAACTCTCTGGCTAGCAAAGTTACAGCCAGGATAGCCATACAGAAAACCCTGTGAAATGACGTTCTAAATCGGTGGGTTCTATCGGCACCCCATACATTTCGCACTCTACTGAAACGAGTCCATCGACCTAGTGTTACCCGCTGGAGATGAAATTCGCTAATAAGGCCCTTGTATGAAACAGCCTGATTCCCCAGTTGTTTGGAAGCTTTGCATGAATTCCTCGCTGTTCGAGCAGAAGGAAATTCAGTCGAAAAGAGTCAGTGGACTGTGAGCTTCATGTGCATATCTATGTTCAAGAAACAGTTCTGTCCACAAGACATAGTAGTCAGTAGCTGCAGGAAATCTTCGGACTCTGCTATTTTGCTGGAATAAATAGAGCGGCGAAAAGCCCACACTCGCAGCTCATTGTCCTGCAAAGTTCAGATGCTGCTATGCTCCTGTTCATTCACTACTGATGGAAAATGATTTCAGTAGCATTTTGGTTAGGACACAACCCACAGCTCTGATATATCAGACACGTTCTGTTTAAAGATAGTGTTAGGGTTAGGGCTAGCATTAGGATTATGGTAAGGAATAGCTTTCTTATTAGGGTTAGCGTTAAGGTTAAGGATAGGGATAGGTTTAGCGTTAGGGTTAGGGTTAGGGTTAGGGATAGGGTTAGGGTTAGGGTTAGGGTTAGGGTTAGTGTTAGGGATAGGGTTAGGGTTAGGGTTAGGGTTACGCTTAGGTTTAGGGATAGGGTTATGGTTAGGGTTAGGTTTAGGAATTGGGTTAGCGATAGGGTTAGGGTTCGCGTGTGGGTTAATGTTACAGGTAGGGTAGGTCTAGGGCTAAAGCTCGATGAGGGCCGCAGTTAGAGGAAAGTGTGTCCTAGAAGATAGTGTATTTCATAGCTGTCATAGTCCTGTGCTTTCATTGAGTCCGTTGATGAAGAGAAAGCGATTCTGTAGATCCTTGCACTCAAACCCAGCAAGGTAATTGATAACAGAGCAAAATAGCTGATGATAAGTTCTGAAGAGGGTATGAGATATGGTAGAAGGCACTCATTTCCAATTCAACTGATATGAGCACATTGATCTAGTGCTGCGTTTTTGCTTAAAGCCACACTTCCCAGGAACATGTTCATTCCCGAGTAACTTGGCAGCTTTCAAACCGTTCACTCCTGTGCTGTGTGAGAGAAAGTCACTCGAGTCGAGTAAGGGGACTGCTAGCTGCACATGCGTTGCTACGTTGAAAACACTGTGTGGTCAAAGTGAGGTAGTAGGCTGTTGCTTCTCTTCTTCCTGGGGCTACGCTTTTCTGATGGAAAAAGTACCTAGGAGAAAACTCGACTGTGGAAGCTCCTTCCCCTGCAAGGATCACAAAGTGCTATGCCAGCATTCCCTCCTTTGCTGACGGGAAATCATTTCCGGAGCTCTTGGGCTATGACACGAGCCAGAGATCCTATATTGCAGCAAGGTACTTGGACAGGATGCTGACAAGAGTACGTACTGTGTGAGACACCACTGCTTTCATCTCCTACTGCAATGAGAACGTTGATAACACGTCAAATAGTGTGGATGGCTTTTGTTGAGAACACTTTTCGCACGACTTGATATAATCCCTGGATGATGCAGGGGAGCGCAAACTCTTCACTGCTGTATTGTCAGAGTGGAATGAATGCCCTGGTAGGCCCATGCGGTACTTTTCGCTCCTTCCTCCTTGAACGCTTCACGAACGGGTGGAGTCCGAGGGACGTAGTATAGTCTCCATGGTTTCTTAGGCTACAGTCTTCTTCTCCCATCACATCTACGACTGAGATGAGAACATTGAGAAGACGTTGAACACTGAGACGGCTTTGGAAAAAAACCCGCTTCCTACGAAATTCGTTGATTCCCGAGTGATTTTGAGGCGCAAACAAATCTTCACGGACGTATTATCTTCCCCTGGGAGCCCCACAGGCTACTCTGAGATTCATATTCCCTTAGATCTTCTTGGAGTCCAAGTCACGTAGCATGGCCTAGCGGCCTTCCAACGTCCGGATACGCTTTCCTCCCAGCACGCACAATTTGGCGAAAACAGTGGTAGCCAGGCTTACTCTAGTTCCTAGTTGGCACAGGCCTGTGCTTCCGTTCACTCATTGGTTTTGGGGAACGTGATTCCGGAACTCTCTGGCTAGCAAAGTTACAGCCAGGATAGCCATACAGAAAACCCTGTGAAATGACGTTCTAAATCGGTGGGTTCTATCGGCACCCCATACATTTCGCACTCTACTGAAACGAGTCCATCGACCTAGTGTTACCCGCTGGAGATGAAATTCGCTAATAAGGCCCTTGTATGAAACAGCCTGATTCCCCAGTTGTTTGGAAGCTTTGCATGAATTCCTCGCTGTTCGAGCAGAAGGAAATTCAGTCGAAAAGAGTCAGTGGACTGTGAGCTTCATGTGCATATCTATGTTCAAGAAACAGTTCTGTCCACAAGACATAGTAGTCAGTAGCTGCAGGAAATCTTCGGACTCTGCTATTTTGCTGGAATAAATAGAGCGGCGAAAAGCCCACACTCGCAGCTCATTGTCCTGCAAAGTTCAGATGCTGCTATGCTCCTGTTCATTCACTACTGATGGAAAATGATTTCAGTAGCATTTTGGTTAGGACACAACCCACAGCTCTGATATATCAGACACGTTCTGTTTAAAGATAGTGTTAGGGTTAGGGCTAGCATTAGGATTATGGTAAGGAATAGCTTTCTTATTAGGGTTAGCGTTAAGGTTAAGGATAGGGATAGGGTTAGGGTTAGGTTTAGGGTTAGGGATAGGGATAGGGTTAGGGTTAGGGTTAGGGTTAGGGTTAGGGATAGGGTTAGGGTTAGGGTTAGGGTTACGCTTAGGTTTAGGGATAGGGTTATGGTTAGGGTTAGGTTTAGGAATTGGGTTAGCGATAGGGTTAGGGTTCGCGTGTGGGTTAATGTTACAGGTAGGGTAGGTCTAGGGCTAAAGCTCGATGAGGGCCGCAGTTAGAGGAAAGTGTGTCCTAGAAGATAGTGTATTTCATAGCTGTCATAGTCCTGTGCTTTCATTGAGTCCGTTGATGAAGAGAAAGCGATTCTGTAGATCCTTGCACTCAAACCCAGCAAGGTAATTGATAACAGAGCAAAATAGCTGATGATAAGTTCTGAAGAGGGTATGAGATATGGTAGAAGGCACTCACTTCCAATTCAACTGATATGAGCACATTGATCTAGTGCTGCGTTTTTGCTTAAAGCCACACTTCCCAGGAACATGTTCATTCCCGAGTAACTTGGCAGCTTTCAAACCGTTCACTCCTGTGCTGTGTGAGAGAAAGTCACTCGAGTCGAGTAAGGGGACTGCTAGCTGCACATGCGTTGCTACGTTGAAAACACTGTGTGGTCAAAGTGAGGTAGTAGGCTGTTGCTTCTCTTCTTCCTGGGGCTACGCTTTTCTGATGGAAAAAGTACCTAGGAGAAAACTCGACTGTGGAAGCTCCTTCCCCTGCAAGGATCACAAAGTGCTATGCCAGCATTCCCTCCTTTGCTGACGGGAAATCATTTCCGGAGCTCTTGGGCTATGACACGAGCCAGAGATCCTATATTGCAGCAAGGTACTTGGACAGGATGCTGACAAGAGTACGTACTGTGTGAGACACCACTGCTTTCATCTCCTACTGCAATGAGAACGTTGATAACACGTCAAATAGTGTGGATGGCTTTTGTTGAGAACACTTTTCGCACGACTTGATATAATCCCTGGATGATGCAGGGGAGCGCAAACTCTTCACTGCTGTATTGTCAGAGTGGAATGAATGCCCTGGTAGGCCCATGTGGTACTTTTCGCTCCTTCCTCCTTGAACGCTTCACGAACGGGTGGAGTCCGAGGGACGTAGTATAGTCTCCATGGTTTCTTAGGCTACAGTCTTCTTCTCCCATCCCATCTACGACTGACATGAGAACATTGAGAAGACGTTGAACACTGAGACGGCTTTGGAAAAAAACCCGTTTCCTACGAAATTCGTTGACTCCCGAGTGATTTTGAGGCGCAAACAAATCTTCACGGACGTATTATCTTCCCCTGGGAGCCCCACATGCTACTCTGATTTTCATATTCCCTTAGATCTTCAGAGACTTGGAGTCCAAGTCACGTAGCATGGCCTAGCGGCCTTCCAACGTCCGGATACCCTTTCCTCCCAGCACGCACAATTTGGCGAAAACAGTGGTAGCCAGGCTTACTCTAGTTCCTAGTTGGCACAGGCCTGTGCTTCCGTTCACTCATTGGTTTTGGGGAACGTGATTCCGGAACTCTCTGGCTAGCAAAGTTACCGCCAGGATGGCCATACAGAAAACCCTGTGAAATGACGTTCTAAATCGGTGGGTTCTATGGGCACCGCATACATTTCGCACTCTACTGAAACGAGTCCATCGACCTAGTGTTATCCGCTGGAGATGAAATTCGCTAATAAGGCCCTTGTATGAAACAGCCTGATTCCCTAGTTGTTTGGAAGCTTTGCATGAATTCCTCGCTGTTCTAGCAGAAGGAAATTCAGTTGAAAAGAGTCAGTGGACTGTGAGCTTCATGTGCATATCTATGTTCGAGAAACAGTTCTGTCCACAAGACATAGTAGTCAGTAGCTGCAGGAAATCTTCGGACTCTGCTATTTTGCTGGAATAAATAGAGCGGCGAAAAGCCCACACTCGCAGCTCATTGTCCTGCAAAGTTCAGATGCTGCGATGCTCCTGTTCATTCACTACTGATGGAAAATGATTTCAGTAGCATTTTGGTTAGGACACAACCCACAGCTCTGATATATCAGACACGTTCTGTTTAAAGATAGTGTTAGGGTTAGGGCTAGCATTAGGATTATGGTAAGGAATAGCTTTCTTATTAGGGTTAGAGTTAGGGTTAAGGATAGGGATAGGGTTAGGGTTAGGGTTAGGGTAGGGTTAGGGATAGGGATAGGGTTAGGGTTTGGGTTAGGGTTAGGGATAGGGATAGGTTTAGGGTTAGGGTTAGGGTTAGGATTGGGGTTAGTGATAGGGTTAGGGTTAGGGTTAGGCTTAGGTTTAGGGATAGGGTTAGGGTTAGGGTTAGGGATAGGGATAGGGATAGGGTTAGGGTTAGGGATAGGGTTAGGGTTAGGGTTAGGGTTAGGCTTAGGTTTAGGGATAGGGTTAGCGATAGGGTTAGGGTTCGGGTGTGGGTTAATGTTACAGGTAGGGTAGGTCTAGGGCTAAAGCTCGATGAGGGCCGCAGTTAGAGGAAAGTGTGTCCTAGAAGATAGTGTATTTCATAGCTGTCATAGTCATGTGCTTTCATTGAGTCCGTTGATGACGAGAAAGCGATTCTGTAGATCTTTGCACTCAAACCCAGCAAGGTAATTGATAACAGAGCAAAATAGCTGATGATAAGTTCTGAAGAGGGTATGAGATATGGTAGAAGGCACTCATTTCCATTTCAACTGATATGAGCACATTGATCTAGTGCTGCGTTTTTGCTTAAAGCCACACTTCCTAGGATCATGTTCATTCCCGAGTAACTTGGCAGCTTTCAAACCGTTCACTCCTGTGCTGTGTGAGAGAAAGTCACTCGAGTAGAGTAAGGGGACTGCTAGCTGCACATGCGTTGCTACGTTGAAAACACTGTGTGGTCAATGTGAGGTAGTAGGCTGTTGCTTCTCTTCTTCCTGGGGCTACGCTTTTCTGATGGAAAAAGTACCTAGGAGAAAACTCGACTGTGGAAGCTCCTTCCCCTGCAAGGATCACAAAGTGCTATGCCAGCATTCCCTCCTTTGCTGACGGGAAATCATTTCCGGAGCTCTTGGGCTATGACACGAGCCAGAGATCCTATATTGCAGCAAGGTACTTGGACAGGATGCTGACAAGAGTACGTACTGTGTGAGACACCACTGCTTTCATCTCCTACTGCAATGAGAACGTTGATAACACGTCAAATAGTGTGGATGGCTTTTGTTGAGAACACTTTTCGCACGACTTGATATAATCCCTGGATGATGCAGGGGAGCGCAAACTCTTCACTGCTGTATTGTCAGAGTGGAATGAATGCCCTGGTAGGCCCATGCGGTACTTTTCGCTCCTTCCTCCTTGAGCGCTTCACGAACGGGTGGAGTCCGAGGGACGTAGTATAGTCTCCATGGTTTCTTAGGGTAGAGTCTTCTTCTCCCATCCCATCTACGACTGACATGAGAACATTGAGAAGACGTTGAACACTGAGACGGCTTTGGAAAAAAACCCGTTTCCTACGAAATTCGTTGATTCCCGAGTGATTTTGAGGCGCAAACAAATCTTCACGGACGTATTATCTTCCCCTGGGAGCCCCACAGGCTACTCTGAGATTCATATTCCCTTAGATCTTCAGAGACTTGGAGTCCAAGTCACGTAGCATGGCCTAGCGGCCTTCCAACGTCCGGATACCCTTTCCTCCCAGCACGCACAATTTGGCGAAAACAGTGGTAGCCAGGCTTACTCTAGTTCCTAGTTGGCACAGGCCTGTGCTTCCGTTCACTCATTGGTTTTGGGGAACGTGATTCCGGAACTCTCTGGCTAGCAAAGTTACCGCCAGGATGGCCATACAGAAAACCCTGTGAAATGACGTTCTAAATCGGTGGGTTCTATGGGCACCGCATACATTTCGCACTCTACTGAAACGAGTCCATCGACCTAGTGTTACCCGCTGGAGATGAAATTCGCTAATAAGGCCCTTGTATGAAACAGCCTGATTCCCTAGTTGTTTGGAAGCTTTGCATGAATTCCTCGCTGTTCTAGCAGAAGGAAATTCAGTTGAAAAGAGTCAGTGGACTGTGAGCTTCATGTGCATATCTATGTTCGAGAAACAGTTCTGTCCACAAGACATAGTAGTCAGTAGCTGCAGGAAATCTTCGGACTCTGCCATTTTGCTGGAATAAATAGAGCGGCGAAAAGCCCACACTCGCAGCTCATTGTCCTGCAAAGTTCAGATGCTGCTATGCTCCTGTTCATTCACTACTGATGGAAAATGATTTCAGTAGCATTTTGGTTAGGACACAACCCACAGCTCTGATATATCAGACACGTTCTGTTTAAAGATAGTGTTAGGGTTAGGGCTAGCATTAGGATTATGGTAAGGAATAGCTTTCTTATTAGGGTTAGCGTTAGGGTTAAGGATAGGGATAGGGTTAGGGTTAGGGTTAGGGTTAGGGTTAGGGATAGGGATAGGGTTAGGGTTTGGGTTAGGGTTAGGGATAGGGATAGGTTTAGGGTTAGGGTTAGGGTTAGGATTTGGGTTAGTGATAGGGTTAGGGTTAGGGTTAGGGTTAGGCTTAGGTTTAGGGATAGGGTTAGGGTTAGGGTTAGGGTTAGGGATAGGGATAGGGTTAGGGTTAGGGTTAGGGATAGGGTTAGGGTTAGGGTTAGGGTTAGGCTTAGGTTTAGGGATAGGGTTAGCGATAGGGTTAGGGTTCGGGTGTGGGTTAATGTTACAGGTAGGGTAGGTCTAGGGCTAAAGCTCGATGAGGGCCGCAGTTAGAGGAAGGTGTGTCCTAGAAGATAGTGTATTTCATAGCTGTCATAGTCCTGTGCTTTCATTGAGTCCGTTGATGATGAGAAAGCGATTCTGTAGATCCTTGCACTCAAACCCAGCAAGGTAAATGATAACAGAGCAAAATAGCTGATCATAAGTTCTGAAGAGGGTATGAGATATGGTAGAAGGCGCTCATTTCCAATTCGACTGATATGAGCACATTGATCTAGTGCTGCGTTTTTGCTTAAAGCCACACTTCCCAGGAACATGTTCATTCCCGAGTAACTTGGCAGCTTTCAAACCGTTCACTCCTGTGCTGTGTGAGAGAAAGTCACTCGAGTAGAGTAAGGGGACTGCTAGCTGCACATGCGTTGCTACGTTGAAAACACTGTGTGGTCAAAGTGAGGTAGTAGGCTGTTGCTTCTCTTCTTCCTGGGGCTACGCTTTTCTGATGGAAAAAGTACCTAGGAGAAAACTCGACTGTGGAAGCTCCTTCCCCTGCAAGGATCACAAAGTGCTATGCCAGCATTCCCTCCTTTGCTGACGGGAAATCATTTCCGGAGCTCTTGGGCTATGACACGAGCCAGAGATCCTATATTGCAGCAAGGTACTTGGACAGGATGCTGACAAGAGTACGTACTGTGTGAGACACCACTGCTTTCATCTCCTACTGCAATGAGAACGTTGATAACACGTCAAATAGTGTGGATGGCTTTTGTTGAGAACACTTTTCGCACGACTTGATATAATCCCTGGATGATGCAGGGGAGCGCAAACTCTTCACTGCTGTATTGTCAGAGTGGAATGAATGCCCTGGTAGGCCCATGCGGTACTTTTCGCTCCTTCCTCCTTGAACGCTTCACGAACGGGTGGAGTCCGAGGGACGTAGTATAGTCTCCATGGTTTCTTAGGCTACAGTCTTCTTCTCCCATCCCATCTACGACTGACATGAGAACATTGAGAAGACGTTGAACACTGAGACGGCCTTGGAACAAAACCCGTTTCCTACGAAATTCGTTGATTCCCGAGTGATTTTGAGGCGCAAACAAATCTTCACGGACGTATTATCTTCCCCTGGGAGCCCCACAGGCTACTCTGAGATTCATATTCCCTTAGATCTTCAGAGACTTGGAGTCCAAGTCACGTAGCATGGCCTAGCGGCCTTCCAACGTCCGGATACGCTTTCCTCCCAGCAGGCACAATTTGGCGAAAACAGTGGTAGCCAGGTTTACTCTAGTTCCTAGTTGGCACAGGCCTGTGCTTCCGTTCACTCATTGGTTTTGGGGAACGTGATTCCGGAACTCTCTGGCTAGCAAAGTTACCGCCAGGATGGCCATACAGAAAACCCTGTGAAATGACGTTCTAAATCGGTGGGTTCTATGGGCACCCCATACATTTCCCACTCTACTGAAACGAGTCCATCGACCTAGTGTTACCCGCTGGAGATGAAATTCGCTAATAAGGCCCTTGTATGAAACAGCCTGATTCCCTAGTTGTTTGGAAGCTTTGCATGAATTCCTCGCTGTTCTAGCAGAAGGAAATTCAGTTGAAAAGAGTCAGTGGACTGTGAGCTTCATGTGCATATCTATGTTCGAGAAACAGTTCTGTCCACAAGACATAGTAGTCAGTAGCTGCAGGAAATCTTCGGACTCTGCTATTTTGCTGGAATAAATAGAGCGGCGAAAAGCCCACACTCGCAGCTCATTGTCCTGCAAAGTTCAGATGCTGCTATGCTCCTGTTCATTCACTACTGATGGAAAATGATTTCAGTAGCATTTTGGTTAGGACACAACCCACAGCTCTGATATATCAGACACGTTCTGTTTAAAGATAGTGTTAGGGTTAGGGCTAGCATTAGGATTATGGTAAGGAATAGCTTTCTTATTAGGGTTAGCGTTAGGGTTAAGGATAGGGAAAGGGTTAGGGTTAGGGTTAGGGTTAGGGTTAGGGATAGGGATAGGGTTAGGGTTTGGGTTAGGGTTAGGGATAGGGATAGGGTTAGGGTTAGGGTTAGGGTTAGGATTGGGGTTAGTGATAGGGTTAGGGTTAGGGTTAGGGTTAGGCTTAGGTTTAGGGATAGGGTTAGGGTTAGAGTTATTGTTAGGGATAGGGATAGGGTTAGGGTTAGGGTTAGGGATAGGGTTAGGGTTAGGGTTAGGGTTAGGCTTAAGTTTAGGGATAGGGTTAGCGATAGGGTTAGGGTTCGGGTGTGGGTTAATGTTACAGGTAGGGTAGGTCTAGGGCTAAAGCTCGATGAGGGCCGCAGTTAGAGGAAAGTGTGTCCTAGAAGATAGTGTATTTCATAGCTGTCATAGTCATGTGCTTTCATTGAGTCCGTTGATGACGAGAAAGCGATTCTGTAGATCTTTGCACTCAAACCCAGCAAGGTAATTGATAACAGAGCAAAATAGCTGATGATAAGTTCTGAAGAGGGTATGAGATATGGTAGAAGGCACTCATTTCCATTTCAACTGATATGAGCACATTGATCTAGTGCTGCGTTTTTGCTTAAAGCCACACTTCCTAGGATCATGTTCATTCCCGAGTAACTTGGCAGCTTTCAAACCGTTCACTCCTGTGCTGTGTGAGAGAAAGTCACTCGAGTAGAGTAAGGGGACTGCTAGCTGCACATGCGTTGCTACGTTGAAAACACTGTGTGGTCAATGTGAGGTAGTAGGCTGTTGCTTCTCTTCTTCCTGGGGCTACGCTTTTCTGATGGAAAAAGTACCTAGGAGAAAACTCGACTGTGGAAGCTCCTTCCCCTGCAAGGATCACAAAGTGCTATGCCAGCATTCCCTCCTTTGCTGACGGGAAATCATTTCCGGAGCTCTTGGGCTATGACACGAGCCAGAGATCCTATATTGCAGCAAGGTACTTGGACAGGATGCTGACAAGAGTACGTACTGTGTGAGACACCACTGCTTTCATCTCCTACTGCAATGAGAACGTTGATAACACGTCAAATAGTGTGGATGGCTTTTGTTGAGAACACTTTTCGCACGACTTGATATAATCCCTGGATGATGCAGGGGAGCGCAAACTCTTCACTGCTGTATTGTCAGAGTGGAATGAATGCCCTGGTAGGCCCATGCGGTACTTTTCGCTCCTTCCTCCTTGAACGCTTCACGAACGGGTGGAGTCCGAGGGACGTAGTATAGTCTCCATGGTTTCTTAGGGTAGAGTCTTCTTCTCCCATCCCATCTACGACTGACATGAGAACATTGAGAAGACGTTGAACACTGAGACGGCTTTGGAAAAAAACCCGTTTCCTACGAAATTCGTTGACTCCCGAGTGATTTTGAGGCGCAAACAAATCTTCACGGACGTATTATCTTCCCCTGGGAGCCCCACAGGCTACTCTGATTTTCATATTCCCTTAGATCTTCAGAGACTTGGAGTCCAAGTCACGTAGCATGGCCTAGCGGCCTTCCAACGTCCGGATACCCTTTCCTCCCAGCACGCACAATTTGGCGAAAACAGTGGTAGCCAGGCTTACTCTAGTTCCTAGTTGGCACAGGCCTGTGCTTCCGTTCACTCATTGGTTTTGGGGAACGTGATTCCGGAACTCTCTGGCTAGCAAAGTTACCGCCAGGATGGCCATACAGAAAACCCTGTGAAATGACGTTCTAAATCGGTGGGTTCTATGGGCACCGCATACATTTCGCACTCTACTGAAACGAGTCCATCGACCTAGTGTTACCCGCTGGAGATGAAATTCGCTAATAAGGCCCTTGTATGAAACAGCCTGATTCCCTAGTTGTTTGGAAGCTTTGCATGAATTCCTCGCTGTTCTAGCAGAAGGAAATTCAGTTGAAAAGAGTCAGTGGACTGTGAGCTTCATGTGCATATCTATGTTCGAGAAACAGTTCTGTCCACAAGACATAGTAGTCAGTAGCTGCAGGAAATCTTCGAACTCTGCCATTTTGCTGGAATAAATAGAGCGGCGAAAAGCCCACACTCGCAGCTCATTGTCCTGCAAAGTTCAGATGCTGCTATGCTCCTGTTCATTCACTACTGATGGAAAATGATTTCAGTAGCATTTTGGTTAGGACACAACCCACAGCTCTGATATATCAGACACGTTCTGTTTAAAGATAGTGTTAGGGTTAGGGCTAGCATTAGGATTATGGTAAGGAATAGCTTTCTTATTAGGGTTAGCGTTAGGGATAAGGATAGGGATAGGGTTAGGGTTAGGGTTAGGGTTAGGGTTAGGGATAGGGATAGGGTTAGGGTTTGGGTTAGGGTTAGGGATAGGGATAGGTTTAGGGTTAGGGTTAGGGTTAGGATTTGGGTTAGTGATAGGGTTAGGGTTAGGGTTAGGGTTAGGGATAGGGATAGGGTTAGGGTTAGGGTTAGGGATAGGGTTAGGGTTAGGGTTAGGGTTAGGCTTAGGTTTAGGGATAGGGTTAGCGATAGGATTAGGGTTCGGGTGTGGGTTAATGTTACAGGTAGGGTAGGTCTAGGGCTAAAGCTCGATGAGGGCCGCAGTTAGAGGAAGGTGTGTCCTAGAAGATAGTGTATTTCATAGCTGTCATAGTCCTGTGCTTTCATTGAGTCCGTTGATGACGAGAAAGCGATTCTGTAGATCCTTGCACTCAAACCCAGCAAGGTAAATGATAACAGAGCAAAATAGCTGATCATAAGTTCTGAAGAGGGTATGAGATATGGTAGAAGGCGCTCATTTCCAATTCAACTGATATGAGCACATTGATCTAGTGCTGCGTTTTTGCTTAAAGCCACACTTCCCAGGAACATGTTCATTCCCGAGTAACTTGGCAGCTTTCACACCGTTCACTCCTGTGCTGTGTGAGAGAAAGTCACTCGAGTAGAGTAAGGGGACTGCTAGCTGCACATGCGTTGCTACGTTCAAAACACTGTGTGGTCAAAGTTAGGTAGTAGGCTGTTGCTTCTCTTCTTCCTGGGGCTACGCTTTTCTGATGGAAAAAGTACCTAGGAGAAAACTCGACTGTGGAAGCTCCTTCCCCTGCAAGGATCACAAAGTGCTATGCCAGCATTCCCTCCTTTGCTGACGGGAAATCATTTCCGGAGCTCTTGGGCTATGACACGAGCCAGAGATCCTATATTGCAGCAAGGTACTTGGACAGGATGCTGACAAGAGTACGTACTGTGTGAGACACCACTGCTTTCATCTCCTACTGCAATGAGAACGTTGATAACACGTCAAATAGTGTGGATGGCTTTTGTTGAGAACACTTTTCGCACGACTTGATATAATCCCTGGATGATGCAGGGGAGCGCAAACTCTTCACTGCTGTATTGTCAGAGTGGAATGAATGCCCTGGTAGGCCCATGCGGTACTTTTCGCTCCTTCCTCCTTGAACGCTTCACGAACGGGTGGAGTCCGAGGGACGTAGTATAGTCTCCATGGTTTCTTAGGCTACAGTCTTCTTCTCCCATCCCATCTACGACTGACATGAGAACATTGAGAAGACGTTGAACACTGAGACGGCTTTGGAAAAAAACCCGCTTCCTACGAAATTCGTTGACTCCCGAGTGATTTTGAGGCGCAAACAAATCTTCACGGACGTATTATCTTCCCCTGGGAGCCCCACAGGCTACTCTGATTTTCATATTCCCTTAGATCTTCAGAGACTTGGAGTCCAAGTCACGTAGCATGGCCTAGCGGCCTTCCAACGTCCGGATACCCTTTCCTCCCAGCACGCACAATTTGGCGAAAACAGTGGTAGCCAGGCTTACTCTAGTTCCTAGTTGGCACAGGCCTGTGCTTCCGTTCACTCGTTGGTTTTGGGGAACGTGATTCCGGAACTCTCTGGCTAGCAAAGTTACCGCCAGGATGGCCATACAGAAAACCCTGTGAAATGACGTTCTAAATCGGTGGGTTCTATGGGCACCGCATACATTTCGCACTCTACTGAAACGAGTCCATCGACCTAGTGTTACCCGCTGGAGATGAAATTCGCTAATAAGGCCCTTGTATGAAACAGCCTGATTCCCTAGTTGTTTGGAAGCTTTGCATGAATTCCTCGCTGTTCTAGCAGAAGGAAATTCAGTTGAAAAGAGTCAGTGGACTGTGAGCTTCATGTGCATATCTAGGTTCGAGAAACAGTTCTGTCCACAAGACATAGTAGTCAGTAGCTGCAGGAAATCTTCGGACTCTGCTATTTTGCTGGAATAAATAGAGCGGCGAAAAGCCCACACTCGCAGCTCATTGTCCTGCAAAGTTCAGATGCTGCGATGCTCCTGTTCATTCACTACTGATGGAAAATGATTTCAGTAGCATTTTGGTTAGGACACAACCCACAGCTCTGATATATCAGACACGTTCTGTTTAAAGATAGTGTTAGGGTTAGGGCTAGCATTAGGATTATGGTAAGGAATAGCTTTCTTATTAGGGTTAGCGTTAGGGTTAAGGATAGGGATAGGGTTAGGGTTAGGGTTAGGGTTAGGGTTAGGGATAGGGATAGGGTTAGGGTTTGGGTTAGGGTTAGGGATAGGGATAGGTTTAGGGTTAGGGTTAGGGTTAGGATTTGGGTTAGTGATAGGGTTAGGGTTAGGGTTAGGGTTAGGCTTAGGTTTAGGGATAGGGTTAGGGTTAGGGTTAGGGTTAGGGATAGGGATAGGGTTAGGGTTAGGGTTAGGGATAGGGTTAGGGTTAGGGTTAGGGTTAGGCTTAGGTTTAGGGATAGGGTTAGCGATAGGGTTAGGGTTCGGGTGTGGGTTAATGTTACAGGTAGGGTAGGTCTAGGGCTAAAGCTCGATGAGGGCCGCAGTTAGAGGAAGGTGTGTCCTAGAAGATAGTGTATTTCATAGCTGTCATAGTCCTGTGCTTTCATTGAGTCCGTTGATGACGAGAAAGCGATTCTGTAGATCCTTGCACTCAAACCCAGCAAGGTAAATGATAACAGAGCAAAATAGCTGATCATAAGTTCTGAAGAGGGTATGAGATATGGTAGAAGGCGCTCATTTCCAATTCAACTGATATGAGCACATTGATCTAGTGCTGCGTTTTTGCTTAAAGCCACACTTCCCAGGAACATGTTCATTCCCGAGTAACTTGGCAGCTTTCAAACCGTTCACTCCTGTGCTGTGTGAGAGAAAGTCACTCGAGTAGAGTAAGGGGACTGCTAGCTGCACATGCGTTGCTACGTTGAAAACACTGTGTGGTCAAAGTGAGGTAGTAGGCTGTTGCTTCTCTTCTTCCTGGGGCTACGCTTTTCTGATGGAAAAAGTACCTAGGAGAAAACTCGACTGTGGAAGCTCCTTCCCCTGCAAGGATCACAAAGTGCTATGCCAGCATTCCCTCCTTTGCTGACGGGAAATCATTTCCGGAGCTCTTGGGCTATGACACGAGCCAGAGATCCTATATTGCAGCAAGGTACTTGGACAGGATGCTGACAAGAGTACGTACTGTGTGAGACACCACTGCTTTCATCTGCTACTGCAATGAGAACATTGATAACACGTCAAATAGTGTGGATGGCTTTTGTTGAGAACACTTTTCGCACGACTTGATATAATCCCTGGATGATGCAGGGGAGCGCAAACTCTTCACTGCTGTATTGTCAGAGTGGAATGAATGCCCTGGTAGGCCCATGCGGTACTTTTCGCTCCTTCCTCCTTGAACGCTTCACGAACGGGTGGAGTCCGAGGGACGTAGTATAGTCTCCATGGTTTCTTAGGCTACAGTCTTCTTCTCCCATCCCATCTACGACTGACATGAGAACATTGAGAAGACGTTGAACACTGAGACGGCTTTGGAAAAAAACCCATTTCCTACGAAATTCGTTGACTCCCGAGTGATTTTGAGGCGCAAACAAATCTTCACGGACGTATTATCTTCCCCTGGGAGCCCCACAGGCTACTCTGATTTTCATATTCCCTTAGATCTTCAGAGACTTGGAGTCCAAGTCACGTAGCATGGCCTAGCGGCCGTCCAACGTCCGGATACCCTTTCCTCCCAGCACGCACAATTTGGCGAAAACAGTGGTAGCCAGGCTTACTCTAGTTCCTAGTTGGCACAGGCCTGTGCTTCCGTTCACTCATAGGTTTTGGGGAACGTGATTCCGGAACTCTCTGGCTAGCAAAGTTACCGCCAAGATGACCATGCAGAAATCCCTGTGAAATGACGTTCTAAATCGGTGGGTTCTATCGGCACCCCATACATTTCGCACTCTACTGAAACGAGTCCATCGACCTAGTGTTACCCGCTGGAGATGAAATTCTCTAATAAGTCCCTTGTATGAAACAGCCTGATTCCCCAGTTGTGTGGAAGCTTTGCATGAATTCCTCGCTGTTCTAGCAGAAGGAAATTCAGTCGAAAAGAGTCAGTGGACTGTGAGCTTCATGTGCATATCTATGTTCGAGAAACAGTTCTGTCCACAAGACATAGTAGTCAGTAGCTGCAGGAAATCTTCGGACTCTGCTATTTTGATGTAATAAATAGAGCGGCGAAAAGCCCACACTCGCAGCTCATTGTCCTACAAAGTTCAGATGCTGCTATGCTCCTGTTCATTCACTACTGATGGAAAATGATTTCAGTAGCATATTGGTTAGGACACAACCCACGGCTCTGATATATCAGACACGTTCTGTTTAAAGATAGTGTTAGGGTTAGGGCTAGCATTAGGATTATGGTAAGGAATAGCTTTCTTATTAGGGTTAGCGTTAGGGTTAAGGATAGGGATAGGGTTAGGGTTAGGTTTAGGGTTAGGGATAGGGATAGGGTTAGGGTTAGGGTTAGGGTTAGGGTTAGGGATAGGGTTAGGGTTAGGGTTAGGGTTAGGCTTAGGTTTAGGGATAGGGTTATGGTTAGGGTTAGGTTTAGGAATAGGGTTAGGGATAGGGTTAGGGTTCGGGTGTGGTTTAATGTTACAGGTAGGGTAGGTGTACGGCTAAAGCTCGATGAGGGCCGCAGTTAGAGGAAAGTGTTTCCTAGAAGATAGTGTATTTCATAGCTGTCATAGTCCTGTGCTTTCATTGAGTCCGTTGATGACGAGAAAGCGATTCTGTAGATCCTTGCACTCAAACCCAGCAAGGTAATTGATAACAGAGCAAAATAGCTGATGATAAGTTCTGAAGAGGGTATGAGATATGGTAGAAGGCACTCATTTCCAATTCAACTGATATGAGCACATTGATCTAGTGCTGCGTTTTTGCTTAAAGCCACACTTCCCAGGAACATCTTCATTCCCGAGTAACTTGGCAGCTTTCAAACCATTCACTCCTGTGCTGTGTGAGAGAAAGTCACTCGAGTAGAGTAAGGGGACTGCTAGCTGCACATGCGTTGCTACGTTGAAAACACTGTGTGGTCAAAGTGAGGTAGTAGGCTGTTGCTTCTCTTCTTCCTGGGGCTACGCTTTTCTGATGGAAAAAGTACCTAGGAGAAAACTCGACTGTGGAAGCTCCTTCCCCTGCAAGGATCACAAAGTGCCTCGCCAGCATTCCCTCCTTTGCTGACGGGAAATCATTTCCGGAGCTCTTGGGCTATGACACGAGCCAGAGATCCTATATTGCAGCAAGGTACTTGGACAGGATGCTGACAAGAGTACGTACTGTGTGAGACACCACTGCTTTCATCTCCTCCTGCAATGAGAACGTTGATAACACGTCAAATAGTGTGGATGGCTTTTGTTGAGAACACTTTTCGCACGACTTGATATAATCCCTGGATGATGCAGGGGAGCGCAAATCTTCACTGCTGTGTTGTCAGAGGGGAATGAATGCCCTGGTAGGCCCATGCGGTACTTTTCGCTCCTTCCTCCTTGAACGCTTCACGAACGGGTGGAGTCCGAGGGACGTAGTATAGTCTCCATGGTTTCTTAGGCTACAGTCTTCTTCTCCCATCACATCTACGACTGACATGAGAACATTGAGAAGACGTTGAAGACTGAGACGGCCTTGGAAAAAAACCCGTTTCCTACGAAATTCGTTGATTCCCGAGTGATTTTGAGGCGCAAACAAATCTTCACGGACGTATTATCTTCCCCTGGGAGCCCCACAGGCTACTCTGAGATTCATATTCCCTTAGATCTTCAGAGACTTGGAGTCCAAGTCACGTAGCATGGCCTAGCGGCCTTCCAACGTCCGGATACGCTTTCCTCCCAGCACGCACAATTTGGCGAAAACAGTGGTAGCCAGGCTTACTCTAGTTCCTAGTTGGCACAGGCCTGTGCTTCCGTTCACTCATTGGTTTTGGGGAACGTGATTCCGGAACTCTCTGGCTAGCAAAGTTACCGCCAGGATGGCCATACAGAAAACCCTGTGAAATGACGTTCTAAATCGGTGGGTTCTATCGGCACCCCATACATTTCGCACTCTACTGAAACGAGTCCATCGACCTAGTGTTACCCGCTGGAGATGAAATTCGCTAATAAGGCCCTTGTATGAAACAGCCTGATTCCCTAGTTGTTTGGAAGCTTTGCATGAATTCCTCGCTGTTCTAGCAGAAGGAAATTCAGTCGAAAAGAGTCAGTGGACTGTGAGCTTCATGTGCATATCTATGTTCGAGAAACAGTTCTGTCCACAAGACATAGTAGTCAGTAGCTGCAGGAAATCTTCGGACTCTGCTATTTTGCTGGAATAAATAGAGCGGCGAAAAGCCCACACTCGCAGCTCATTGTCCTGCAAAGTTCAGAGGCTGCTATGCTCCTGTACATTCACTAGTGATTGGAAATAATTTCAGTAGCATTTTGGTTAGGACACAACCCACAGCTCTGATATATCAGACACGTTCTGTTTAAAGATAGTGTTAGGGTTAGGGCTAGCATTAGGATTATGGTAAGGATTAGCTTTATTATTAGGGTTAAGGTTAGGGTTAAGGATAGGGTTAGGGGTAGTGATAGGGTTAGGGTTAGGGTTTAAGTTTGGGTAGGGTTACGGTTAGGGATAGGTTTAAGATTAGGGTTAGGGATAGGATTAGCGTTAGGGTTAGGGTTAGTGTTAGGTTAGAGATGGGGTTAGGGTTACGTTTAGGGTTAGGGTAGGGATAGGGATAGGGTTAGGGTTAGGGATAGGGATAGGGTTATTATTCGGGTTAGGGTTAGGGATAGGGTTAGGGTTAGGGTTAGGGTTAGTGATAGAGTTAGGATAAGGGATAGGTTTAGGGATACGTTTAGGGTTAGTGATAGGGTTGGGTTTAGCGATAGGGTAAGGGTTAGGGTTAGGTTTAGGTATAGGTTTAGGGTTAGGGTTAGGTTTAGGGTTAGGCTTAGTGATAGGGTTAGGTTTAGGGATAGAGTTAGGGTTAGGGTTAGGGTTAGGCATAGGGTTACGGTTAGGGTTAGGGATAGGGTTAGTGTGTGATTGGGGTTAGTGTTAATGTCACAGGTAGGGTTAGGGCTATGGCTAAAGCTAGATGGCCGCCGCTGGTAGAGGACAGTGTATCATAATGATAGTGCATTTCATAGCTGTCATAGTCTTGTGCTTTCACTGAGTCAGTTTATGAGTAGAAAGTGATTCTGTAGATCGTTGCACTCAAACACAACAAGGTAAATGGTAAGAGAGCAAAATAGCTGATCATAAGTTCTGATGAGGGTATGTGATATGGAGCAAGGCACCCATTTCCAATTCAACTGATCTGAACACATTTATCTACTGCTTTGTTCATGTTTAAAGCCACTTCTCAGGAACATGTCATTCCTGAGTAACTTGGCTGCTTTCAAACCGTTCACTGCTTTGCTGTGTGAGAGAAAGTCACTCGAGTAGAGTAAGGGGACTGCTAGCTGCACATGCATTTCTACATTGAACACACTGTATGGTTGAAGTGAAGTAGTAGGCTGTTGCTTCTCTTCTTCCTGGGGCTACGCTTTTCTGATGGAAAAAGTACCTAGGAGAAAACTCTACTGTGGAAGCTCCTTCCCCTGCAAGGATCACAAAGTGCTGTGCCAGCATTCCCTCATTAGCTGACGGGAAATAATTTCAGTAGCTCTTTGGCTATGACACGAGCCAGAGGTCCTATATTTCAGGAAGGTACTTCTACGGGATGCTGAGAAGAGGACATACTATGTGAGACACCACTCCCGTCATCTTCTACTGAAATGAGAACATTGATAACACGTCAAATAGTGTGGCTGGCTTTTGTTGAAAACACTTTTCGCAGGAGTTAATATAATTCCTGAATGATGTAGGGGAGCGCAAACTCTTCACTGCTGTATTCTTAGAGTGGAATGAATGCCCTGGTCGGCGCATGTGGTACTTTTAGTTTCTTCCTCCTTTAATGCTTCACGCACCTGTGGAGTCCAAGGGACGTAGTATAGTCTACATGCATTTCTGAGGCTACAGTCTTTTCTCCCATTACATCTACTACTGAAATGAGACCACTGAGAAGACATTCAACACTGAGATGGCTTTGGATAAAACCCCGCTTCCTATGAAATAGGTTTGCTCCCGAGTGATTTTGAGGAGAAAAACATCTTCACTAATGTATTATCTTCCACTGGGAGCCCCACAGGCTACTCTGAGATTCATATTCCCTTAGATCTTCAGAAACTTGGAGACCAAGACACGTAGTGTGGCCTGCGGCCGTTCAACGTCTGGATATGCTTTTCTCCCAGAAAGCATAATTTGGCGAAAAGAGTGTTAGACAAGCTTACTCTATTTCACAGTTGGCATAGTCGTGTGCTTGTGTTCACTCATTTGTTTTGAGGAACGTGATTCAGGAACTCTTTGGCTAGCAAAGTTACCGTCAAGATGATCATACAGAAAACCAATTGAAACGACTTTCTAAATCGGTCGGTTACCTCGGCACCCCATTCATTTCTCAACTACTGAAACCAGTCCATTGACCTAGTGTTACACACTGGAGATGAAATCTGCTAATAATGCGCTTGTATGAAACATCCTGATTCCCTAGTTGTTTGGAAGCTTTCAAAGAATTCCTTGCTGTTCTATCAGAAGGAAATTCAGTCAAATAGAGTAAGTGGAATGTGAGCTTCATGTGCATATCAACGTTCGAAAAACAGTTTTGTCCACAAGAGATAGTAGGCAGTACCTGCATGTTGTCCTCGGAGTATGCTTTCTTGCTGGAGGCAATAGAGCAGCGAAAACCCCACACTCGCAGTTCATTGTGTTGCAAAGTTCAGATACTGGTACGTTCCTGGTCATTCACTATTGATGGAAAAGGATTTCAGTAGCATTTTGGTTAGGACACAACCCACAGCTCTGATATATCAGACTGTTTATGTTTAAAGATAGAGTTAGGGTTAGGGCTAGCATTATGGTTATGGTTAGGGCTAGGATTAGGGTTAGGTTTAGGATTAGTGTTACTATTATCGTGAGGGTTAGGGTTAGGGTTGGGCTAAGGTTAGGGTTAGGCATTTGGTTAGTGTTAGGGATAGGTTTATACATAGGGTTAGGGTTAGGGTTACGTTTAGAAATAAGGTTAGGGTTAGGGTTAGGTCTAGGGTTAGGAATAGGGCTAAAGTTGGGGTTAGGGTTAGGGTTAGAGTTAGTTCTAGGGTTCAGTTAGGGCCAGGGTTAGGGTTAGGGATAGGTTTGGGCTAGTGTTAGTGTTAGGTATACGGCTAGGTTTCGGGTTAAGTTTAGGGTTAGGGTTAATTTTAGGCCTAGGGTTAGGGTTAGGGATAGGGTTAGAGTTAGGGATAGGTTTAGGGTTAGGGTTCGGGTTAGGGATACGGTTAGGGTTAGGGATAGGGTTTGGTTTAGGGTTAGGGTTAGGTTTAGGTCTATGGTTAGGATTAAATTTCGGGCTAGTGTTAGGGTTACGGTTAGGTATAGGGTTAGGTTTTGGGATAGGGCTAGGGTTTTGGGTTAGGGTTAGGGATAGGAATAGGGTTAGTGTTAGTACTAGTGTTAGGGTTAGGGCTAGGGCTAGGGTTAGCGTTAGGTATAGTACGGTAGGGATAGGGTTAAGTTAGGGTTAATGATAGGGTTAGAGTTCGGTTTAGGGTTAGGGTTAGGTATAGGGTTAGAGTTAGGGCTAGGGCTAGGGTTGGGGTTAGGGTTAGGGATGGTGGTCAGATTACTGTTAGGTTTAGGGATATGTTTAGGGTCAGAGGTTTAGGGATAGGTGTAGGGGGCAGCTTGGGGACAAGATGTGATGGCCTCTGCCCGGCTAGCCGGATGGAAGGGGACACTGTTCCCCGCCTCTCAACTGGGTGCCAGATGCCTCAGTGTCTCGCCACCCCCAGCCCCCCCCCCCCCCCCCCCCCCCCCCCCCCCCCCCCCGCTCCTTGCACCACCAGTGCGTAGGGAGCTTCCGCCCCAGGTGCTGGAGCTCAGAGGCAGTGAGATGAGTGAGTCCAAGTGCGGGTTCTTTCAGAGGAACTGCTCAGGACTCCAGCTGTTTCTTTGGGCAGACGGCTGGATCCCCGCTGGTTTTGGCCACGGGGAGTTACGGGGACAAGTCTTCCTGGCACCTGGAACCCTGGGCTGCGGCACCTGGTGGGGGAGTGGGACTCCTCGATCTGAGATATCTCTCCTGAATGAGACCCCCCCACCCCCCCGCCCGCCCACACCTGAGTGTGGGACTGGCCCGCCCCTCGGCTCCACCCCCGCTACCGGTTCCGGCGCAGGCGGTTCACCCACGCCTCGGTCGAACCGGAGGTCCACTGGCATTCTTCAGAGCCAGGGGTCCACCGGTGCCTTTGGGCCACCTCAACCCATGGACTACTTCCTTTGCAAACGGGAACGCGACCCTAACGGTTCTTTTCCGGAACACAAACGGAAACGGAATGTCGGGCGAGGGCGACATCTCTTGAAGCGACTGGGACTGGCCTTAGACTCTCATCTCCTCCTTTTTGTCTCTCTAGCTTAAGCTCACTCTCTCACTGTCCTGCTTCTGCTTCGGAGCCGCCTCCCCCGTCTCTCCCCATCCCTGTCCCCAACAACCCCCCTTCTATCCACCACCCCCAACCGCAGGTCCCCTTGGAGACCCACGGGACTGTGGGG